>NC_064923.1:161714525-162038025 GCF_023897955.1 Schistocerca gregaria | reverse complement strand
AGGAGTCTCACTTCGTAACGTTTCTGTTGTATTAGCCACCATCCGAAGACTTGTTTGATGCACCTCTCCACACTCATCTATATTGTGAAAGTATCACCTCACGCCCTGCATTTCACTGCTTACAAAACAGGCAGTTCCATATTTCTCGATGCTTCAGGTTAAGTCCCAGCAACCCATTTCTTTTCAGTCACGTTGTACCATAAAGCTCCTTCTCCCTAATTCATTTCAGCATTTCATCACCAGTTTTTCGATCTGTCCATTTAATCATCGGCTTTCAACTGTAGGATGACATTTCAATTCCTTATTTAATCTCTCTTTGACCACAGTGTTTACCATTCACGTTTCATTTCCATGCTAGGCTGCACTTCAAGCAAATATTTTCAAAAATAACTTCCAAACACATTAGTTTATATTTGACGTTAACGTATATCTCTCTTAGCAGAAAAGCTTTACTTGCTGGTTCCAGGCTACATGTTATAACCCACTTATTGGCGTCGTCATCAGTTATTTTACCGTCCAAGGAGTAACACAAGTTTAACACTTTTAGCATCTCATTTCCTGATCTAATTCCCTCAGCATCTCCTTACTTCATCCGTCCACCCACCAATACCATTGTCTTATTATAAAAGTACACCTTATAATCTCTAACCGTTCAGTTATTCTTCCAGATCCTTTGTCGACTCTGGCACAACTATAATGACATCTGCAGACCTTAAAGTTTTCATTTCTTCTTCCTGATTAATAATGTCCTTTCCAAATTTCACCCTCGTTTTCTTTACCAATTCCTCCATTTACAGACTGATATGGGCGAAAGGCTACAGTCGTGCCTCTCTGTCTCTCTCTCTCTCTCTCTCTCTCTCTCTCTCTCTCTCTCTCTCTGTCTTCTGAAGTGCCGTCTCCTTCTCACATTTATCGACTTTTAGAACTGCAGTCTGATTTCTAATCAAGCTGTAGATAACCTTTCGTATCCTGTATTTTTTGTCCCCGATAACAATGTTTCTGTATACAGTCCTAAATTTTATTCTTCGGATTTCAGTGGTAGGAGTCCTCTCGTAAAAAGTTATTTATTTCATATAATATTGTGTTACGTCAGACGTTCATCGAGTGGGCTTTCACCCTCATCAGGCACATATCAGATACGTTCGTGAGTCCCACACAGCCGTTAGAAGTGGCACATTTTTAAGGCATTAAATGCGAATTTTGAAAGAGTTGAGTACATACAGTATTCTGATTTACAGTTTTCATTGTTAGTTCAAATTATGTAAATTGCACTTCTTCACCGAAAAAGTAATGCTGTAGAGAAATCAAAGAAATAAATACAATCGATACACTCACCAGAAAGGAAGGACGAAGATCATTAAGAAAGAAGTAGCACTCTTCCGTATCCGTAATTAGTGCCTTGAAGTACGATGCTTTACGTTACTCACTTATTTAAATAGCGAGAATCATTACAACACACACTTGACTCACAAAATACAGCGTGTCGGTATCCCTTACAATACTTCTTGAATACTATCACGTTGGAAACGAAAACTTAGACTAACTACATTGTTGTATATAGCTCTATTTTCAATCTCGAGTAAAAGTCGGATGGATGACTCTACATGTGATCTAAAAACTACACTCCTGGAAATAGAAAAAACAACACATTGACACCGGTGTGTCAGACCCACCATACTTGCTCCGGACACTGCGAGAGGGCTGTACAAGCAAAGATCACACGCACGGCACAGCGGACACACCAGGAACCGCAGTGTTGGCCGTCGAATGGCGCTAGCTGCGCAGCATTTGTGCACCGCCAGCGTCAGTGTCAGCCAGTTTGCCGTGGCATACGGAGCTCCATCGCAGTCTTTAACACTGGTAGCATGCCGCGACAGCGTGGACGTGAACCGTATGTGCAGTTGACGGACTTTGAGCTAGGGCGTATAGTGGGCATGCGGGAGGCCGGGTGGACGTACCGCCGAATTGCTCAACACGTGGGGCGTGAGGTCTCGATGTTGTCGCCAGTGGTCGGCGGAAGGTGCACGTGACCGTCGACCTGAGACCGGACCGCAGCGACGCACGTTTGCACGCCAAGACCGTAGGATCCTACGCAGTGCCGTAGGGGACCACACCGCCACTTCCCAGCAAATTAGGGACACTGTTGCTCATGGGGTATCGGCGAGGACCATTCGCAACCGTCTCCATGAAGTTGGGCTACGGTCCCGCACACCGTTAGGCCGTCTTCCGCTCACGCCCCAACGTTGTGCAGCCCGCCTCCAGTGGTGTCGCGACAGGCGTGAATGGAGGGACGAATGGAGACGTGTCGTATTCAGCGATGAGAGTCGCTTCTGCCTTGGTGCCAATGATGGTCGTATGCGTGTTTGGCGCCGTGCAGGTGAGCGCCACAATCAGGACTGCATACGACCGAGGCACACAGGGCCAACACCCGGCATCATGGTGTGGGGAGTGATCTCCTACACTGGCCGTACTGGTGATCGTCGAGGGGACACTGAATAGTGCACGGTACATCCAAACCCATCGTTCTACCATTCCTAGACCGGCAAGGGAACTTGCTGTTCCAACAGGACAATGCACGTCCGCATGTATCCCGTGCCACCCAACGTGCTGTAGAAGGTGTAAGTCAACTACCCTGGCCAGCAAGATCTCCGGATCTGTCCCCCATTGAGCATGTTTGGGACTGGATGAAGCGTCGTCTCACGCGGTCTGCACGTCCAGCACGAACGCTGGTCCAACTGCGGCGCCAGGTGGAAATGGCATGGCAAGCCGTTCCACAGGACTACATCCAGCGTCTCTACGATCGTCTCCATGGGAGAATAGCAGCCTGCATTGCTGCGAAAGGTGGATATACACTGTACTAGTGCCGACATTGTGCATGCTCTGTTGCCTGTGTCTATGTGCCTGTGGTTCTGTCAGTGTGATCATGTGATGTATCTGACCCCAGGAATGTGTCAATAAAGTTTCCCCTTCCTGGGACAATGAATTCACGGTGTCCTTATTTCAATTTCCAGGAGTGTATAAGAATGTGCTAAAACTATGGCCTGTTTCATATCACAAATTTGTCAAGGAACTGGAAGAAAAAAATATATTACTCTGTAAAAGAAAACACTATCCGTAGTATGTTTCACCTTTATATTATTTACCTGTTGTACGATTGGACAGCATCGACTATCAGGTGGTTATAAAGCACCTATAAAAGAACACACAAACACAGAAGAGTGCCACATTTTTTGGATGCAGTCTGTAGAACTCAGAAACTTAACAACAGTAGAGTTATCTTCCTTACTTACTGTAGTCACCCTATGAAACTTCTACCGTCTGGCCTTAACTGTGGGTTCTTTGGTTGCTCTGGGAGAATGCTCGTCCAATTAGAACACTTGAAATATTAGTTCACTGTATTACATAAGTGAGTAAAAGATTTACTTAACTTTGACATGCTACTTTGCCACAGGAGTGTTGGATAATTTACGACAGTCACTGACTACCAAAGTATCTCTTGATGCACTAATGAACAATCTGTTCTCTTCTAGTAGGAAATGCAACATATACTAGGTCTATTCGGAAAGTAAGTTCCGATAGGTCGCTAAATGGAAACGACAGTGAAAATCCGATGAATCTTTGCACAGATGTGCTGGGCAGTGTCTCTAGTGTGCACAACGAACTTTTTCATTGGTGAGCACATAGTGAGCGCTTAAAGATACCTAGAATAGTAGTGTCTGCCAAGTATGTGTGACCGCTGCGAGGTTTCGCCTGATTTCATGCAACCCCACATTACAGTTCTCGGCCCCCCACACACACTGCAGGACAGTGAGGACGCCCCTGCAGCGTTTTCCTGCACCGTTTTCGATGGGAAATTTATGATCACCTACAATACAGCCAGGACTTGATGCTCGTCTCTTTTACAGAGACAACATTTTGGCACAGTCAACAAACTGCAGAATAGAATAGAGAAATGATAGAAAGCAAAGTCAGTTGTCTTCTATAACGAGGGTGTTCGAAAGTTGGTACAATGCTACTACAGATGTCTAAGTTGGAACGCTGGCTATTTAGAGACCTAGCTGAAAGTGTATAAAACTGTTGCAAATAAAACGGTTTGATTGTCACTGTGGTTTTCGTTTCGCCAGCAATCGGTCCTTACTTTCCGAATACCCCCCATACGAATGTACATTTCATTAGAAACTTTAACAAGTCACAGAAATTTTAACAACAGTCATTGTCCTAGGCAACGATGTTGACAGCTGAAGCCGAGGTCTTGAATGGTGGACGTGGGGCGTGGGTAGGGGGTGGGGGGAGCTCTTGCATGCTCAGTACTGTATTGATCACACAATGATGGCGCAGCTATACTGAGAAGTAGGTGTTGTCTTCTGGAATGCCTTCCACTGGTTGTTGCGCATTGCAGCGAGCGCTCACTAACGTTTGTGGTATCGACTCGAGTTGCTGTCTTTTGTGTGGCACTGATCTCTCGACAATACCACATTTACATATAAATTAACAGTATGCAATATGTCGCACGCGATGTGGCATACATATTAAATTATCGGGTGACATGTGAAGCCAAACAGGAAATACACTATATACAATATAACTTGAGAACGAAAGAACCGTCCCTTCACTACATCACCACATCGTATCATCTTCAAATCACAACTACTCAGCACACAGACTTACAAGGGGAAGGCGTCAGACATTGCCAACCGATTCTGATCAAATTTGGCAGGTCGCCTGTGTACAGCCTAAAATGAAAGACTAAGATGTTTTGGCACAACACCCCTCCGTTTTTTAGGAAACCTCCCCCAGATTTCATAATGCGGAATCGACAAAAAATTGACAGGATCGATATATAACTGAAATTTAAGCGTTTTTCATTGTCGTACATGGGATGCGCAAACGCATACTTTCCTAGAAATCGAGGAAAGACACTTTACTACTGTCCCTTACCTATCCATAAGGTAGACGCAGCTGAAGGAAAGCGCTGCTGACTGATCGACCAAGGCATTTATTTGGCTGGGGACCGGAGAACTTGTGTTCGATTCCCGAGACTATCCTGCAGTTTTCTTTTAACTGGATATCGAAATTGACAGTAATTGGTGGACTAATAAGATACGTAAATGAAGAGTATGGTCGCTGAGAATTTGTTAGCAGGAACTACAGGCAGACAACTGAGCGATGCTTGTTTTTAGCTTCGCACGAGATAGAGTTTTATTTTGATAGTTCGTAATTGCGTAGCTTTTTCTGGAAACCCAGCGGGAATTGGCTAACTGCGTGGATGCAGTACAATTTACAACATATTTCATGATCACTTGTCAGCATCAATATTTCAGGCGATGTTATATTATGTCTGGTGCACAACAAAATTTATACCCTAAAAGAAAATACTTTAAATGTAAAATGAGTAAATTTCTCGTCGAATCTTCAGATGGAACCATACAGCTGCATGAAGATGGTATTCATTAGATTTTCTTGATGCCGCGAGTATATTTTCTTCCAGTGTTTATATGCTAAGTACCATCAATGTAGTTGTTCGAAGGAAAGTGAGGCCATGTAACAGAGTGAGTGAAAGAGCTGCTGTAAGACGACCAGGATTAAAATTTAAATTCTCTACTAATCAAAGTCGTTTGAGGAATTTATTCTAACCTCGTCTTTTTATTTAATGTTTTACTTACCTAATTAATTCTTCTATTACTAACAAATTCTTTTGAGAATAGAACATGGGATTTCCTCTTCCCACCAATGTGCTTGGCGATACTCCAGTTTTTCTTTTGATATGTACTGCAGTTTCTGTTTTGTTAACGAGCGTGTTCCTTATGGGTACATAAGGGGCTGTCGTAAGACTTTTTTCGCTCGATTTCTAGGAAAATATGCGTTTTCAGGAAAATGCTCAGTTTTCAGTTATTTTATCGATCACGTCAGTTCTGAGTGGGCTCGTACTGAACTTTAGACGATTTTCTCAAAGATAATACAGATTTCTATCGATAATATACGGTCATGCATATTACATAGTTTGCTGACGAGGCAATTAGAAATAGTTAATCTGAGGTTTTAAATTAAACTATTTAAGATGATATATATATATGTGGTGTTTGTTCTTTCAGACATGTTGAAAGAAAGACACCACATACGAGCAGCGATAGAAATACACCGTTTGTTGCAATATGCTTGGGACAACAGTACATTTTCAGGCGGACAAACTTTCGAAATTACAGTAGTTACAATTTTCAACAACAGATGGCGCTGCAAGTGATGTGAAAGATATAGAAGACAACGCAGTCTGTGGGTGCGCCATTCTGTACGTCGTCTTTCTGCTGTAAGCGTGTGCTGTTCACAGCGTGTAAGTGTGCTGTGGACAGCAAGGTTTATTCCTTAGAACAGAGGATTTTTCTGGTGTTGGAATTCCACCGCCTAGAACACAGTGTTGTTGCAACAAGACGAAGGTTTCAACGGAGGTTTAATGTAACCAAAGGACCGAAAAGCGATACAATAAATCTGTTTGAAAAATTTCAACGGACTGGGAACGTAACGGATGAACGTGCTGGAAAGGTAGGGCGACCGCGTATGGCAACCACAGAGGGCAACGCTTAGCTAGTGCAGCAGGTGATCCAACAGCGGCCTCGGGTTTCCGTTCGCCGTGTTGCCCATTTTTCAGATCCGAAACGATTACTGCATCACGCTATCTGGACATTCTTCGTGAATTTGTGGCGGTACAAACTGCCTTAGACGACACTGCGAACTCCTCGTGATTTATGCAAGATGGTGCCCGGCCACATCGCATGGCCGACGTCTTTAATTTCCTGAATGAATATTTCGATGATCGTGTGATTGCTTTGGGCTATCCGAAACATACAGGAGGCGGCGTGGATTGGCCTCCCTATTCGCCAGACATGAACCCCTGTGACTTCTTTCTGTGGGGACACTGGAAAGACCAGGTGTACCGCCAGAATCCAGAAACAACTGAACAGCTGAAGCAGTACATCTCATCTGCAAGTGAAGCCATTCCGCCAGACACGTTGTCAAAGGTTTCGGGTAATTTCATTCAGAGACTACGCCATATTATTGTTACGCAAGGTGGATATGTGGAAAATATCGTACTATAGAGTTTCCCAGACCGCAGCGCCATCTGTTGTTGACAATTGTAACTACTGTAATTTCGAAAGTTTGTCTGCCTGAAAATGTACTGTTGTCCCAAGCATATTGCAACAAACGGTGTATTTCTATCGCTGCTCGTTTAGTTTGTATTGCCGTTTCAAATATACCGGTCATTTTTGAAACACCCTGTATATGTAAGTCAGGTGAAGGCGGTCAATGATCCCTCCACTGATGATCCACACTACGCTCGAACTCATACGGAAATCGGCGAAATACCGCGAGCAATGAGGACAATGGGTAAGAGGCATTACATTGGTAGTGTATGGACAAGTTGAGAACTTCGGTCTGACAGGAGGCGTGTTATGGTTGGCCTTGAGGTTGCGATGAGCAATTAAACAGAGAACCGACTCGTGGAGATAACATCTTGGACATAATGATAACAAACAGACCCGAACTTTTCGACTCTGTAAGTGCAGAACAGGGAATCAGTGATATAAGGCCGTTGCAGCATCCCTGAATATGGAAGTTAATAGGAATATAAAAAAGGGAGGAAATTTATCTGTTTAGCAAGAGTAATAGAAGGCAGATTTCAGACTACCTAATAGATCAAAACGAAAATTTCTGTTCCGACACTGACAATGTAGGGTGTTTATGGACAAAAGTTCAAGGCAATCGTAAAATGCGTTTTAGACAGGTACGTGCCGAGTAAAACTGTGAGGGACGGAAAAAACCCACCGTGGTTCAACAACAAAGTTAGGAAACTACTGCGAAAGCAAAGAGAGCTTCACTCCAAGTTTAAACGCAGCCAAAAGCTCTCAGACGAACAAAAGCGAAACGATGTCAAAGTTAGCGTAAGGAGGGCTATAAGTGAAGCGTTCAGTGAATTCGAAAGTAAAATTCTATGTACCGACTTGACAGAAAGTCCTATGAAGTTCTGGTCTTACGTTAAATCAGTAATTGGCTCGAAACAGCATATCCAGACACTCCGGGATGAAGATGGCATTGAAACAGAGGATGACACGAGTAAAGCTGAAATACTAAACACCTTTTCCCAAAGCTGTTTCACAGGGGAAGACCGCACTGCAATTCCTTCTCTAAATCCTCCCACAAACGAAAAAATGGCCGAAATCTAAATAAATGTCCAAGGAATAGAAAAGCAACTGGAATCACTCAACACAGGAAAGTCCACTGGACCGGACGGGATACCAATTCGATTCTACACAGAGTACGCGAAAGAACTTGCCCCCCTTCTAACAGCAGTGTACCGCAAGTCTCTAGAGGAACGGAAGGTTCCAAATGATTGGAAAAGAGCACAGGTAGTCCCAGTCTTCAAGAAGGGTCGTCGAGCAGATGCACAAAACAATAGACCTATATCTCTGACGTCGATCTGTTGTAGAATTTTAGAACATGTTATTTGCTCGAGTATCATGTCGTTTTTGGAAACCCAGAATCTACTCTGCAGGAATCAACATGGATTCCGGAAACATCGATCGTGTGACACCCAACTCGCTTTGTTTGTTCATGAGACCCAGAAAATATTAGATACAGGCTCCCAGGTAGATGCTATTTTCCTTGACTTCCGGAAGGCGTTCGATACAGTCCGCACTTTCAGCTGATAAACAAAGTAAGAGCCTACGGAATATCAGACCAGCTGAGTGGCTGGATTGAAGAGCTTTTAGCAAACAGAGCACAGCATGTTGTTATCAATGGAGAGACGTCTACAGACGTTAAAGTAAGCGCTGGCGTGCCACAGGGGAGTGTTATGGGACCATTGCTTTTCACAATATATATAAATGACCTAGTAGATAGTGTCGGAAGTTCCATGAGGCTTTCGCCGATGATGCTGTAGTATACAGAGAAGTTGCAGCATTAGAAAATTGTAGCGAAATGCAGGAAGGTCTGCAGCGGACAGGCAATTGGTGCAGGGAGTGGCAACTGACCCATATCATAGACAAATGTAATGTATTGCGAATACATAGAAAGAAGGATCCTTTTTGTATGATTATATGATAGCGGAACAAACACTGATAGCAGTTACTTCTATAAAATATCTGGGAGTATGCGTGCGGAACGATTTCAAGTGGAATGATCATATAAAATTAATTATTGGTAAGGCGGGTACCAGGTTAAGGTTCATTGGGAGAGTCCTTAGAAAAAGTAGTCCATCAACAAAGGAGGTGGCTTACAAAACACTCGTTGGACCTATACTTGAGTATTGCTCATCAGTGTGGGATCCGTACCAGATCGGGTTGACAGAGGAAACAGAGAAGATCCAAAGAAGAGCGGCGCGTTTCGTCACAGGGTTATGTGGTAACCGTGATAGCGTTACGCAGATATTTAGCAAACTCAAGTGCATGCTCTGCAAATGAGGCGCTGTGCATCGGTTCCAGACTGTAGCGCCTACAACCGTACGGCCCCTCCGGCCGGCGACGGTCTAAATGCTGGGGTCCATTCCTTCCTCTGGAATCCTTATTGGCGATTTTGGGTCACCGAGATTTCGCCGTTACAGGTGAACCGTGCTCTGATACTATTTAGTGTTCATGAATGGCAGAGCCAGCCACGGTGGCCGAGCGGTTCCAGGCTCTTCAGTCCGGAACCGCGCGACTGCTACGGTCGCAGGTTCGAATCCTGCCTCAGGCATGGATGTGTGTGATGCCCGTAGGTTGATTAGGTTTCAGTAGTTCTAGGGGGACTGATGACCTCAGATGTTAAGTCCCAAAGTGCTCAGAGCCATTTGAATGGCAGAAACACAAATCGAATCTCCAAAGTGATGTACAGTTTTTCAGTTATGGTGCATGAGATAACCACGATGGAGATCCTGCTGTCACACGAAATCGCACGCCTGCCATGTAACTAGCACTACACAGGTTGGTTGCACGCCCCCATCTGGCTTCCTCCTCCTCATAAACACACGTCCATCATTGGCACTGAGGCAGAACTAACTTTCCTTACAAAACACAACAGATAACCACCAGGCGTTCCAATTAGCTCTCGCTTAACACAATGAAGGTACAAACGGCTGGGGTTTGGGTTTGGGTCAGTAGAACGCACGCTCCAGGGCGTCCGCCTCGGAGATGCCATTGAAGTAACTGAGTTGTAACAGTTTGTTGTGACACTGTGGTGCCAACTGCTGCTCAAATTGCTGCTGCAGATGCAATGCAAAGCGCCAGAGCCATACACTGAAAATCTTTATCTCCCTGTCGGTAGCGCCACGTGACTGACTAGAGACCAGTCTCGTTGTGACTGTAGAGTCCCGTAACCACAACTGGCAGGATCTTGTACAGTGGATACATTTCTGCCAAGTCCTTCTGCAATATCGCAGAAGGAACTTCCAACCACCCGTAACGTTGATAATGGCGTCTTTTGTCGCCTTAAAGGCATTTTGACTAACATCAACTCACGGCGTCCAATCTCAAAGATAACTAACGCTCACGACCGTTACAGAATATTCTTAAACCAAAGCTTATGTGCATCCTCATAGTGACGCTAATGGTACCGTCGCTATGCGATCTGAATAGAGATAGTTTTTCAGATGTAGAAGCACTGCTACCAACTTTCGTTTACGTCGTACAGCTCCTTCTTGCTGTTGCGATTTTTTTTTTTTTTGCATCAGTGTAAAAATATTATAAAGGAAAATCCCTCATCATAATTTTCTTTCTGTATGTGAAGCCTACTCTCAGAAACTAATGTAGATATTTTTCGACGGTTTTCACTAACAGACAGACGTTTACGACATTAATATGTACATCTGATTTATTGCAGCTACGCTGGACAAGTCGTGTAAAGAGGAGCTGGTCGCTAGTTATAACTTAAATAAACATGGAGTTACTACCGGTTATCAAGCGTTTCCGACACACTAGAAGAGAGAGCAACCGAAACAAGTTTTAATTTGTTCAGCTGCAGTGTGAACTGAATCTGCCGGCAAAAGCTCTCCTCGTGTTTTTATTGCCTTGCAGAATAACAGATCTCCCTAATCTGTTACTCTCCGCGTGAATTTAATTGTGCTCGCCAACATTTTATGAAAGCAGCCATGAATTATCGCCGCAATGGTTCTATTAACAGACGATTTTGCACTGCTGACACATTTGTGCCACCTCTGTGCTTCTGGTAAGTCCACAGTCTGTGTCTGTGTCCTTGCGTTTGACCAAAATTTTATTTCCTATTTTACAGGATCAAAGCTGACTTCCCCTCTAGCTCTTAATGATGATCTAACTCTTTGAAGCACAACAGTACGAAAGTCATACCACATTGTCCGCGTTTTCACAGGAAAGGACTTGATAATGTATCTTCTTGATCAAAATTTTTAACATGGTTTTTACTGCTTTCCTTTAATGGTGTGATGGCTTGATATGCTCACAGTGCCCCACGAAGCAGAGGCATTATATCCGACTGTCGCGAGATCGATACTCTGTGTCTATGCTTTTTCCAGTATACAGTCAGCTGTGTTATATTCTAATGCACTTTCTCGTCGTAGAGTGCTTCTGGAAGGTGTCATTAAGGTACACGTAACCTTTAATCGGTTTTCTTTCATACTCTTTCCTCAGCCTCAGTGTGTAATTTCCCCTACGCTGCCTGTGACAGTTCCTCCAAGTACCTCCCACACTCATTAAAACATTTCTTTGTTGAAAATGGTGTGAGCTGCAGAAATGAATTAAAATTTGTACCATGGCCAGAACTTGAACCCACGGCTTCTAGCTGACTAGGCAAGAATGCTAGCCATTACACGGCCACAGCACTGAGCTAATATACCTTCATGGGCTACCGTAGTCCAATGCTCTTCCTAACACAAACTTGAGTTCACATTTTTAAGTTATTTTCCCCTTCGTAGATCGTCGCTACTGCCGAGGCTCTCCGATATTGGAATAGCACCCCCACCGTTGGACCAAAAGTAAAGTGGATTAGGATCGAATATAATGTATTACAGAAGATAAATAAATTTCATTTCCACGTAATTATAGATATTTTCTGTGTTAAACATTTTAAAACGTGGTGCTTCACAGGGAGGAATTTCACATTATGGGCACTAGTATAATGAAATATCATATTTCGGAGGTCTCTCCTCTTGTGTACTCCATACCTTTCACAACTCCATTTCTTCGTTGTGCTTGGTAAAAGTCTAGCTAATACGTGGCAATAAGACGAGTTGCTTTTCTTGTTAGGTCAGGGCGTCCAACGGATGATCCCTGTGGAGAAGATACAGTCAACTGTTCCCCGAGACTACACATGATTCCATTCTGTTTTCTTTTGCCGCCAGATGTTTTTGCATAGAACACATTCACAATCATAAAACACTCAATAAATGGCGAAAAGTTTTTTCAATCTGATCCCATCCAGCTGTCTGCTTTTCATCTGGGAATAACTCAAATCTCTTCCTACCATATTCTTGTGGTAATCTATAACAATAGTTAACAGTTTTGCATTATGACATTCTTTTAATCTATATTTAAAAATGTATCGTTATGGAAAGAGATTACCATCACGAAATCTCTCCTGTTCTTCCACTTCATCAACATTTTGCTCGTCTCTGCAGGCGTTTACGTATTCGTCCTGCTTCAGTTTTTTTTAATTTATTTGTATTTTTCGTCAACTCTCAGAACATCTCTCTATTTGCCGCACTGTGACAACAACGTCGGTATTGTTATTGGCTTGGCACTCAAACCTAAACTGTTGTGCAGTTGTCGAGCAGAATAAAATAACCTTTACTGAACAAATCACGGGCAAGCTCCAAAAAAATCTGAAAAGTTGTTTTCTCTTCAGTGTAATGGCTACCATAACTTGTGTCGCTACCAGTATAAACAATGGTAAGCTTGTAATTGGTCGAGATTACGAGTACATTATCCCGATTGACGGAAAGTACCATATAGTGAAGGAAGCATTGACCAAGAGCATTATAAGCCACTATATTTCCCTGCCTGAAACTTCTCAATTCCATTATGTACAAGGCAGAGAAAGCTGCGTTCGGATGTATCCGCCGAACCCACTGAGGGCGACAAGGGCCTCGAACGTCGTGCCCACGTAAAGTTCTGTGCGGCTTCATAACAGGAAGTCCTACAAAATTAAAACTGCATAAACTAACAAGTCTTGAACACTTAGAAACGTAACTGTACTGAACCGTATAACAGATGTTTTGTGTGTAGTTAGGTCACATTAAGTTATTCTGCACAACATTATGTGCCTCCAATGGCACATTAGACGTAAAATTGGATAAAATGCATCGTGGCAAGTTGTATGGGTTATGTCGAAATGCCAATAAAATAGAAAAGGACAAGAGGAACATCAAATACATGTTTACAATTTGGAAATGATACATCTGCGAGAACAAGCCTTTCAATATCATCTTTAAATCGTACCGGTGTGCCTTAAGTGCAATAGGTAAATGTAACATCGATAAGTTGGGCGGTATTACTTGTTTATTAAACGCAACTGTACTTCTACCAAACAATTCAAGGACTTCTCTACAATCAAGATTTTCCAGCACAGAATGACATTTTAGAACAGTAAAGTCAGCTGCAATGCAGTAAATGAAGCAGGCAAAAAGGAATACAAACGTCTCAAAAATGATATCGACAGGAAGTGCAAAATGGCTAAGCAGGGATGGCTAGAGAACAAATCTAAGGATTTTGAGGCTTATCTAACTAGGGGTAAGATAGATACTGCCTACAGGAAAATTAAAAAGACCTTTGGAGAAAAGAGAACCACTTGTATGAATACCAAGAGCTCAGATGGAAACCCAGTTCTAAGCAAAGAAGGGAAAGGAGGAAGGTGGAAGGAGTATATAGAGGATCTATACAAGGGCGATGTACTTGAGGACGATATTATGGAAATGGAAGAGGATGTAGAGGAAAATGAAATGGGAGATATGATACTGCGTGA
The DNA here is from genome assembly GCF_023897955.1 of Schistocerca gregaria. NCBI lineage: Eukaryota > Metazoa > Arthropoda > Insecta > Orthoptera > Acrididae > Schistocerca > Schistocerca gregaria. Next base: position 162,024,069 of record NC_064923.1, on the reverse strand, counting down.
AGAGTTTGACAGAACAATGAAAGAACTGAGTCGAAACAAGGCTCCCGGAGTAGACAACATTCCATTGGAACTACTGACGGCCTTGGGAGAGCCAGTCCTGACAAGACTCTAGCGTCCGGTGAGCAAGATGTATGAGACAGGCGAAATACCCTCAGCCTTCAAGAAGAATATAATAATTGCAATCCCAAAGAAAGCAGGTGTTGACAGATGTGAAAATTACCGAACTATCAGTTTAATAAGTCACAGATGCAAAACACTAACGCGAACTCTTTACAGACGAATGGAAAAACTGCTGGAAGCCGACGTCGGGGAAGATCAGTTTCGATTCCGTACAAATGTTGGAACACGTGATGCAATACTGACCCTACGACTTGTCTTAGGAGAAAGATTAAGGAAAGGCAAACCTACGTTTCTTGCATTTGTAGACTTAGAGAAAGTTTTTGACAATGTAGATTGGAATACTCTAATGCACATTCTGAAGGTTGCAGGGTAAAATACAGGGAGAGAAAAGGCTATTTACAATTTGTACAGAAATCAGATGGCAGTTATAAGAGTCGAGGCGCATGAAAGTTAAGCAGTGGTTGGGAACGGAGTGAGACAGGGTTGTAGCCTAACCCCGATGTTATTCAATATTGAGCAAGCAATAAAGGAAAAAAAGTTCGGAGTAGGTATTAAAATCCATGGAGAAGAAATAAAAGCTTTGAGGTTCGCTGATGATATTGTAATTCTGTCAGAGACAGGAAAGGACTTGGAAGAGCAGTTGAACGGAATGGACAGTGTCTTGAAAGGAAGGTATAAGATGAACATCTACAAAAGCAAAACGAGGATAATGGAATGTACTCGAATTAAGTCGGGTGATGCTGAGAGAATTAAATCAGGAAATGAGAAACTTAAAGTAGTAAAGGAGTTTTGCTATTTGGCGAGCAAAATAACAGATGATGGTCGAAGTAGAGAGGATATAAAATGTAGACTGGCAATGGCAAGGAAAGCGTTTCTGAAGAAGAGAAACTTGTTAACGTCAAGTATAGTTTTAAGTGTCAGGAAGTCGTTTCTGAAAGTATTTGTATGGAGTGTAGGCATGTATGGAAGTGAAACATTGACGATGAATAGTTTGGACAAGAAGAGAATAGAAGCTTTCGAAATGTGGTGCTACAGAAGAATGCTGAAGATTAGATGGGTAGATCACATAACTAATGAGGAGGTATTGAATAGAATTGGGGAGAAGAGGAGTTTGTGGCACAACTTGACAAGAAGAAGGGATCGGTTGATAGGACATGTTCTGAGGTATCAAGGGATCACCAATTTTGTATTGGAGGGCAGCGTGGAGGGTAAAAATCGTAGAGGGAGATCATGAGTTAAATACACTAAGCAGGTTCAGAAGGATGTAGGTTGCAGTAGATACTGGGAGATGAAGAAGTTTGCACAGGATAGAGTATCATCGAGAGCTGCATCAAACCAGTCTCAGGACTGAAGACCACAACAAAAACAACAACAAAGTCAGCTACAGCTTGTAATAACAAATTTGTGAATAACTCGCAAACAGTTTCAATTCGGACCCACGCAAACACAGCCATTCTCCCTTCTGGTACCGTTTATTTTCGACGGAACCTCTTTGAGCCATGAATAACGACGACACATGCACAGGATGTCAGCATCATAGTTTTGTTTTCCGTCTGGAACGGGACACTGTTATTTGTACTTACGTTTTCGGGTAATACGCCAGAGAGACTTGATGAAGTTATATGTGCCCAAGTGTACTGTCAGGGATTTCATTGTGAGATGTAAACGTCAAAGCAGAATTGACGCAACTATCACTGTGTTAGTCCTGAGAACTGACTGATAGTAATGGCTGACCTCTATAGCACCAAGCAGTCGACAGATAATCATTCTCTGTGGATAACATCGTCTCGGTCTCCCTGCCACACCATGCCGTTACATTATCACGTACGTTCGCGTGATATTCTCGATCGACCACTGACTCCTGTGGGATCGATGGCATCAACTTTACGCAGCCGATCAACCAACACTGACGTCAGTGGTCCCAAGAGCATCACCAAGCAGGCAAATGTTTCCCTCCCACTTCAACTACGCAATTGTCGGATCTCTAGCTCCACTGCGGAGTTAGTCACCGCCATTATTGAAGGCATTTCTCGATATTTTACTATCAATCGCCTCTTCCATTACGCAACTTCAGGGTCGTTAATTCGGTCCATCATTGTGAGGACACATTTTTCGTTGAATACGATAAGGTCTACTGTGCTCTTTTTCCAAAGTAATTCCTGCCACGGCTGATTTAAGGTGGGACTCCTATGCCGCGTTTCACGCATGCGGCAGCCGTTATGCGTCTGATGTAGTGGGGCTGACGCACAGCTGGCGACTCCTACAGAGCGGCGGCCGCACAGTGTTTACTTGGTCTGCTGCGTCTGCGACCTTTTCCTGGGTGGTCTGAACTACACGATGTCTTCCACGTCTTCGGGAAACATTTCTTTTTCTAACAAAGTCTGCGATGTCTGGCACACCTCTCTGTTACTCGGCTCACCATCATATTGTCGGCTACGCGCTTCATCTGCCTCAACGTTGGATATACTTCTGTGAAATATATTACAAAAATACAGATAATTAAGTGCCAATAATAAAATGAAACAGAATAAACATAAAGTAAGCAAATTGTATGGCAACTAACACTCGCTTGTGATTCATTTTGTTTAAAAATGTTAACATATCAGCCAGTGGCCATTTATTTCCTTTACTGGAAGCAGAACTTCCAGTACTTTTTCCTATTCTCTATCTTTTTTGATCTGTGTCTTTTATATTCATCTTTTTTTTTGCAGTCTTCAACTATAAAACACAATACAGTCAAATAATGATGTACGTTAATATTCGTTAGATGTAAAAATAATAGTAATTTTTAAAGTTACACCTATCTTACTTTTATTTTGTTTTTAGGTTTATGGCAACAGGCGAAACATTCAGATCACTGGAATTTGCATTCATGAAATCTCCTTCTTACATTGGTAAAATCATATAAGTTGTGGTGTCAGTTCTACGTAAGAAGTTGAAACGTGCACAGCACAGCCAGTGATTTTTCATACAGAGCGCTATGTGGCGTTACCAATAAGAAAACCTAAACAACCTACTTACAAAGTTACTACAAATCCTTTTACCACCGATGTCATAACCAACTGAAATCAAAATGTAAGGAATTTGAAGAAAAAGGGCAATTTCCTAATTGTGTTGGTGCCATCGACGGAAAAAAATGTGCGAATTTTTTCCCCTGCACTGTCAGGCTTATTGTATTACAACTACAAACATTTTTTCTTGTGCCGCCCTATTTGCTATGGTTCACGCAAACTACAAATTCATTTTCATTGATGTCGGGTCGTATGGGAAAGAAGGTGACAGGGGAATTTTTGATGAAAGTAATATCGGTAAATGGTTTTCAAGTGGTACTAAGGTGCCGGATTCGTACATGGTACTGCCACGTGTCTTTGTAAGCGACGAGGCATTCCGATTACATCCAAACATGTGAAACCTTTCTCTCGCCGAGTTGCTAGTACTGGCAAAAAAAAAAAAAAAAAAAAAAAAAAAAAAAAAAAAAAAAAAAAAAAAGAAGCTATTTGTAACTACCGTCTTTCACGACCTCATAGAATTTCTGAAAATGCCTTCGCTCTGTTAAGTCAAGTAATTCGCGTATTTTATTCACCGATCAGTCTGAAGCCAGGAACGACTGATAATTTGATTGTTGTTGCTTGCTGTTTACACAATTTACTTAGAGATGCATTCTTAAAGAAAAATAACGAGCCTCATTCTGAATTAAACAGAAGTGAACCACTACCTACTGCAAATCTTGGACCGTTAGCAAGGAGTGGTGGTTATGCACGAACTGGTGGTTTTTCTGTGCGAGATTCATTTACAGAATACTTCAACAGCCTTGCAGCTGCAGCGATAACACCGTGGCAAAGTGATTACGTAAACAGAACGCAGTAGGCTTTGAACTCCCTAGCGTTACTGAATAATCTTTATAAATTTGTATGGGCATTATAACAAACTGGATTTTTAAAACATACATCAGCTTTTAGTATTAACTTTGTGTACACTTCATTATTATAATAATAACTGAATATTATGTGGTACGATGCTACTTATTCTGGTTTATTACAATATGCATTATTTGCCTGATAAATAAGTGATAAACATTATGAATAAACAGAAAGTATAATGTTATTTTCTTATTTGTTCTTTCCACTAATTCCGCTATCTCTCTCCTTCACAGTTTGGTCCAGGTAGACTAGTAACGATAAATCGTAGATACGAGGACATTTAGAAACCATTTCTACCAGTTTCTCATCTTCCACCGCCGTGCACAGAACTTTCCCTCGGACATGCTGTCGTGTTCTTCTTTGCGGCTGCGTCTAGACTGCTCTCAGACCTGCTGGGCCGCAGCTGCACGCGGCCGTAGCGTCAGCTGCATGCAGCTGACGCAACATGGGACACAGGCCCGCTTAACACCATCTGTAGCCGTACAGTGCGGCAGACGCACAAGGGCGGCCGCGTGCGTCAGACGCAGCATAGGAATCTCACCTTTACGGGGATAATGTGTGCAGGACCATCTCTCGTGTTCTACCTGATTTTCATCAATAGTGCACACTGGAATAATAACCACGCTCCAAAAAGAGTACAAATGGAAAATGTATTCCAAAAATGGTGCTATTGTGTTTTCAGTACTATGTTGCAAGCCTCTAGACATGATCCAGGTGTCAAATCATGTAACAAATGTGAGATCAGAGTTTCTCGCGCCATATACAGTGTTCAGATAACTTGCAAGATGCAGGTGGGTGACGTCGTCGACAACAGACAAGTGACCACCCTCTCATTTTCAAGGCAAAACTGCAGGAAGTGAGGAATGTGCAACGGAATTTAAAACCTCTGTTGGTAGAGCAGTTCTGGAATGATAACACACACACACAAATTGTAAACGCTAGTGATAACACACACACAAAGGTGACCGACGCCAGAACTTATCGATACTGAAAATTACTAAATAGTAGGTGAAATAGTACTAACTCTGTCTCTCTGGTTTTTGATCAGGGAGAGAGCATGATTCCACGCAGCATTTACGCGAAAATATCCATCTCTATTTACAAGGTTACTTGCTGATTTATTTTCAGTTGCATCCTTAAGAACACTATCCGAGTACTGGAAGTGCAAAAAAAATGTTCAAATGTGTGTGAAATCTTACGGGACTTAACTGCTAAGGTCATCAGTCCCCAAGCTTACACACTTACCCTAAGGACAAACACAAAAATCCACGCCCGAGGGAGGACTCGAACCTCCGCCGGGACCAGCCGCACAGACTGGAAGTGCATGCCAGACTCTCCGTATAGTTGTACTGCATATTATGACCTGTGCCAAGACGATGCTAAGCAATGCCCGATCAGGCTCGACTGTTTTAAGCGTGCGTGATGCTTATACTCTTCGAACCTCGAGAAGATGTTTTAAACATTCGTTATTAGAAGGTGCATGGTCTGTGTGCCAGGCACTGCTTTCCTGAGGAGTTCCAAGTGAAACAATTTACACGCGATTATTAAGTCAGCTAAAGCTATGTAATTCCAGTGCATACAACTGACTTGTATTATTTTACAGATGCTGCTGAAACTATGTTGTCAATGCAGGAGTGTAAGATGTCCAAATGCAATGTAATCGAAGCATATCATTCTTTGGTCTATTAACATCTCATACTCATCCATCTCAAATAGGAATGAAAAATTCTTGCACTGAAACAGGAGAATGGAAAAACATCACTACGTTCAGAAGAGGAAAGACCCGGCAGATGTACGTCGTGCTGTACTTCATGTACAATACCAGCCAGTGTAGTCATGTATGGAAGTGAAACATGGACGATAAATAGTTTAGACAAGAAGAGAATAGAAGCTTTCGAAATGTGGTGCTACAGAAGAATGCTGAAGATTAGACGGGTAGATCACGTAACTATTGAGGAGGTGTTGAATAGGATTGGGGAGAAGAGAAGTTTGTGGCACAACTTGACTTGAAGAAGGGATTTTTTGGTAGGACATGTTCTGAGGTATCAAGGGATCACCAATTTAGTATTGGAGGGCAGCGTGGAGGGTAAAAATCGTAGAGGGAGACCAAGAGATGAATACACCAAGCAGATTCAGAAATATGTAGGTTGCAGTAGGTACTGGGAGATGAAGAAGCTTGCACAGGATAGAGTAGCATGGAGAGCTGCATCAAACCAGTCTCGGGACTGAAGACCACAACAACAACAATAACATTGCAAGAAGGATACAAAACACTCAAAACTTTAATCGACCTTCCTTGATTAACTTTAGATCGGCTGTAGGCCACACTCAAACTCCAAGACACAAGCCGTAAGCAAGAAATTAAAATACAAGGCTCTTCTGGAGGTTTCATATAAAAATATTTCCTTAATCTTCAGTCTAAACAGGCTCAAGGCTTTAGCAATTTAATTTTAATGGAACTTGGCTGGGGGCCGCGTATTAAGCAATAAGAAGAGCTTCAATCAAAAGGCAAAAGGCCTTATCCTAAAACATTTCATGCAAAATTTGGCTAAAGGCCCCATACAAAAGCATAACAATCATATGCCTTAAGGGCAAGGCAACAACTTTACTTTAAGAGATATTGATATTCGGCTGAAGGCCACACATCAACCAAATGACAGGGAAATTACTATGTAACAGGCCGGCCGGCGTGACCGAGCGTTTCTAGGCGCTTAAGTCTGGAACCGCGCAACCGCTACGATCGCAGGTTCGAATCCTGCCTCGGGCATGGATGTGTGTGATGTCCTTATGTTACTTAGGTTTCAGTAGTTATAAGTCATAGGGAACTGATGACATCAGATGTTATGTCCCATAGTGATCAGAGCCATTTGAACTATGTAACACGAGGAACGGCGCTCAAAAGTTTTAAAGGTTCGGCTTGAGACTGTAACACTAACACCCATTTAGGTGAGACAGGCAGCGTGTCCAACGACTTCTTAATATGAAGGCAACCCAACCGACAGACAGCCGACGCACCAATCAACAAAAACAGTTCCCATCCACGCAACCAGCGAAACGACCACAAGATTTCAAAACGACACACAGAATATTGGTGCCCACAACGACCAACAACATGACGAGGAAAACACACTGCCCAAAATTACGTCAACGACCAGGGCAGGTACCGGAACGTTAACGGCCACAAGGCAGAAGATACCACTGGTCAACTTCAATAACAGGGAATAAATTAAGTTAAACTCCACGGGAAGACGGCTGGAACATTAGCCGGCTTGAATATACACACGTTGTTGCTCGCGGGAATGTCCCAAAAGCGACAACCAGGATTAAACGAAGAAATGTAAACAGTTGAGGCTCGATAGTAGGTTAAGTGAGGACTTAACTTTCATGTCCAACCGATCATGCCCACCGCCAGCGGTCCCTGCCAGAGTACGCACGACGGAGAAGTACGCGCGACGGAGACTTCCTTTGCTTCTCCATGCCAACCGTCCGACTGGTCACACACCACCCAACTGGAAACTGTATCCGCCAAACCAAAGATAGTACAGCAGTACTAATATCGGTACACGCTGCTGCTGCCACTCACAGAGAGAACAGCAACATTATCGCGAAAACCGCAGGAAAAAGTAGAACCAGAGGACAGCAACCGAGGTTTAACCGAAGACAAGCATGACTCGAGCCAGCTACGGCTCAACGAGAAAAAGTATTTTAAAACCATGCAGAACACAGATACTGAAATACTTCTTCCCAAGTAACTGGTTAAATTAATGAAGTTTCGCGTTAAACGATATGAGACAATGAGAGTAATTGACAGTGAAAGAGTAACACAAAGCGCTAAAAGTCAAGCCGTGGAGTGTCCATTGTCGAAAATAATCTGTGGCAGAGTTAGAGCAGACAAATGTTATAGGACTTCTTCGACTGTTAAAGACAATGATGGAAGGAGAAACTAAGTTAATTACTAGGGACAGAAGACCGTCAAAGAAAATTAGGCAACTTTCACGAGAGAGCGACTTCTGTGCTTAGCTTACAGCATCGAAAACAGTGGAACAGGAATGGTAAAAACAAAATCATCCGTGGAAGAGCTGTTATTACCAACCCTGAAGTAAATAAGTACAATGCGAGTAACACTGTTCACTAGTGTAGGGTGTGTAAAATTTACACTGACAATCAGTGTAAGCATGTATATCTACCGCAGAGCCTACGTCTACATTATTAACCACCGGTTGCTACGTCTACGTACAGAGAACTGTGAAAAGTGATGGAGGTCTATAATGCTTTGGCCAGCAATGTAAAAATTTACTGTGGTACCCATTGGCATACTAAAGAGAAATCTGAGCAATATGAAACGAAATTAGTTCACACTGTTATTTAACGATACAATTACACATACCAATAAGGAATTGGAATCTGAAAATCAGGAGTAATTTAATTAGCATAGAGATGATATAGCGCATCTATCCTAAACTCTGCACTCGAGAGAAAGGAACATTATTGATCCAGTTGTAAGAAGTCGTTTTATATTTCATTCTTCTCTCTACTCCAGAATTGTGATTGGGGAACTTATGAATGTTTAATTAAACAAAATTTATAATGAATCTGATTTATTGCTATAAAGTAAATATTAAACAGTGGCAACCTAAGGCAATATTAACATGGTACGTCATAGATGAACAAAAAAATAAATTGCAGGCTGTGGCAACTTTATTCCAGTTTCCTGACATAGGGGTCGGGAAAAAAGCTAATAATCCCGCAAGAGATTTACCGGTACTTTAATGGCGGAATGCCTAGTGTTGTTGTAAGGTTAATGGAAATAATTCATACCACAGAAATTAAAAGTGTCACACTTCAGGACGAAGTTGAAAGTAAACTATTCATTACTGAAAAAAAAACAAGTCTTCAGATTGTAGGATAAAATGACAGGATGATAACAAATCTGACTTTAATTTCTCTGTGCTCCACATCTCGGCTGTGGTACGATCAGCTTAGTACTGTAAGTGCTGATACAAGTCGGTGCAGAATTGATGATTGGTGGACCGAACGACCCTCGCCAACGGCGAAGTCAAGATTTAGCACGAAATGTATCTAAGTTTCTAATGCAACAGCTCAGGAGCCTCTGCGTCTGCTATCAGCGTCATAATCTGTCGGCAGAGGCTCTGGATTTTGATCTCAGAATTCGGTTTTCTTAACTGTAAAGTAAGAGGAAACCGTGTATTGCTGCGTTTTTGGTCTCTTACTGTACTTGATTGGCTCGACTCAGAATCTTCCGAGCATTGACCGTCTAACCTGCTTGTTACAAAAACCTCGCCTCCATCCTCCGACCTTGTATTGCTGTGTTTTTGGCCTCTTACTGTACTTGATTGGCTCGATTCAGAATCTCGAGCACTGACCGACTAAACTGCTTGTTACAAAAAAACTCGCCTCCATCCTCCGACTGATTACTCAGTACCTTGTGTCCAACCATATTCTATCGAAAAAATTACATGTCTCTCTCTGTCTCTTGCTTTGGCCAATAAGGTGCTCTTCCTCATCATCATCACCCGGTGTCTCTTTGTAACTTAGATTTTAGTTTACGTTAGCAAATAGTGGCTGGCTTCACATAAAATAAACACTGTTTTTCTGCAAAGTCAGAGCGTTCGTACGTCTCCCATGATTTCAAAAGTCAAGGACTAAGTTTCACCTATCCATCACTAAGTTGTTTGTCAGCTTTCGACAACTTGCTTACAGAGGTGTGTTCCAGCTAAAAAATGTTCTCACTCTATTTCCAGGCGGTAAAAAATTGTTTCCCAAGCGTTTCTATTTGTGAGAGGCTATCTGCGTTTCTATACAATGGTCTGGCTTCCTGCAGCGCCTCTGCCCTGTGGTCAGTGGCCACTCGGACCATCCCTGGAGGCCTTTCCAAGAACATATCCCCGGGGTGCGGCTCCCATATGGCTTCAGCCGGTGCATGTCCCTGCTCATCGATCGCCTCACAGTGTTTGCAGCATTTCGCACTGCTACATCGCATGCAAACATTAAATAAAAGTAAGAGAACAGCAAAACTGCATCAGTTTTCTATTGACAACTGTATCACTTTTATCGATGTAAACTGAATATTCCGATTAAATGGGAGTCTCATTACTTATTTGCAAATATTACGAATCTGTTTCCGAAAAACTGTCCCATCACACAGCGCAATTTGTAAATGGAAGGAAAACTGAAGGACTTGTTACATTCTCACAAATCTCGTAATGAAAGCAGACAGATTCCTGTATAAAATCGCATTGACCATAATGCAGGAATCTTAGAATAATTCAAACTGTTTGTATCTCAAAAGGGACCCTACACATATTGTCGTAGTTGTTGTGTTCTTCAGCTCGAAGAATGGATTGATGCTACACTACACGATAGTCGATGCTGTACGAGCCTCTTCGTCTCAGTATAACTACAGCATCCCACATCCGTTTGAACCTGCTTACTTTAGTCAAGTCCTGGCTATTTATATAAGATGGAGTCCTTCCACGCCCACCGGCATGATGGCCAACACAAAAGCTCTGACTGCCATCTTTGCATTCTGGTTAGTTTTCACTACGTGAGGTCTCACAGGATGTGGGTACCGCGATGTTTGCGTGCGTCTGGTTATGATTTATGGTTAATAGGCGCTCATCTGGTGGTAGATTGGGTCCAAAGTTGAAGAGTAGCGGTTTGAAGGTTCAAAAATGATTCAAATGGCTCTGAGCACTATGGGACTTCTGAGGTCATCAGTCCCCTAGAACCTAGAACTACTTAAACCTAAGTAACCTAAGGATATAGCACAAATCCATGCCCGAGGCAGGATTCGAAACCGCGACCGTAGCGATCGCGCGGTTCCAGACTGTAGCGCCTAGAACCGCTCGGTCACGGATTGAAGGGCAGAGGGAAAACAATGCCAAGGCAAGAGCGACGAAAAGAAAACCTCTGCGATAGTTGGGGCAGGTTGTAAGAGCAGTAGCGGTTTTCTTGCTGCCTGTGACAGGTCAAGCAAGCGTAGGCTTTGTTAGCAATGGGCGTCCTGCAAACGAATATCTTTGGCTTCGTGGAGCGGTGCCACGCGGCGGCTGCAGCTGGGTGCCGGCCTTGGCTTCTCGGTCAGCGTCAGCAATCCTGTAACAGTTGGGTTCATAATCGTTTAATGTCCGATATGTCATATATCGGACTTACAGTGTAGGGTAGTGTTGGAGGTTTGTTTGTGCGTTAATGGGCGAGTTTGTCTGCTTCCCTGCTGTAGCCTGTTGATCGGCTTTGATAGTATCTGGCATATCCAATCAGTTTTGCCGAAGTGCAGGGGCTCACCGATGTTGTCGCTAGTAAGTGTTTGTTGGCTCGCCATAGGTGGTTACAGCCAAGCTAGCAGTGTATTTGGCCGCTTATGCTTCCACTTATGGATGTCCTGGTATCCCTCTACAACTTTTATACTGCCACATTTCCTCCATTTTCAAATATAGGAGTTCCCTTTTTTAGTCCAAGCTTTTTCTCAGTTCTGTTCAGTCCCTTCACATTAATTATCCTTTCTAACTTTCAGCTATATTCTTAAGCACTACATTTTAAAAAATCCCATTTCCTTTTGGCTGAGCTGTCTGTCGTCCGCATTTCACTGCCGTTCAAGATCACATTCCAGACAAATATCAACCGAAAAGACTTCCTACATATTAATATTATGTTCGACGCTGGCAAATTTCTGTGCGTGTTATTTCATTTGCTAGTACCTTCACCGCTATTCTGAGCACTTCTTTCACCCATATGACTACTCACGTCCCTCGACAGAGTTGCTCTAGAAACTTTTTTCACATTTGTGATTGTGGACTTGTGTGCACCAGCAACGTTTACTCGTTACGAGTTTGCAGGAGCTGAACTGAGATTAGAGCAGGCTTTGAGAATTTTTTCTTTGCCTCAGTATGCTCACGTTGCTTTGTTCAAAATTTGTATTAATTTATCCTGTCTACTTCAAAAGTATTTTCATTCTTTCTGGTTTAAGAATGATTTAGAATGTAAAAAGTTCAAAATTAGCATCAGAAGCTCGGTAAAACAGCGTACGACATAAACATAAAGGGTAGCTGTACTGCTAGTATGAGCAACGATGATCATTAATGGTACCTATAGCTGCATTAGCTCCTGTATTCTTCTTCTCTTGCTTTCAGTGCTGTGATAGGAATGACTAATTAGCGTATATCAGTTGTCAAAAGTACTATAAGTCTATACCACGAGGAAATGCAGCATTGGGTACCAAACGTTACAAGAGAAAAGATAAATTGTGATCGTATCAGTAAGTTTCAAATTCTATGCGCTTTCGAGTGACGTTAACAAGCGCAGCGCTCGTTTTTAGCGAACGCATGCAGCTTTCCGATAGCAAAACGCCTCGCTTCTGGGCGAAATTATTCAAATTCAGAGCACGAAAAGAGCGTCTGCCACAAATTTACATGTAGGGAATTATCAAACAGTAATCTGCTACCCGTTGTCTGCAGCGTGGCAGCATTTCGACGTCCGCCAAATGATTTATGCGAGTAATTTCTTGTTCTTTTGTTTATGGATACAAAGCCAACATCGGTCAGCCCAAAAGTACCCCCCCCCCCCCCCCTGAACATTCGAATTCTGCGCACCAGCATGGGTATACCTTTGTATATTCTACAGAAACTTCTAAAATTCAGAGCATGTATCAAACAGATGACACCCTAACTCTTTATCTATATTTCTATCTATATTTCTCTCCCTCCCCTTATGTCTGTTTTCTATAATTTTTTTAGCTTATGCTCCACAGCTTTTACGGAAAACATTTTTTACGTACGCCAACAAAAGCTGCTAACACCTTTATTGTGCTGCAGCTAGTTTTGACAGCATGTGTTCAGACGGCTTATGTGAATGTGTGTGAAATCTTATGGGACTTAACTGCTAAGGTCATCCATCAGTCCCTAAGCTTACACACTACTTCACCTAAATTATCCTAAGGACAAAGACACACACCCATGCCCGAGGGAGGACTCGTACCTCCGCCGGGATCAGCCGCACAGTCCATGACTGTAGCGCGTGAGACCGCTCAGTTAAGCCCGCGCGGCTTCAGACGGCATAAAACATAATTAGAGTATACAATTTTATGAGTATAATGTGAATGTCATGAGCGTCATACAGGTCTGTTATGAAGTCTCACTGCATTCAGAAACAATTAATGGCTGCATTTACATAATACACATGCCTTATTATTATTGTCAGTGGGAGCATATACATTCATCGCACTTCAGTATTGCTTACAGCCATTTCAAAGCATTAATTACATCGCTGAAGAACAGACCGGAATACTTTCTGAACCCTATTTCCTGAAATAGCTGATGCTGAATCCTGGATTCAAACACTTAGATCCTCGCAATCCCTCTCCTTGTACCCCATGCAAAAAATCCGAGGGTATCAAATCAGGTTTATTGGCGCTGTATGTATATATATTGACGAAAACAAAAATGGCAACGTCAACAATAATTAATGTAGGGTAATGTAATTTCGAGAATACATTTGTCTACCTAAGATATTTAAGTGATTAACATTGCTCAGGTTACTGTAATCTCACGATAAACAATTGCAAATGTGAAACACTGGTATATTAATGACCAATGTAACCACCATGTTGTTGAATGCAAGCACGCAAACGTGTATGGCTTGTGTTAGGTGCCGGATGTCAGTTTGTGAGATGGAAACCTACACCTGTTGCACCTGCCTGTGGACGACGCTGGAGTTTCGCACGATGAAGTCCCATATGTGCTCAATTGGAGACATATCTGGCGGTCGAGCGTTATCCAGTTGGAAATGCTGTCCTTGCATGGCAGCACAACAGGTCGAATCACCAGACTGACGTACAAATTTGCAGTCATTGTGCTTGGGATAACTATTAGAGTGCTTCTGGTGTGGTACGAAATCGAACCCAGATGATAACTCCAGGTGTAAGTCCAGTTTATCTAACAACTGGCCCCCTTCTAACCAACAAATCACCATCACTGTCATCGAGGCAGAACGAGCTTTCATCAGATGACACAACAGACCTCCACGCAGCCATCCAATGACCGCTCGCTTCACACCACTGAAGTCGCAAATGGAGATCTTTGGGGTCAGTGGAATGCACGCTTCAGTGGGTTTGGCTCGGAGTTCTCTTGGAAGTAATCGTTTTGTAACAGTTCGTTGTGTCACTGTGGTGTCAACTGCTGCTCAGACTGCTGCTCTAGATGCAGTACTAAGTGCCAGATTCACATGGCAAACACGGTGGTTTTCCCTCTCGGTAGCACCATGTGGCTGGCCGGAGACCGGTCTTCTTCCGACAACAGATTGTCGTGAACACCGCTGCCAGCAATCATGTATAGCGGGTACACTCCTGTCAAATCCTCCTGCAAATCGCAGAAGAAACATCCCTTAGCCCTGTTACACTACCTCGTTCACACTCAGTGAGGTGGTGATAGGGGCGTCTTTGTGGCCTTAAAGGTGCTACGGCTTAATAACAATTCACAGCTTCCAATCTATAAGTAAGCTAATGTTGGCGATGATTTTCATGGTCTTAGTGGTTCTAAATGCGTCACTCTTATTCGACTGGCATAAAATTTTAATAGATGTTATGTATCAGATGTATAAATACGCCTACCAACTTTCGTTTGTGTTGCACAGCTCCTTTGTGACTTTTTCATCGCAATTCCACATTGACTCCGACCATTTCGAAGCATTGCAGAAGAGCAGACCTGAATACTTTATGAACCATATTTCCTGAAATAGCCGACGCTGCATGGTAGATTCGAGCACGTATATCCTGGAAAACCGTTACGTTTATTTTGAACACCTATGACTTTATGTATCCCCACCCAAAGAATAGTCCAACGGTGTCATATCAGTTCAACTTCTGGTACCCAACTGTTGGCTACTCTTCGATTTAGGTGCTGCATTACTGTGAGGGTAAAATGAGGGAGTGCTACATCACAGTGTCAGAAATGCCTTCTTGCTAAAACTGTGGTTCCAGGAAATACTCATTGATATTCAATGGTAGCGTGAGGTTGCTCCTTACCCCATATAAGGCAGTTATGTTCCTCACCTCTCCCCCACATTGTAAATGTGGCTCCATCAGTAAACAAAATGTGATGCAAGAAGTGTTGGTTGCGTGAAGCTCCTATCAAATTATAACACGCAACCTGCGAAGCTATGCAATCTTTTGGTCTAATTTGTGGAGCATCTGATTGTGGCACACTTTTTTCTTTGGTGTAAAGTGGACTACTTCCATAACCTTAGCTTTTGGTACGTCTAGATTGCCTTTTAAATAACGAGTTGTACCCAGGGTTCTTTTGTTTGCTTCTCTGATTCATTGTAACACCCTCTTGTGTTATAGCAGGTCTTTCTGCGCGTGATTCGTTGGCAAAGTTACCAGTATTCTGGAATTTATTAACAAACAACCAGATGTTTGCTCTTGTTGGCGTTGACTTCTGAAATTTCCGACTGAACTCCTGTTGCACCTCCAGGTACAAAAAAATCAAGCAACCGCACACTAACAACAGGCACACGTTCTTGTATCGTAGGCACCCTCATTGGTTTTCCTAAAAAAAGAAGAGATAATAATAGGCCCATGATATCATAGAAAAGGATTATAATGATATATTATTTAAATGCATCGTAGTTTCGTAACGGATTGAGAGTTTATGACCATATGTACTAAAACCTCTACACACCTTGGATACTACGGACGTGGGGAGACTTGCTTGCTTCAGCGATACAGAGAGCCGCAACATATGTGCAACCACAACGGAGGAGTATGTGTGGAGAAGCCAGACAAACGTGTGTTTCCTGAAGAGAGGTTGCAGCCTTTACTGTGGTTGCAAGGGCAAAAGACTATATGAATGATTTTTTTGTGTGTGTGTGTGTGCCTTGAACGCCTTTGTGTACACTGGAAAGAAAGAGGTTTTGGGATGCTGGTGGACCCTGAACAGCACATTCTAGGTACCCCTCCTTCGTTAGTAATCACTTGTTTGTCGGAAGATGCTCTACCTACCTACGATAGAGTATGCCTTAGCACACCACTCAATGAAACGACCCAGCCATAAGACACTTGTATTCTGGAGTACAGCGGTTCAAATCCCCGTCTAGCCATCTAGATGTAGCTTTTCCGTGACGTCTCCCAAATCGCTTAAGACGGATGCCAGGATGGTTCCTATGTAAGGCATGGCTGATTTCAAAAAATGGTTCAAATGGCTCTGAGCACTATGGGACTTAACTTCTGAGGTCATCAGTCCCCCAGAACTTAGAACTACTTAAACCTAACTAACCTAAGGACATCACACACATCCATGCCCGAGGCAGGATTCGAACCTGCGACCGTAGCGGTCGCGCGGTTCCAGACTGTAGCGCCTAGAACCGCTCGGCCACCCCGGCCGGCTGACTGATTTCCATCCTTCCCCAATCTGATAGCGTGCTCCCCTCTATTGACATCGTCGTAGATGGGCCATTAAGCCCTAACTTTCCTTCCTTCCTTTTTTCAAAACACTTTGCTAAGGTCTGCATTTGTACACTTATTACATAATTCCTTGGGTTAGCTAGTGTGTGATCCGTCAGTTTCGGGAAATGGGGCTGGGGTTTTGATGTCACCCGACATCGTACCTCTAACCTCCAAATGCTAGGCTAATGGGACTCCTACTGTATATCTGTTATTTCAACGGGCTTATTTACTGTTTAAAAATTCGCAGGGTATCATGTCAACAATGTACCGCATTCTGCCATTAATTAAGCCCAGCGGACTGCGTGAAGCAGGTATATTTATGCACGAATGTTATTTTGTTTGTGGATGACTCATTTATCGTTGCACACGTTAATTAGTATCGTTATGCCTAAAGGATGGATAAAATTCGTTAAACTGTGTTTCCATTTCAAATTATCAGTCTCAGAACCATGCAACAAATACCACGTGTTATTTACATTGCTGTCTATTCTCAGTGAATACGGAATACTGGAGTGGGGAGAACCACCGCCTCCACAATCCACACCCCCGTCTCCCAGTCTCCTTTCAATAAAAGTTAACTTGCCGTCACTATCACTTTTACTGTGCCCACAGCTACCTTAGATTTTAATATTAATGACAGTAAAATATATAGAGGGTACTTGTTTCAACTTTAGATGACTAGGTATCTCGAAAACGACGTATAACGCGAAAAAAAATTCCAGGTGAAAAGTTAATACAGGTAAAGGGAACATCTCTTGTGTTACAACCCCTGCGAAGGTGGGATCAACTTAGCATTTTCACGTAAGAATCCCCCATTTTTATTTTATTTTGTATGCTAAAACATTCGTATGGTTTCTTCAAATCATTGTTTCCCATTCATGGTACATGGTACTGCAATCGACACACATCAAGCGTGCCTGCTTTTGCAATTAAGGACCGATGCATTTCTTTCTATACTTCATTTACGATTTAAATATAAACCTATGTGTTCTAACGGTTGGTATTTATGTTCGAAATTTACTTTAGTTGTTGATTTGCAGTACGATAAGGTTAGCCTTTTCAGTGTCTGATTAGAAACTACTTTTAGCGTGTTCCAGCAACAAGGACATGGATGTTTTAGTTTTCGGTTCCAGTCAGGATTGTTGATATCATTGAGTCCCTATGCACACACTGGGTGCCTTGATTTCGGTACGTCCCCTTGTCTTTTACCACTGCGGTGCATGATTTCAGCGAGTATCCATGTCATGTGCGCCTGTCGCTACCACTTTATAGACATTTTAACTTATTACAATGCCGGCAGACGCGTAGCAGCCAGAGCGACAGTTAGGCGGTTGGATGGAAACACATTGCTGGCGGGGTACGCGGACGGCCATGTCAAGCATACCTATGGTTTGGGGACTCACCACAATCAACCTCGTAGGGAACAGGAAATTACATTAAGATACAAATAGCTTATTTGCCAGAAATGTCAGTGTGTAGCCATGTTATTTGTACTGTAGAATCACACCTGCAACACTCAAGTAAAGTTTGAACATCAATATCCACTATTAAAAAACCGAAAGGTTTACGCTCACATGCTAAATGAAATGTAGAATCAAATGTGTCGGTTCTTAACCCTTTGTGGCTTGAGTTGTTTCTGGACAAAGGAAAATTTTTCTTTACACTGTGCCGCGCGGTCTAAGGCGCTGCAGTCATGGACTGTGCAGCTGGTCCCGGCGGAGGTTCGAGTCCTCCCTCGGGCATGGGTGTGTGTGTTTGTCCTTAGGATAATTTAGGTTATGTAGTGTGTAAGCTCAGGGACTGATGACCTTAGCAGGTAAGTCCCATAATATTTCACACACATTTTCTTTATACTGTAATGCTCTTCGGTGACTTTATAATGATTTTAGTTACAAGATTTGTACAAAACCATGTACCTGTGTTCAAAATGTACCTTTTTACAACTGGCTTCTTTTGATAACTAAAATAATTTTGTAACATTTATTGTTGAAATAAATAAACTGATCCTTCACTGATTACCATGCCAAATAGCAATAACAATATTAAATTGCATATGGAATATAACTACCCAACAGCTTGCGTGTATTCTGGCGGTCATAAGTTACCGCTCAATGCTACATTGACCTGTCCATATTTTTATAGTGATGTCCAACAGTTAGCAGCACTTGTGCATGATGAAAAGGTTGAACATTCACAAATGTGTACATGAGGTTTCCACTGGAGAAAACTATTTCTGTTACAGCTAAGACACAGTAAACGTTAATGTACACGTTTGCAGTCGGTGGGCGTGAAAGGGTTAACTGCAGAAATTAACACACTTGACTTTTGCAGATTACAGCGCAATCTACCACGAATGGGTAACAATGGTTTGAGTAAAAGGTAAGTATTGTTTGCGTGGAATCCGAATATGTACTTTAAATGGTGGGCGTGTTCCAATTTCAAAATACAAAATTGAAGCCAGCCTCTGAGGGAAGGTGGTTAGGAGGTGGCGGCAAATTGTAACACAGTCAGATATCCCCTTTCTTACATGGTTGGTGCATAAGTCTGTAGCACTTTTGTTTTGTTTGTTGGTATTAAGACTGCTATGGATTTATTTATCGATTGTCATTTCTTATCCGTAGTTCGCTGTTGCACTTGAGATTAAGAAACTAACACGAAAACACCATCGGAACAGGCTTTGAAGGCCCCCAAGGTACCCACCGGCCGCCATGTCATCCTCATCCCTCAGATGTCACCGGATGCGGAAACGCAGGTCTATTTGGTCAGTTTATACGTTATAAAACAATTCTGTAGTTTGGAGATTGTGAGTGAAGCTGTGGACGCTAGAAAATGGAGGGTCAAGTTGAGATATCGTAACATTCCGACATATACTGCATTGAAATCAGATAGAAGACTAATAAAA
This sequence comes from Schistocerca gregaria, assembly GCF_023897955.1. NCBI lineage: Eukaryota > Metazoa > Arthropoda > Insecta > Orthoptera > Acrididae > Schistocerca > Schistocerca gregaria. The sequence continues at coordinate 162,004,670 of NC_064923.1, read as the reverse complement.
GTTTAATAGCAGCGGAGGCAGCCGGAAACGATTTTCGCCGTGAATGGGGATAATGTTATTGGAATGTGAATAATGGCAGTGGACAGAGTATTGCAAAAAGTGGTTTTCTAGTTTTAGGGAGGATCGTTTTCACAATTGTGTCTCTCTACCCTGAGGAACGCCTTCGGGGATTGATGAAGATCGTTTAAAGGCATTAATGGACAATCATTCACGTCAATGTTCTCGAGAACCGGCAGATGTGTTGAACTGTAATCATTCCACGATCTTGCAACATTCTCATGCAATGGGGAAGATCCAAGAATCGACTCTGTGGGTACACATGCTTCAAGCCAAAATTAGTAAAATAGTTTGTTAGCCTTATATGCTTCTCTGCTTGCTCTTCATCAAATCTTCTGTACTCTTACTGATGAAGTGAAATGGTGCCATTACGCTAACATAAGCAAAAAAAGAAGAGGTTGAGGCCAAACAAAGCAGAAAACTCCACGTACGAATACTTGCGCAAATCCAATGAAATTGGTGCAACAGCGACGGTGTGATGTTACGATTCGCTTCCCCGAGGTGTAACGATCATTTATTGTCAACTGAGACGTTTTACAAGCGCAATTGAACGACCAAAAAAGAAAAAAACTAAACAGGAGCTGGGTTGGGAAGGCCTTTCACCGGATCTTGAGACATTCACGTTTTCCGCTCTCTATCGAACAACCTCCAAATGGTTCAAATGGCTCTGAGCACTATGGGACTTAACATCTATGGTCATTAGTCCCCTAGAACTTAGAACTACTTAAACCTAACTAACCTAAGGACAGCACACAACACCCAGTCATCACGAGGCAGAGAAAATCCCTGACTCCGCCGGGAATCGAACCCAGGAACCTGGGCGCGGGAAGCGAGAACACTACCGCATGACCACGAGCTGAGGACGAACAACCTTCAAGGAACTGCCTTTGCGTATGAACATGCGCACCGAACATGGCTCGAATAGTTCTGCACCTCAAAACAACGTAATTTCTATAATCGCGGTATCGAAAAGTTACCTCAGCTTTGGCACACTGTTGTAAATAGTGAAGGAGAATATGTATGTTACTGTTGACTAACGCCCATGTTATATGTATCTGTTGTGATTATTAAACTTACGGGAAAACGCTACTAACTTATGCAAAATCAAATGGCTCTGAGCACTATGGGACTTAACTTCTGAGGTCATCAGTCCCCTACAACTTAGAACTACTTAAATCTAACTAACCTAAGGACATCACACACATCCATGCCCGAGGCAGGATTCGAACCTGCGACCGTAGCGACCGCGCGGTTCCAGACTGTAGCGCCTAGAACCACTCGGCCACCACGGCCGGCGAACTTATACAACAAACTAATACATTATCTGTCAACGTAGAATATTTTTTCATACGATACGTCGTTTCCAAGATATTTAATTGACCCAAGTTAAATCCAACACCCTATATGAACTAAGTTAATATTAAATACTAAAATAATTATTTGTTGGTATCAGGACTTAGTAAATTGATTTGGAATTAACATAAATGCATGATCTGATTAGCATTCGTCCGTAACTCTGAGAAGAAAGTGTCTCATGCACGTGAATTTGGAGCTATAATACCATCAACTCTCAAAACTCTGAAGTCATTATTTACACCATATAAAATCTACCTGTGCACTCGCCATTATCAGTGTTCCACTTAGCACTACGATTGTGTACACAGGTTAGGAAACTACTGCTATGCAAGCATGTCAACGTAGGGAATGCTGAAATTTCAGTCATTTCCGTCTACGTTGATTTTTGTGTTACGATTTCTTTTTCTTCTCCCTTAGTCAGCTTCTGTGGTTTTTCGGTTCCATGTGAGAACATACAAACCGTGTCGGGTATGTTGTTGGCAGCAGACGTAATCAGTCAGCGAGTGGGCACCTTAATCTAGCTGCAATGTTTCCCGTAGCCGGTTGGATCATGAGCTAGCCAAGTAACTTTAAAGTATACTGTGTTAATCCTTTGAAATAAAGCAGGCTATTAGATTGCTATTTTCTTATCGTCCCATTTTCTTGTATTTAATTTCTTCATAAGTACTACATGGAAGTGTAGAATTTTATGTTAAGGTAAGGTTCTAAGGTAATGTTCCAACAGGACAGTCACAACAACGCTGGAAACACCAATGGATCATGTATCTACAATTTCTGTTTCTCTTCCTGAGTACACTAAAATATCTAAAATAAATCTAGTTTCAACGTCGCACGATATAAAAAAATTGTTTCAAATCTATCCCTGTTTAAAAACAAGTCTACCTTTCCACGGAATAGAGACTCGTTAATGCACATATCTCTGAATTAATTTAGAATTAACTGAAGCCTATCTTCCTTCTCAGGGCCTCCCAAAATGCCTAAGTCACTAACACGTAACATTCGAAGAAACGGTAGCTAGGTATTAGTTTCGACAAGAAAGGTGTTTCGATCAGTGGGTTTGTAGACCAAGAGTACTTGGTTCTATTCTTTTCGACGTGAGCCTTTTGCATGTAGACCGGTAAAAATTGATACATTTAGTTTGCAGTTGTATCTGTCCACCATATTCCCCTGGAAGATCCCTGACATCGCTCATTCATTACTTCGTAGAAACTATTAATTTTACTAGAAATATATCCCATCAATTCCCTGTCCATTATAAGCTCAAAACATTCATTTTCGCCAGGTTCCTCACCTCGTCCACAATGAGGATTAACTTCAAAATTATCGTTAGAATCAGGGTAATTTTAAGGTGTAAACACGCCGTATATCAGCAATCTGTACTCACTATTTCCTGCATTTTCTTTCTTTGTCGTGCGAAAATCCCGATTCGTGAATAATTTCAGCGTCACTCGAAATATCTTAACTTGGTCTTGGTAATACCTTGCAGTCATTGTGGTCTTCGAAATCATTACCAGAACCGCAACTGAGTCTTCATTTAGCAGTATTTCTGTAATCTGATAGTACCTCAAACCTTTCGAAGGTGACACTGGCACCAAACACGAAAACACAAGTGCAAGTGTCGAATTTAGTTCCCATAGTTCAAATGTATGCAACAGCTCGTAACAACGCGGGTAGAATCAGATGTTCGCAACAGATTTCAGCACCATTCGGTCACAGAAGGGACCAGTCGCGAATTTCTCACCAACTACATAGCAATGGCTTCGCTCACGCCTGACGTCTTTCCAGCGTGAGCCGGCCGCGGTGGCCGAACGGTTCTAGGCGCTTCAGTCTGGAACCGCGCGACTGCTACGGTAGCAAGTTCGAATCCTGCCTCGGGCATGGATGTGTGTGATGTCCTTAGGTTAGTTAGGTTGGAGTAGTTCTAAGTTCTAGGGGACTGATGACCTCCGATGTTAAGTCCCATAGTCCTCAGAGACAATTTTTCCAGCGTGCGTCATGGACTTAGGTATTAACAGGAATCCCCCAACTTCGATATTAGGTAATATACTCAAGAACATGTCATCATTTTTTCCTCTCACAAATACGTTGATGATAACCGGTTTTATCTAACTGCAAAACTAATAAACTCGAAGAGAGCTATCATGAATCTCAATACCTATCTGTGTGCAGTAGCAAAATGAAGGGGACTGTTAACCAAGCAGTTTAGCCACATTCCTCCCCAACCCAACCAACCAACCAAAATGGGAGCAGGATATAGGGTTAAAGATCAACCAGTCGAAAACGTAAGTTGTATAGGTTGGTCATTCTAGTCTCATTAGCCCATAATATCTGGAATTCTTACCATCTTTAGTCCTAAATGTGGTAACTATTATTTCTCTTCCTCAGCAAAGAGTCTAGGAGTGTTAACACATTGGACTGAGGACATAACCGCAATGAGCAAGAAGGCACAGCATCTCTCCATGTCCTACAAAAATATAAAAAGGTCTACCCTCTTGATTTGAAACAGAAACATATACAACCAGATACAAGCAGCAACACTTCCAATTACTGATTATAACGATGTTATCCTGCAAGATATTTCTCAGGAAATCTCACGACGCCTGTAACTGGACAGTAATGCCTGTGTTCCTTATATCTGTGTAGTTCACCTCTTTGATCATATTTCACCATCACACGCACAGCTGTCCTAGCTGCTTGGAAACAAGCGCACAGATTTCCATACATTTTGCCTTCTCTACAGTCACGTCAATGTACACTGTCCCAGACATATCTCCTCGAACTTAAGACTCTTGTCTGAGCGACATGGCAGAAAGACCCGTTCCCATCTGAGCAAAATCCTTTCTGTCCCCACCCATCGTTGAGCCATTTTCTCAAAGTCCTCCTCAGTAGCAGAAACCCGACTCTGGAATAACCACCCGCAATGCAGCAGAGAACTGAATAACATCTCCAGCTTCATGAGACAATTAACGACATCTCTACTAAGCAACAACAACGACTACCACTGTCCCTGAACGCACTCGTTCTTTCCAACCTGATCTTTTTCAATACCGACTACTCTTAGATGGTGTAGTCTCCTTAATTTTCCTTTTCCCAGAATTCACTGTATCAGAGAACAAAAATTCTTTTTATATTGCCATTATCATTACTGTAATTAATGTCACCACTATTATTATTAGTGCCGAAAACATCAGTAGCAGAAGTACTGCCAGTATTAACACCTCCACAGTTTAGTCGCTGGCCATTAATGAGTCGCTTCAGCTGTGCTTGGCCCACCTGAAGTTTGTGGATTTTTTTCTCGTAGATTTGAGCGGATTATTGGCACTGGAGACGGTGTTACAAAGTAGGAGGTGGGCGAGTGGCTAATCTTTCGTTGAGTGTTCTCATGTATTTTTATACGTGCTATGTTTTTCTTTCTTTAAAAAGCACAACCGACATAGTTCGAGATTTGCCATTCTGTAACGTCATTTGACCCTAACTTCCTTATCACGTAGGAATTTTCAGCGATCGCAGTCCATCTGTACAGTTACTATGACGGAAGGACTGCTGGGATCTAGGTGCAGGATGCTGTCCTGACGCTTCTAGACTGTAGTCGTCTCGGAGGTATGCCGCCATGTCTCCCAGGACGCCATATTTCTGTTTCTGCCCCTCTTGCATCCATGCGGCTCTGTAAGGACATACTCGTGTGTATGATGTGCGAAAATTTATTATTCTTCCTCCTATTACGGCTACGAAGAAGAAGAATTGATTGGGGAAGGGTGGGTAAGGACATGGGCCACTTTTCTCTGACTGTGGAACCTTCCTGGCTTTTACCTTCGCCCGCCGGGGTGACCGAGCAGTTCTAGGCGCTACAAATAGCTCAAATGGCTCTGAGCACTATGGGACTTAACATCTATGGTCATCAGTCCCCTAGAACTTTGAAGTACTTAAACCTAACTAACCTAAGGACAGCACACAACACCCAGTCATCACGAGGCAGAGAAAATCTCTGACCCCGCCGGGAATCGATCCCGGGAACGCGGGCGCGGGAAGCGAGAACGCTAATGCACGACCACGAGCTGCGGGCTAGGCGCTACACTCTCGAACCGCGTGACTGCTATGGCCGCAGGCTCGAATCCTGCCTCGGGCATGGATGTGTGTGGTGTCCTTAGGTTAGTTAGGTTTATGTAGTTCAAGTTCTAGGGGACTGATGACCTCAGAAGTTAAGTCCCATAGTGCTCAGAGCTTTTACCTTCAGCGGAAACCTAAATTTGGGTGGCCAAACTGTATTGTAAACCGATGTTCTCCCGATTGTGGATCTGCTGTGCTAACCATTACGCCACCTCTTTCGGCACATTTATTCAGAATATTTTAGAAAATAGCCAGGGAGTTTGAGACCTTTAGTGTGAAAGTTACGAAGGTGGTAGATGATACTAAATTGACTGAGATGACGAACTAATTTCCGGAAAAAAATACCTAGTGGCACACAAATAGTAGACCAAGGATTGAATCACCATAGCGTTTAACTGAAGTGGCTCTGGCTGAAGTAGAGGTGATATCAAATGCAGACTGGCTACAGCAAGAAAAGCGTTTCGTAAAAAGACAAATTTGTTAAAAACGAATATAAGTTTAAGCATGAGGACTTTTCTAAAGTGAAGCTCTGTACAGAACTGAATCGTGGGTGTTAAGCAGTTCATACTCCAAGAGATGAAATGCGGTGCTACAGGCGAGTGTTGGAGATTAGATCGACAGTGTCCGATCTATCAATCTCATCTTCACCATACTTTTTTCAGTCAGTCTTCTTCAGTCAATAATGAGAAGAGACTGAATCGAATTCGGATAAGCCGAAAGTTATGGCATAGCTTAACTTAAAGAAGTGATCCGTTGGTAGGACACATATTTAGCCATAAAAGAAACGTCAGTCAGATAATGTTGGTAAATTTGGGAGGGGGATGGTGGGGTTAGTGCAACATAGAGAAAGACTAAGGTTTGCCTGCAATTAGCAGTTTCGCAGTGCAAAAAAGAAGAGGTCTGCACATGATAGACCAGCATGGAAAATTGCATCAGATGAGGCTTCAGACTGAAGACCACCACCACCACTGCAAAGAACAATCAATATGTGCGTAAACAAGCGAGAAATTTGGGATACACAACGTCCAAATAATGCAAATGGTATACAGAGCACAACTCACCCTTGATTTTAGGCACATGGCAGTTTTACATTGATAAAAAACTTAAATTTAAAAAAAAGACAAAGTAAAACATTAATGTGTATTGACCCTTCAGTATAAGTAGCAATATTTCGACCCAAACATCGTTTCGGGGGACCGCTAAGTAAATAAAAAAAATAAGAATTTAACAGCAACTATCCATTCTAGAACAGCGTACTTTCATCGTTGCTGGGTATAACTCTCTTCTCTTTGGCGTCATCTCTTCCAGCCTGCACCTCCTGCGTCCACACCCTAGAATAGCTAGTGTGGTTATAATCACTTACTATATGAAATACGAGAATCGATACTTCTTTAATTAGTCTAACTTTGTTAAAGGAAGACGTTACCTATTTATTTTACATCGTATTTTTACAAATTACGTGCGAACTTAGTTCGTACGTACTGACTTACTTCGTGAATTAAGCTGTCTTGCGAGGCCCATGTGCCGCAATGGTTTTATGACAGCGTACTAACTCAGGGTGCATTAAGTCGAGAGAGCGAGTCGCGCAGCGCGCGGGACGTGGAGCATGGGTTGCAGTCAGTTGTGGAAAGTCAAACGGTCTTTTCCGTGGGGACAGACGCCCTTGACGGCTGCGAATTTTTCAATGCGGCAACGCTTGGATCAAAATATTACTAGTTATATTAAACTTAAAGGGGCAATAGATATTATTTTTATACTTCTTAGAGTTTTTTGTCAGAAATCGTTAAGTTTTTATTGATGTCATGTTTTTAAAATTTTATGTTTAGTTTACATTTACCTAATTTAGGTAACATAGTCAGTGAGCAATGGCGATAATTCTATATCAAGTCGGAAGAAAGTTGGATGCCACTGCGTTGCCTTGAAAATAAGCTACCTCAACTATTAGACCACAATTATTTGATTTAGTACTGAATTGTAGATGATATACAGGACGTAAAATACCGTCTGAAGCCTGCGATCATTTTTATGTTAATTATTAGCAACCAATGCTGTACAATCGCACTAAAGTCATGAAGTATTCAACTGACTCTTGTATTAGGACATGAAACGCGTTTCGGGATTGCACCCATCTTCAGACATTACAAACTTCAATTCCTTCCTAACCAACCAGGCATACAGCCTTGACAACTCAAAGAAAGTGTCCAATAACATATGACTACAACTGCGACACAACCACCACATCAAGAGTGCTTGTGCCGCAGTTATAGTCATATGTTATTGGACACTTTCTTTGAGTTGTCAAGGCTGTATGCCTAGTTGGTTAGGAAGGAATTGAAGTTTGTGATGTCTGAAGATGGGTGTTATCCCGAAACGCGTAACATGTTCTAGTACAAGGGTCACTTGAACATCTCATGACTTTATTGCGATTGTACAGCACTGGCTGCCAATTATGAGTGACAATCTCTCTTTGTTTGCTTTGTATGTGGCGAAGCGGGTGATTTCAAAAGACAAAAAGACAAAAATCATTATTTTTGGTCAAACATAAAAGATAAACATATGTTATCCCAGACTTTTATTTAGAACTTTTTCAGCTTTAAAATGTGCTACTACGTAAATGTAGCTCTTATGTATTACATAGCGCAAATAAAGAAAGCTAGCTGGCGGCAAACAATTTAACTTAATTTAGCTGATGAAATTTAAACAGCTGAACAGACTTTCATGGAACGAAGCTAAGAACTATCCAAATTAAACTAGCTTTCAAATAATGAACTGCATTAAAATCTGACCTTTCGTTTGGGAGCTACGGTACCACAGAAAGATGAACAGTTGCACACATTAAACTTGTAACACCCCTTTGTTTGCTTCGGGAGTTGAAGTTATGTGCGGAACGTGAGACTCTGTCGGATGGTAGCTTCACCTGGAGACATAACACATTACACTAATTTACAGTGTTTCATACCGTGCTGAAACCAGAACTGGTGACCTCTTGCCAGTCCTGTCCGGTATACACGTCAGCCTGTGACACACAGAGGAAGTGCGGTTCGTAGCTATGCGGATTACCTCGACAAATCCAGGCGGCGTGCAGCAACCTCTGACGTCTGATGCAGAGTCCATTGTCTCTGAAGGCCGCCGACCCGTACACACTCACGGTGTCTCATTAGAGGACGGCAACGCCATCTGTGGCGGCTAGGGAAGTGACCGGCGCTGAACAATACGCGGCAGTCCCGTTAATTAATTAGCGCGCAGGTCCCACCGGACACCTATGCAGTGGTCAACAATGAGCAGATCTGACTGTGTCCTACGGGGTGATGTCGTTCGTAATGGAAGATGATAAACCGTTTCTCAGGTAACAGTTAATCCCTAGAGATGACTTCCCAGTCAAATAAGATGGAATGAAGTTTAATCTGAAGCCATAAAAATTATGAGAATGCACAAGTGAGCGAATCAGTCAGTTCATCTCCTGGTGCAAGGACGTTTCATACCTTTGTTTTCCACTCCCTACAGCTACGTCTACATACACTGTGTTTAATACAATACGTTTTTCTCTGTAACGCCCGAAACAATAAGCGAAATTAGTATTTATTTAGACAGGTAAACGTAACACACGTTGTTCTTTATGCGTTGTGAACATAGTCTAGTTATTGTTTCTCAGAGTGTCACAGCAATGAGTAATAAATTTTGGAAGATGATATTATTTTTCTATTAGAATTAACAGAAAGTATTTAAGCTAAGTGTGTAGAAATCCGTTTAAGCGAAATTTCTATGAATTTTTGTTAGGAAGTTACAAACGCTCAGAGTGTTAGGGATGGATTCATCATACCGTACGCAATTGGTTGTGCTCAGATGGAAGTTACATTAGCAGAATGTTAATTCAACTGACAAAGGAACATTCATAGGTGCAAAAAAAAACATCCTGGTGAAACTTAGCGGCTACGTGAAGGGGGCAAAATAACCTTCTTCTTCTACGTGATCAAGCCCAATGGACCGCACCCTGCCGCAAGTTTCCTCCTCCATTATATTCTGTCCATTGCTGCTATCCGCCATCCGACCACATCTATTGACGCTTTGTTTTAATCTTCATGAAGGCCATCCTCTCCCTGGGGGTCTCTTTCCTGTACGTGTAAAATCTAGTAGCTTCCGAGGCCACCTGTAATCTTCCATCTGTGCCACATGGCCGGCCCACTGCATTCGTTTGGCTTTGACGGTTGCTGCTGTGTAGGGCTGCTGGTATAGTTCCTCAAGTTCTTGGTTGTGTCTGATCCTCCATCCCCCTATGTGTGCATCCACAAACGGACCGAAGGTCTTCCGAAGCACTTTTCTCTCAAAACCGAGCAGCTTACGGAAGTGCTGTTTCCGGATACTCCATGTTTCACAGCCGTTTATAACAACAGGCTGGATCATGGTTGTGTATAGTCGAATCGTGGATTTTCCGAAGAGATGTCTGGACCGAAGCAGGTGTGCTAGGCCGTGGTAAGATCGGTTTCCTGCTTGTATTCTGGCATTAATCTCTGCTTCACATGACAACTTCTCAGTGAAAAGTGTCCGTAGGTATTTGCCTTCATGCACTCTCCTGTAGGACTGGTCTCCCACCTGCAGTCATTGTAGATGACCAGCAGTCTGACTTCGATCACGCGTCATTACGAGGTACTCTGTCTTGGGTACTTTTATGTTTAGTTCATATTCATATATTATGTTTATTTTTAGTTCATATTCATGTCATAAATGTGTCTTACGGAGTCAAAATATGCAATATATATTTTTTCGTTTTTTCCTATGTTCACTTTTGAGGGATAAAATATACCGATAAAACCAATTTGGCATAATAGATTTAGAGGGTACGCCTTCCAAACTATGATATACACTGAAGCGCCAAAGAAACTATTATGGGCGTGCGTATGCAAATACAGAGATATGTAAACAGTCAGAATGCAGTGCTGTGGTCGACAACACCTACATAAGACAACAAATGGCTGAATCAGTTGTTAGATTGGTTACTGCTGCTACAATGGCCGCTTATCAAGATTTAAGTGAGTTTGAATATGGTGTATAGTCGGCGCACGAAAGATGGGACACAGGATATCCGAGGCAGCGATGAAGTGGGGATTTTCACGTACTACCAATTCACGAGTGTACCGTGAATATCAGGAATGCGGTAAAACATCAAATCTCCAACATCGCTGCTGCCGGAAAATGATTTTGCATGAACGGACAACTGAAGAGAGTCGTTCAACGTGACAGAACTGCAATTCTTCGCAAATTGCAGCAGATTTCAATGCTGCGCCATCAACAAGGATCAGCGCGCGAACCATTCAACGAAACATTATCAATATGGGCTTTCAGAGCCGAATCTACGCTTGATGACTGCACGACACGAAGTTGTAGCCTCGCCTAGGCCCATCAACACCGACAATGGATTGTTGATGACTGGAAACCTGTTGCCTGGTCGGATGAGTCTCGTTACAAATTGTATGGAGCTGATGGACGTGTACGGGTAAGGGGACAACCTCATGAATCCATGAACCCCTCATGTCAGCAGGTGGATGCTCTGAAGTGGTGGGGGCGTGTGCAGTTGGAGTGATATGAGACCCCTGATACGTCTAGATAGGACTCTGTCAGGTGACGTGTACGTAAGCATCGTGTCTGACCACCTGAATCTACTCATGTCCATTCTACATTCCGACGGACTTGGACAACTCCAGCAGGACAATAGGACTCCCCGTGCGTCCAATATTGCTACAAACTGGCTCCAGGAACACTCTTCTGAGTTTAAACACATCAGCTGTCCACCAGACTCCCCACACATGAAAATTATTGAGCATATCTGGGATACCTTGCAACGTTCTGAAGAGAACCTCGTACTCTTACGGATTTATGGAAAACCCTGCAGGATTCATGATGTCAATTCCCTTCAGCACTATTTCAGACATTAGTGAAGTCCATGCCACTTCAGTTGTGCTCGCGGGGGCTGTACACGATACTAGGTAGGTGTACCAGTTTATCTGGCTCTTCAGTGTATGAAATGTATTTCATATAAAAGTAAAAAATTACTTAACGTTCTTGAAAATTTCACAAAATACCCCAAAATCATTTATTAAGTTTGAAAGGTTAAAACTTTTGTTACCTCTAAACCTCACATGCAAAATTACCTTTCAGGGTGCCCTATACCACTTAAAAGTGAAACTGGGAAAAAACGAAAACATTTTATCGCATTATTTTGACCCCCTTACATACCAAAGTTTCATCAGTATAGTCTATTTACACCTGGGAAATCTGCCTTGTGAGTCGTTGAAAAACGTGCCGATTTTCCTGAATGCACAACCAGTGTGCCTCCTACACGATCCGCGTACGAGATGTGAAGTTGCTGATGTGACAGCGTTGCAAGCTTCCTCGATGCGCTAACTGAAATCATGTTCGGTTAAACTGTAGAATGTTTTCTTACACGTCCGTATACCACGGGGAGTACACGAACAAACGAGGTTCGGTCATGAATAAATCTTGACGCAGCACACATTTCCAACGAAACGTTGAGGTATTGCTGGTGATGCCGACACGATGGCAATGAAGCAGCCATGGCCTATGCCATGCGGTATCCTGGTAGAAGAGCTCGATCAGCGTTCACGGTTTTATGTGCTGAACAACGACTTCGAGAAACAATGAGTTCCAGAAGATGAGAAGATACGACAGTAAGAGACGGTAACTATTAAGAATTTGGAATAAGGGGGTATTTGGTTTAGATACAAGACATCACGATCCTCATGTTAGCTGACGAGAAGGTGCATCAGTCACTGGTATCAGCCTAACATCTGTGTGGCGATTAATACACCGTCACGAGTTTCAGCTGTATCACCGGTCACTGCCACAGAAGCTGCATGAGAAATATGTGAGTCGAAGAGCTATTTTCCGTGAATGAGCTGTGAATAATTTCACTCCGAATGCATCACAATGTTTTATGTTCTCTGGTCAATACACATTCGCAACTTACTTTGCAATGAACTGCCATAAAATGGATCACTGGGCCTTTGGAAACCCATGTCGGTGCATCATGTCGATCGTCGAAGATTCTGATCCATTAGTGTGTGGTGTGAAATCCTCGGAGATGAAACCATTCTCCCATACTACTTCGCAGGAACTCTGACAGGCGAAAAATATCGAGCTTCTATCGTAGACGGTTTAGATGCCTTCCTCGAAAGATTCAGTTTAGAGATTAGAGGTATGTCGATAGAGCAAGATGGTAGCAGCTTGATGTTGAGCAAGAACTAAACAACGATTGCCCGAGAGATCCTCAGGAACAGACTGCACGGTGACCTGACTTAACACCAGTACGTAGATGTGTTTTTTTCTGGGAGTATCTTTAGGATCGTTACCGATGGGATCATAACCAATAACCCCAGATGGCTTCAAACAGTGCATTGCGGAAGCTTGTCACTCTGTGACCCGTCCGCAGGTCGTTTAGAAGGAGTACTGAATTGCGCATTCAAATAAATGGTCAACCGTATGAACACACTATTGAAAGAAGGTTTCTTCCACAGAATATCCATCTGAACAGAGACAATTACGTATAGTAAGTTGAATTCGCCCTAAAAATTTGAACGGTTAGATCTGCCTGACATCTTCATAAATGTTATTTGAATTGATTTATACACATTTGGTTTAAATAAAAAATGTTCTATTTAAAAAATATATTATTTCGCCTATTATTTCGTTCGCTACAGAGAAACACATCATCCGAAACATATATTTTTTGAATGATTTCTTGAAGCCTTCAGCTGCCATTCTCTTTATTTCCTGTACGATTGTACAATTTCGGCCTTTTCAAGCATCTAAAGCGGAAGTTTCATACATTGGATACATTAGTGACACTTGTAGTTTTGATGTAGGTACAAGGCATACCTGTAAATATAGTAGGTGCATTATAACTTATTTTACGGATGACATTTTTAGTAACAGATTATGTCATATACGTCGTTGTTCCTATGCCATCATGTTACGCTCATAGATGAGTTCGAGGTGTTCAAGTTATTTTAGGAGCACGTTACTTTCGAGCAGTTATTGTAAAGCTCTTATATATAAAGTACTTAGCGCTACGAAGATTGTAATTATTTTACAGAAATTTGCTACGTAGCCTGCAAATGCTTTTGTTCTCAGTTACATTTAATTATCGTTCATCAATGGTGTAAATATGACTGTACGTAATTTCTTTAAATTAAATTGTAAATATTTGTTCTGTTATTGTAGGAGGACATCATTTTTGAATTGTTGGTACAAAGATCTAATATATCACATTATCACAGTATTCTAATAAAATAGTGCTGAGAATCACGAGGGCCTAGTAAAAACTGTTTTATGGTTGGGTGATGTTTCGCATTACAGTCGCATTTATTAATGAGTGCAGCGATAATTTTACCTTCTATGCTTCTGTAGCGCTTCGATGTAGAACTGGTAGGAAGTTGTTTAGAAATTTCCAATTTCGCAGGTCTTTTTGCTAATTTAAAACTGTGACTGATCTTTAAGATGTATGTAGATTTCAATTTCTTCCATACATCCGTGACGTTTCCTTTCTGTAACTCACGTAATATTTGAAGTGATCCATCTATGCTAGGTATTTTGTGGTCGGTTTCAAGTGTGCGGCATAGATGGGTTATTGTCGTTTATTGTCGTGTGTTCTTTAAATCGTATACCAACTTTTTCTTGCTCTTTGGCCAATATAAGATTCTGGGCATTCTTCACAGTTATTTTTGTAGATTTCTGATTACGAAAGAGGTTCTGATTTACGTGGTATGTGTCTCAACAATCGGCTTAGAAGTCTGAAAGTAATCAAACACTGCATCACTGGGGGTATCTACATTCCCCAGGCACATTAATGTGACCTCCTGTCAAGAGCCCTAATAACCAACCTTTGCAGCACAGACCGCTGCGAGAGTGCAGGAAGAGAGTCATTAAAATTCTGGAGGATAACTATACGGATGTGGAGCTGTGCCGACTCCAGTCGCTTGTCCAGCTACGCTAGGTTTCTCGGCTGGCGCGAACAGCCCGACAGAGTTGTCTCACAGAATCTCAAGTGGATTTAAATCCTTTGAGTTTGGTAGCCACGGAAGAACGGTAAACGGATCCAGGTGCTCTTCGAACCACGCAGTTTCTTGTTGTGCGCCACGGAATAAGGCGAGACTATCGTCAACATAACTTTTGTAAGTACACTATACAGGCCTTGCATTCAGGGTGATCTTTGAAGAATTTATTTTCCATGTGACTGACAACGGAGGTACCACTGCTAATCCATCTGTTTTAAGGTAGAACTCGTCCTGAAACTTTAGTACGGTATCCAATAACTCGATAATTTCAATGATTGCCGAAAGGGAAACTTTCTCATGCGTTAGGGAATAATTTTAATTACCGTTAACGTTTCGTTTGTAACTATATTATTACACATGTTTCCTATATTGACCGAGGCAAACTTCGCATTAACAGGAATACAAAATGTCTAACAGGTCCCGCAAATCCATATGTGTTTTCTTACAGAGTAATTTTTCATAAGGTGTAATGATATTTTAGTAGTTTTTTCTCCAGTAAGTGGGTAGGTTTGCCTATAATGTTAACTAGTGGACGCGGAGCAACGTTATTGTCTGTTTTAATCTGCGAAAGTGGAGAAGACGTTCTGCAATTTATTATTTTCAAGCTGTCTTTATCCTATTCATCGTCAAATTGAAAACAGCTATTGTCTATAGCTATGATGATCTCTGAAGTTTGTTTGTTGGATTATTACCTGTTTCTGTAATATTGTTTCCCGAGAAGACTTGTACGGCTTTCTCAGTTTAATCGCGAGTATGTGCATTAACCAAGTCGTTCGCCTTCTCTGCCTTGTTGATAAAAGCGTTATGCATTTTTAATTTCTGGTTAATGTCGTGACGTACAGAATTTCGTAATTGTCTTTTTAAATAAGCCCATTTCAAAGTCCTCTTTTATCGTCTAGGGCAATAAAACTTTAAAATATTTATTCCTACTAAAAAATGGGCCACTGCCCCTAAATATCTCGATAACGTGATGTGGTTCAGTTGTTCGCCACTAATCGTAAAAGAAGATGTTACCGAATTGTTCCTCTGTGTTGTAGTCATCATCTCCTATTTACGTTGAAGAAGAGATGCCACTTATAAATTTATTTAGAAATCATGTATATTTTTATTTTTTATTGCCTTCCGATCGTCAACGACAGTAAATTGATGTACACAAGAGCATCGTCAGCGAACAATTTGATTGAGCTGGTGACACAATCGGTTTTTTCGTTTACGTATACTGAAAAAATAAAAAGTTTTAGTATACGTTCCAGGGGAACATCCTACGGCGCTTTTTGTTAAAAATTCACTTACCAAAAAAATTAATACAACCAATCGCATTTCTGTGAAGATTTGATCGGTTCCCGAGTTCTGCAAAAGTGTGTCTTCAGGTTTTCCTCATTTGATTGCAGAACTTAGTCTGCCTACCCACTATAAACAATATTACAAAAATTCTTCCAGTGCCTCCATTGCCTCTTTCGGGTATATTCTCTCCTCTCTTACTTTCACCTTACACGAAAGAATGCACAAAACACTGAAGTGTCTTTAGGTAGGAGCAGACTCTTTTAGGGATGCTTTTTCACACATTGTATCCTATTTCCAAATAGTGCCAAGTCCCATTTTTTCCGTGGAGGCGCTATTCCATTCAGAAGGTAGCAAAGGCAACTGTAAACTGGTACGCAAACATAAGGATGAAAGTAACTCTCCCAAGTAACATAACTCGATGAAGCTTGGACAGACATAGAAGGAACTGCTGCGGTATTGTACAGAAATGGGAAACGACACTACAACAAATGGCACTTCATGCAAAGACAAAAAATACACCGAAGTCACCACAATTTATGATGGTCGCCTGGAGATCACAAAAGTGCCATGACCACAAAAGACAGCAGTGTATGTTTTGCAATGTACTCTCATGCTGGGCACATCGTTGGTAAAGACTTCCTGTGCGAGCACGTTCCATTCCTACATCAGCGCAAATGGTTCAAATGGCTCTAAGCACCATGGAACTTATCACCTGAAGCCATCAGTACCGTAGACTTAGAACTACTTAAACCTAACTAACCCAAGGACATCACACACGTCCATGGCCGAGGCAGGATTCGAACCTGCGACCATTGTAGCAGCGTGGTTCCGGACTGAAGTGCCTAGAACCGCTCGGTCACAGCGGCCGGCACATCAGCGCTTTTGACAATTGCTGGATGGTCGTTTGTATGTGGGCTGCAGAAATACGTCCCCACAAAGAATCACACCCGTGTGGTCGTTGGTAAATGTGGGCTGCAGAGATACATCTCTGCAATGAATCCCACCCGTCCTCAATGACATATAAGTGGGCAGGCCACTCCATTCACCGAATAATCTCTTATTTCAACAGCTCCTCCACCTGTGCTGTTCGATGCGGTCGAGCATTCTCATCTGTGAGAGCCGAATGCGTCCCTGCAATTACGAACATGCGGAAGGAGTATAACGTCACGTAACTTTGGCCGTCGAGTGTGGTCACGTAAAATTATACGAGTACCTCCCCACACCATGACACCTGGACCACCAAAACATTCATGTCCGGCAATATTCATGAGTGGATTGCGTATTCCGACCTCTCTCTATCAGAGGGCACCCGCAGAATCGCAGTTCAGACCAGTTTCTTCTCACTCCACGTTGCTCCTGTCCCTTTGCTCCTGGCATCGTCCTAAACGGCGCCACCGGTGTGTGGGTGTCAATGAAACACGAGGTACTGGCCGTCGGGCAAAGAGATCATACCCATGCAGACGCCACGCCACTGCAGATCTTGATTATAGCAGTCATCTGCCACCGTAGTTCACGGGGGATAACCACCTCCTCCTAGCGGGCAGCGGTGCCTGAGTTTCGGAACACTCAAATGGTTCAAATGGCTCTGAGTACTATGGGACTTAACATCTGAGGCCATCAGTCCCCTAGAACACAGAACTACTTAAACCTAACTAACCTAAGGACATCACACACATCCATGCCCGAGGCAGGATTCGAACCTGCGACCGTAGCAGTCGCGCGGTTCCAGACTGAAGCGCCTAGAACCGCTCGGCAACGTCGGCCAGCTTTCGGAACGCTCCCCAAGCACGTAAAACAGCGCTTGATCAGCAAAGTCCCGGAGCTTAAATAGCTATATTTAGTTCTTCTTCCAGTTTCTCTATGATTCCTCCCTGAGTTGAGTCATTCAAATGTTATTTCTAGGTGACTTTGTAACTAACAACTCCCCCAAAATGCGCCGTAGCTGCTCGTTGATTGACACACAGTCTTTCCCGCTCCTTCCCCTTTAGCGCTATAGTCTAGGTTACCTCAATCCGTGTGGTTCCTATGTTTCCTTGCATGACCTGGAGATCTTTGGTAACATACTCCTGCACTTTCATTCATTCCCACCTGGTACTTGATATGTTACTCCATCTAGTCTTGCAGGGCAGTGTAGTTGTGTGCAGTGTCTGAGAAACCAGGGCGTTGATTAGTTACCTATTTGTAGCCGTTTCTGAGACAAAATATGGCGTCGGTTAGTCATCTATTTAAGGCCATTTATGAGGTAATTGATCACTCTGGTTATGGGTCGGATGATGCAGCGAAGAGCAGTGTGTCCGAAACAACCAACAGAACCCTTTTGGTGGCGCCAGCGATCTAATACAAATTAACGTTCTCTGCCGCACCTCGGCGCACGCAGTGCCACGTAACAAAAGCGTGTGCCATTGACTCCGGCCACAATAGAGGGAGTGCCGCAGGCCCACAGAACAGCTCGCGACTTTGTGATCCCGAAACACGGATGCTCCTGCACGGCCTGGTTTCACATTACACGTATCCGTGCGCCAAGTGCGAGTCGCTTGTTCCCTTCCCCAGGGAATCTCGCCCTCTGTTGAACTCGTCCGCTAGCGAGGTGTGTCTTTACAAAGCACAGTGTCGTATGTCACGGTCACTCGCGAAGCTTTGACCCGTGATGGCCAGTCAGTGAGCGAGCCCTCAAACTTCGTTTTAGAGAACCGCGTGTGGTCGAACAAAGTTTTGATCCTCTCCATAGATGCTTCACTTGTATATGTTGGACACATTCAACCTGATGTATTATAGGATGTGCTGAGACAGAGCTTACTTCAGCATTCACGTTTCATTTACATTACTCGAATTGACCAACATTTCAACACTACGCAAAATCTAACAAATTTCTCGTGTCACATTTTAATTCCTATTAGGAGGGAACTTTTTCTTTTGTGATCCATTCACAAGACCACTTGGAAGCCAGTATCCTGGGTCATGTCATGCATCAGTTAATACAGATGACTTATAACCCCTCTCTCTCTCTCTCCCTCGTAAAATCATGATATTCAGCGTTGTAATATTATTTTTAAGTTATCATTTGAGTCGATTTAAAGTTGCGAAACTGGACTTGTTATACGTATGTGATGTGTTCTGTTCGCCATGAGAGGTAATTCATTCTCTACAATCACTTTGTTTATTATATTGTTTTTTCAATAATTCCATTGTTCGTAAATTCACTGCTTTACTGAGCTTTTACCTACTATTCCGATCAAGTGTTCCTCACCTTCATGTACGTATATCTAGGATCCCATCGTAAAACGTGTCTAATTCATTTACACTGTTTGGCGTTCATGAACTGCAGGGTTTAATTATGGAGCGCTTTTATTATTATCTACTTGATACACACATCAAAAAAAGTTTTTCATCACCTCGGTTCCGAGAGTCCGGAACCTGTACAGAAAATTGGAAAAGGGATCAACATAAACATCAGTTCCGTCCTTTTTATTGATAATAAACCCACAGATTGCATGTTGTATGTGGAGTTCGCTGTGTTATTCAGTGGTTTGGTATTTAACTAATTTGTAAATGGAAATGATAATCTTATTTTATTACATTGAGTAATTACTAAATAATTTTTCTCCCGGCTAAAGATTTGATTAAGTTAACGTCGTGTTAAAGTGTTGTCTAAGTTGTATAAGTGTCACTAAATCACAGTTCATACAGCAGGTTCTATACAAGTATGGATTATGATGGAAACAGTTATCTTCAGCATAATGATAATTAAAACCACAGAATATCAGCCGCGCACAACACTGACGTATGTTACCTGAAACAATATTCTTCGCAACTCGTGCGTTATTAATTTCGGCTCCATACATCAGCTAGAAAAGTTTGTTATCACGATCGTGCTATGAGCACTGTTTTTAAAGAGCCAATCTGATTCGAATTATTTTCATTAAAATGAGTTCGGGACCACCGGTGCACATTTATTTTTACACATTTGTATTACGTTCAGCATTTATGTCTGCAGAGTTGCATAATTTGAATTTGCCGCTGTGATAATTGTTAAGATGGCGGCAGACAATTGATAGAGACTTTCTATTGTTAGACCAAATAAGTAAATATTTAAAATGTTTATTAAACGCTATAAACCATACTTTCATATTGCGCAGTATTTAAACCTCATCAAGCAAACATTTGATTTGTTTCTGAGGAAAACAAACAAAAACGCGATACAAATCGCTATCATAAATGGCTGCACTCGTTGCAGCGGAAAGAAAAAATTAACGCACATAATGCTTACTGAGAGAGGAATTACAGTTACAAATATTTATTCACTCATGTTTATAATAATAATGAACTCTATTTTCGAGTAATAATTAACAAATAATTACAATGTCTTGCGTGCTGAACCTACAAAATTCATCCAACAAAAGGTAAAAACAAAGGAAGACAAACGCAGATCATAAAAGGAATTTACAATTATCATTGTCTTTGTATGATACACATCGATATGTCTAATTACATCATAGAAAATTATATAAATAATTAATATTGATAAGTTTTCATTTTTTTCATACGTCGAATACATAATACTGTTAGGGGCATAATTTCCTCTCGTCGCACTGTAGCCAAAAATTTATCTCGTGGATGTTACATGCAGCGCCATACAACGAGACCTTCAGAGGTGTGGTCAAGATTGCTGTACACACCGGTACCTCTAATACCCAGTAGTACGTCCTCTTGCATTGATGCATGCCTGTATTCGTCGTGGCATACTATGCACAAGTTGATCAAGGCATTGTTAGTCCAGATTGTCCCACTCCTCAACGGCTATACGGCGTAGAGCCCTCAGAATGGTTGGTGAGTCATGTCGTCCATAAACAGCCCTTTCCAATCTATCCCAGGCATGTTCGATGCCTTTCATGCCTGGAGAACATGCTGGCCACTCTAGTCGAGGGATGTCTTTATCCTGAAGGAAGTCATTCGCAAGATGTGCACAATGGGTACGCGTGCTGTCGTCCATGAAGACGAATGTCTCGCCAAAATGCACTATTGGTCGGAGGATGGCATTCACGAATCGTATAGCCGTTACGGCGTCTTCGCCTGACCACCAGCGGCGTATGTCGGCCCCTCACAATGCCACCCCAAAACAGCAGGGTACCGCCACCTTGCTGCACTTGCTGGACAGTGTGCCTAAGGCATTCAGCCCGTTAGTGGTTGCCTCCAAACACTTCTACGACAATTGCCTGGTTGGAGGCATAAGCGATACTCATCGATGAGGAGAACATGATGCCAATCCTGAGCGGTCTATTCGGCATGTTGTTGGACCCATCTGTGCTGGTCTACATGGTGTCGTGGTTGCGAAGATGGACCTCGCCATGGACGTCGGGATGTGAAGTTGCACAACATACAGCCTATTGCGCATAGTTTGAGTCGTAACACCACGTCCTGTGTCTGCACGAAAAGAATTATTCAATATGGTTGCTTTGCTGACAGGGTTTCTCTGAGCCACAATCCGTAGGTAGCGGTCATCCACTGCAGTAATAAACCTTGGGTAGCATGAGCGAGGCATGTCATAGACAGTTCCTGTCTCTCTGTACCTACTCCACGTCCGAACATCATCGCTTTGATTCACTCAGAGACGCCTGGAATCTTCCCCTTTTTAGAGCCCTTCCATGTTGACGCCATCGCCCAAAATGTTGCTCTTTATTGCAAGCGTTCGACACTATCCAAAAGTCTGTAAAAAGCAGCACGTCTTCACAATAAACTGCTTACATTTTACTGAATGAGTAGTCTGAAGCTATTCTGCAGTATGTTTTACCAGTTTTTATTCAGAGTGTAAATTTTAATTTGGCAAACCAGAATAACTCGAAAAGTAAGCTTCACACGAAAAAATGTGTAGAACCAAAGTTGATTATTTTCAAGGGGAACATCTGCTGGTTATAAAATTAGCCGCCTGGGGAGTGGGGCGAGAAGCAACTTTAAAATTTCAAATGGGAACCAGATTCTACATATAAAATTACGTACATTTTGTCTGAAACATTTGTTTTGATTCTTAGCAGTTGGCGCTGTAATTCAAGAAAATCAATGTTCTCATTTTTGGGTGGAAAAGGATTATGGATAAATAGAAAATACTTATTTATTTTGTAAATTTTGATTCGCTAAAACTAAAACTCTCTCTACATGGTGGGGTTTGAGGGAGAGGAATTCGAGTTTTACAAATGTTGACCCCAGTATCAATTTTTTCCGCAGATTCGGATAAGTTTTGTATATTTCTTGGTGATGAGGCCACACAACTTTTAATTACCAAACAAATCATCTGGATAGCTAACTAATTAACCAGACTTACTAAGGAGTGAACTCGATAACTAAGAAATTAACTGACTCACGAACCTAAAGAGAACATGAATTTTCTTGGATTACAGCGCCAACTACCAAAAATCAAAACAAATGTTTAAGTCAAAATATACGTAGTTTTATATGTAGAATTTGATTCTGCAATATAAATGGGGGTTCAATTTGAAATTTTAAAGTTACTTCCCGCCCCACCCCCAGGGGGCTGAAGAGATGGGCTAATTTTAGCACCAGCAGATGTCCCCCTCGAAAATAATCAACTTTGGATTCTACACATTTTTTCGTGTGAAGCCTACTTTTCGAGTTATTCTGGTTTGCCAAATTAAAATTTACACCCTGAATAAAAACTGGTAAAACATACTGCAGAATAGCCTAAGACTACGCATTCCGTAAAATGTAAGCTGTTTAATGTGAACTCGTGCTGCTTTTTACAGACGTTTGAATAGTGTCGAACGCTTGCAATAAAGAGCGACATTTTGGGCGATGGGTCAACTTGTCACAGAGCTATAAATGTATGCTGAAAATCTGTGCTGCGGGCTCGAATCATTGCTTAACGTCACAGCACCGTCACAGGACACGTCCAAAAGTCTCTACAGCCCATTTACCAGTGGATGACACCATCTGTCTGAGCTTATAATCAAGACAAAGAAGATTCGCTACAGTCACTTTGCCAGCACCATTGCTTTGCAAGTATTATAGCAGCAGCGTGAATTTTCGTTGCTTATAAAACTGTAAATTATTCTATTTGCTGCACACGTTCTGTAGCCATACAGAATTTGCTTAGTATGAACGGGGAATTTTGCCGCCTACAATACGTAGGCCGGCCGGGGTGGCCGAGCTGTTCTAGGCGCTACAATCTGGAAACGAGTGACCGCTACGACCGCAGGTTCGAATCCTGCCAAGGGCATGGATGTGTGTAATGTCCTTAGGTTAGTTAGGTTTAAGTAGTTCGAAGATCTAGGGGACTGATGACCTCAGAAGTTAAGTCCCGTAGTGCTCAGAGCCATTTGAGCCGATACGTAAGGCAATTTATATACAGAGTGTTTCAAAAATGACCGGTATATTTGAAACGGCAATACAAACTAAACGAGCAGCGATAGAAATACACCGTTTGTTGTAATATGCTTGGGACAACAGTACATTTTCAGGCAGACAAACTTTCGAAATTACAGTAGTTACAATTGTCAACAACAGATAGCGCTGCTGTCTGGGAAACTCTATAGTACGATATTTTCCACATATCCACCGTGCGTAGCAATAATATGGCGTAGTCTCTGAATGAAATTACCCGAAACCTTTGACAACGTGTCTGGCGGAATGGCTTCACTTGCAGATGAGATGTACTGCTTCAGCTGTTCAGTTGTTTCTGGATTCGGGAGGTACACCTGGTCTTTCCAGTGTCCCCACAGAAAGAAGTCACAGGGGTTCATGTCTGGCGAATAGGGAGGCCAATCCACGCCGCCTCCTGTATGTTTCGGACAGCCCAAAGCAATCACACGATCATCGAAATCTTCATTCAGGAAATTAAAGACGTCGACCATGCGATGTGGCCGGGCACCATCTTGCATAAATCACGAGGTGTTCGCAGTGTCGTCTAAGGCAGTTTGTACCGCCACAAATTCACGAAGAATGTCCAGATAGCGTGATGCAGTAATCGTTTCGGATCTGAAAAATGGGCCAGTGATTCCTTTGGAAGAAATGGCCGGCCAGACCAGTACTTTTTGAGGATGCAGGGACGATGGGACTGCAACATGCGGCTTTTCGGTTCCCCATATGCGCTAGTTCTGTTTATTGACGAAGCCGTCCAGGTAAAAATAAGCTTCGTCAGTAAACCAAATGCTGCCCACATGCATATCGCCGTCATCAATCCTGTGCACTATATCGTTAGCGAATGTCTCTCGTGCAGCAATGGTAGCGGCGCTGAGGGGTTGCCGCATTTGAATTTTGTATGGATAGAGGTGTAAACTCTGGCGCATGAGACGATACGTGGACGTTGGTGTCATTTGGACCGCAGCTGCAACACGGCGAATGGAAACCCGAGGCCGCTGTTGGATCACCTGCTGCACTAGCTGCGCGTTGCCCTCTGTGGTTGCCATACGCGGTCGCCCAACCTTTCCAGCACGTTCATCCGTCACGTTCCCAGTCCGTTGAAATTTTTCAAACAGATCCTTTATTGTATCGCTTTTCGGTCCTTTGGTTACATTAAACCTCCGTTGAAAACTTCGTCTTGTTGCAACAACACTGTGTTCTAGGCGGTGGAATTCCAACACCAGAAAAACCCTCTGTTCTAAGGAATAAACCATGTTGTCCACAGCACACTTGCACGTTCTGTACAGCACACGCTTACAGCAGAAAGACGACGTACAGAATGGCGCACCCACAGACTGCGTTGTCTTCTATATCTTTCACATCACTCGCAGTGCCATCTGTTGTTGAAAATTGTAACTACTGTAATTTTGAAAGTTTGTCCACCTGAAAATTTACTCTTGTCCCAAGCATATTGCAACAAACGGTGTATTTCTATCGCTGCTCGTTTAGTTTTTATTGCCGTTTCAAATATACCGGTCATTTTGGAAACACCCTTTAGTTCCCTAATGAGTTTATTACAATGTCAGTTTTAATAGTGTGTCATAGTCCAGAGACCGTGGTGCCACACCAAGGGCGACAACACACATCGATACAATAGACGATAGCGAGAGCTCGCAGCAATCCGCAGAGACGTGTAGGAGGCGCTCCTGAAGACCACGCCTCCCCTGTCAATATAGCGGCGTCCTCATGCTGGGGTCAATCTGGATAGCAAGAGCTCTGCTCAGTTTGAGACCTCAGCTATAGCAAACACCACCATCAAGGAGGATAGTGACAGATAAAGTTTCCAATAACATGTTCATCGTAAATGTTACATTTTGTACCTCAACTAATTAGTGCCTCAAGCGATGCTTTGGTAGTCCATGACAGTTGCAAATTACCAAGCACTCACGACCGCGTTACCTACCGCCATCTCAAGCACTGCCCACCCTCCTTCCTTGCAGTCCTTGCCACCCTCTACAAAATCCTTGGCACCAGCTTCTACCCCGACCTGTGGAAAACCTCCCGTAACCCTTGTTCCCCAAACCTAACAAGCCTTCATCGGATGCCTCTTCCTATCGCCCTATATGTCTCACTTCTGCTTTCAGAAAACTCTTGGAAACCATCCTTACCCAGTGCATCCATCAGCACCTCCATCGACACCACCTACTCCCTAACACCCAATGTGACTTTCGACCTTCGTTACCTGGCAACGACCAACTCCTATGCCTCACCTATCTCCTCTCCCTCCAGTATAACTCCGCCATTTTTATCTCCCTCAACCTCAAAAAGGCCTACGAGCTTGTACAGCATTTTGGTCTCCTGTTTATACTCCAGACCTACGCCCTTCCCATCAACTATCTCTGGCTGATTGCCTCCTCACTCTCCCGCCACTCAACCTACGTTACCATCCATAATGCTGATTCAAATGGTTCAAATGGCTCTGAGCACTATGGGACTTACCATCTATGGTCATCAGTCCCCTAGAACTTAGAACTACTTAAACCTAACTAACCTAAGGACAGCACACAACACCCAGTCATAATGCTGATTCCCATACCTTCTACCCCTACCTAGGGCTCTGTCCTCTCCCCTCTCCTCTACCTCCTGTACACAGCAGATATGCCCAACACCCCCATTCCTTTTTCGCATCCGCCCTGCCCCCCCCCCCTTTTCTATGCCCTCTCCCTCGATCGGTTGCCCCTTTTTTTCCTTTTCCTCCCCTCTATTTTCCCCTCATTTGTCTAGTTCACCGCCCCCTTATCTACCTCACCCTGTTGGGTGTTATCTTCGTATCTGATCTATGGTGCAGTGTCTGACTGTTCAATGTTGTGCATCCCCTTTTTAAAGTGTTGTAAACAGAAACCATACTGTCGCTGGGTCTGTTTTTTATCCCTTGCGAACAGCAACCAGACTGTCGCCATGTTTTTTTTTTTTAATTGTGTCTGTCTACTTAATGTGTGTCTTCATTAGCATCGTCAACCACGTGTTGTTCTATTTTAACTTCCACAACTTTCCACCATTTTACAGTTTTTTTTTAAACAGTCTCCATTTTATCGCCTTTGTTATCTTCTCATTATGTTTTTTAACTCTTCTGTAGGCTGTACAGTGACGTCTTAAGCTGCTGTCAGCCTGACTCCCCACCCCCCCCCCCACCCCCTCGAGGGGCTATCGAAATTCAATAAAGAAAAAAATAATAGTTATTCATTTATGTAGTCAAGAGAGCTATTATTTCATCCGTTGTCATAGAGCTCACAGTTGTGGCCAGACTACCGTAATTTCGTCTAGTCACAACAAATAAAAACTACGAGGTGTTTGTTTGGTGTTATTTGTTACATATACTTTGCGGAGATCTGACGAGCGTTGACTGCTGTACGTAGTACAGAACAAGTTTTTAACTTCGCCGAGTACAGACCCAAGTAGTCAATGGCAATCCACTGTAACAAGAAGCCTCAAACTCCATCACATCACTTGCGGTGATAAGGGACTTACAGTGAAATAATTGAATGAATAATGTGTGACGTGTGTCTCTAAAAATGCATTCAGTCTCTTCTTGTTCCCTTGAGAATTAAGTTTATTTTTATGGAAAAAGTTTGAAGAATTATTAAGTGCCCTACAACTGTATTTCGTTGATGCAACTAAACCCAGTTAACATGTTTATGAAAAGTAACTAATGATAACACAATGATTCATACTACCTTATGCACTGTCCAGACACCTTAACGTGACCACCTGTCTAAAGCCTGAATAACCACCTTCTGCAGCGTAGACCGCTGCGAGACGTGCAGGAAGAGAGTAAGTGAAGTTGTAGAAGGTACCCACAGGGATGTGCAGTCATGGCGACACCAATGCCGTTACGAGATGTCCTAGCTTTCTCAGTCGAGTATACATGGCCTGAACAACTTGATCGACGTGATCTCACAACTTCTGAAAGTCTGGTGACCATTCTTCACATTCTGATTGCATTGTGAAGCTTATCTCATCGTACACTATGTGATCAAAAGCATCCGGACACCCCCAAAAACATATGGTTTTCATATTAGATGCATTAGGTGCATCCTGCTGTTCTTCGAACCACGTATGTATACTGCGAGCTGTGCGACACGTTGTTATCATTCTGCTGGTGAATGCCATTGTGTCGAGGAAAACCAAACTCCATGTAGGGCTCCTCAATAGTAGATGTAGACTTGCGCTCATGTATTGTGCGTTCCTGAATGACGAGATCTCCCAAGGAATGCCAGGGACCTTTTGACGATTGTTGCAGAGCTTTCACGCCATACAAGCCAACGGTCATCAGTCAGATGTGGTATAAAGCGTGATTCATCTGAAAAGACCACCTGTCGTCACTCAGTAGTCGTCTGCTTTTTTTTTTTTGGGTCATCAATCTACTGACTGGTTTGATGCGGCCCGCCACGAATTCCCCCACTGTGCTAACTTCTTCATCTCAGACTGTCACTTGCAACCTACGTCCTCAATTATTTGCTTGACGTATTCCAATCTCTGTCTTCCTCTACAGTTTTTGCCCTCTACAGCTCCCTCTAGTACCATGGAAGTCACTCCCTCATGTCTTAGCAGATGTCCTATCATCCTGTCCCTTCTCCTTATCAGTGTTTTCCACGTATTCCTTTCCTCTCCGATTCCGCGTAGAACCTCCTCATTCATTACCTCATCAGTCCACCTAATTTTCAACATTCGTCTATAGCACCACATCTCAAATGCTTCGATTCTCTTCCGTTCCGGTTTTCCCACAGTCCATGTTTCACTACCATACAATGCTGTACTCCAGAAGTACATCCTCAGAAATTACCTTCGTCTTTCTCCGATTTACTCTCAAACCATACTGTGTACTCATTAGACTGTTCATTCCGTTTAGCAGATCATTTAATTCTTCTTCACTTTCACTCAGGATAGCAATATCGTCAGCGAATCGTATCATTGATATCCTTTCACCTTGTATTTTAATTACACTCCTGAACCTTTCTTTTATTTCCATCATTGCTTCCTCGATGTACAGATTGAAGAGTAGGAGCGAAAGGCTACAGCCTTTTCTTACACCCTTCTTAATACGAGCACTTCGTTCTTGATCGTCCACTCTTATTATTCCCTCTTGGTTGTTGTACATATTGCGTATGACACGTCTCTCCCTATAGCTTACCCCTACTTTTTTCAGAATCTTGAATAGCTTGCACCATTTTATATTGTCGAACGCTTTTTCCAGGTCGACAAATCCTATGAACGTGTCTTGATTTTTCTTTAGCCTTGCTTCCATTATTAGCCGTAACGTCAGAATTGCCTCTCTCGTGCCTTCACTTTTCCTAAAGCCAAACTGATCGTCACCTAGCGCATTCTCAATTTTCTTTTCCATTGTTCTGTATATTATTCTTGTAAGTAGCTTCGAAGCATGAGCTGTTAAGCTGATTGTGCAATAATTCTCGCAGTTGTCAGCGGTTGCCGTCTTCGGAATTGTGTGGACGATGCTTTTCCAAAAGTCAGATGGTATGTCGCGAGACTCATATATTCTACACACCAACGTGAATAGTCGTTTTGTTGCCACTTCCCCTAATGATTTTAGAAATTCTGATGGAATGTTATCCCTTCTGCCTTATTTGACCGTAAGTCCTCCAAAGCTCTTTTAAATTACGATTCTAATACTGGATCCCCTGTCTCTTCTAAATCGATTCCTGTTTCTTCTTCTATCACATCAGACAAATCTTCACCCTCATAGAGGCTTTCAATGTATTCTTTCCACCTATCTGCTCTCTCCTCTGCATTTAACAGTGGAATTCCCGTTGCACTCTTAATGTTACCACCGTTGCTTTTAATGTGACCAAAGGTTGTTTTGACTTTCCTGTATGCTAAGTCTGTCCTTCCGACAATCATATCTTTTTCGATGTCTTCACATTTTTCCTGCAGCCATTTTGTCTTAGCTTCCCTGCACTTCCTATTTATTTCATTCCTCAGCGACTTGTATTTCTATATTCCTGATTTTCCCGGAACGTGTTTGTACTTCCTCCTTTCATCAATCAACTGAAGTATTTCTTCTGTTACCCATTTTTTCTTCGCAGCTACCTTCTTTGTACCTATGTCTTCCTTTCCAACGTCTGTGAGGGCCCTTTTTAGAGATATCCATTCCTCTTCATCTGTGCTGCCTACTGCGCTATTCCTTATTGCTGTATCTATAGCGTTAGAGAACTTCAAATGTATCTCGTCATTCCTTAGAACTTCCGTATCCCACTTCTTTGTATTGATTCTTCCTGACTAATATCTTGAACTTCAGCCTACTCTTCATCACTACTATATTGTGATCTGAGTCTATATCTGCTCCTGGCTACGCCTTACAATCCAGTATCTGATTTCGGAATCTCTGTCTGACCACGATGTAATCTAATTGAAATCTTCCCGTATCTCCCGGCCTTTTCCAAGTATACCTCCTCCTCTTGTGATTCTTGAACAGGGTATTCGCTATTACTAGCTGAAACTTGTTACAGAACTCAATTAGTCTTTCTCCTCATTCATTCCTTGTCCCAAGCCCATACTCTCCTGTAACCTTTTCTTCTACTCCTTCCCCTACAACTGCATTCCAGTCGCCCATGACTATTAGATTTTCGTCCCCCTTTACATACTGCATTACCCTTTCAATATCCTCATACACTTTCACTATCTGTTCATATTCAGCTTGCGACGTCGGCATGTATACCTGAACTATCGTTGTCGGTGTTGGTCTGCTGTCGATTCTGATTAGAACAACCCGGTCACTGGACTGTTCACAGTAACACACCCTCTGCCCTACCTTCCTATTCATAACGAATCCTACACCTGTTATACCATTTTCTGCTGCTGTTGATATTAGCCGATACTCATCTGACCAGAAATCATTGTCTTCCTTCCATTTCACTTCACTGGCCCCTACTATATCTAGATTGAGCCTTTGCATTTCCCTTTTCAGATTTTCTAGTTTCCCTACGACGTTCAAGCTTCTGACATTCCACGCCCCGATTCGTAGAACATTATCCTCTCGTTGATTATTCAATCTTTTCCTCATGGTAACCTCCCCCTTGGCAGTCCCCTCCCGGAGATCCGAATGGGGGACTATTCCGGAATTTTTTGCCCATGGAGAGATCATCATGACACTTCTTCAACTACAGGCCACATGTCCTGCGGATACACGTTACGTGTCGTTAATGCAGTGGTTTCCATTGCCTTCTGCATCCTCATGTCGTTGATCATTGCTGATTCTTCCGCCTTTAGGGGCAATTTCCCATCCCTAAGACAAGAAAGTGCCCTGAACCTCTATCCGCTCCTCCGCCCTCTATGACAAGGATGTTGGCAGAATGAGGCTGGAAGTCTTCGGGCGCCAATGCTTATTATTTATCAAAATTTGGGCAGTGGCGGGGATCGAACCCGGGACCGAAGACGTTTTGATTACGAATCAAAGACGCTACCCCTACACCACAGGTACCCTACGTCTGCTTACTGGCATGCAATTTAACGCCTTCGCTGCCGATCATCAGCAGCGAGTACGGGTGCATGGATAGGCGTCTGCCGCAGAGACTCATACATACCAGCGTTGGCTGAACGGTCGTTGAAGACACACCGTTCGTAGCACCCAGGTTTGTCTGGGTGGTCAGTTTCTAAACAGCTGCACGTATGTTCGCTAGCAAACAACTCCGCACCGTCGTTCATCCCTGTCATTTGTGTACCAAATTGGTTCAAATGGCTCTGAGCACTATGGGACTTAACATCTATAGTCATCAGTCCCCTAGAACTTAGAACTACTTAAACCTAACTAACCTAAGAACATCACACAACACCCAGCCATCACGAGGCAGAGAAAATCCCTGACTCCACCGGGAATCGAACCCGGGAACCCGGGTGTGGGAAGCGAGAACGCTACCGCACGATTTATGGACCGTGGTGCACAATAGTTGCTTCGACGCCGGTTTTAGATAGTGTCATTTTGCCATACATGGTATACCTAAACCACAGCGGCATGCGAACAGTTAGCCTTTTCGAAAATGCTTCCACTCTTTGCCCGAAAGTCAATGATCATGCAATTTTGGACGTCAGATAAATAAATTGCTCCGTTTCACACTGCGACAACGACTGCACTGCTTTGCAGCGTCCCATAATCCGCTTTATATACCCTCCATTGCTGGTGCTGCAAACTGCCACCAATCTCGGCTGCTCGAAAATTCCCATACACTACAATCCCGGCGTTTACAAATTCTCGTGTAACACGTGTCAAAAATTCTACGTAGGGCAAACTGGCAGAAACTTCAGAATGAGATATAAACAGCACGCGAGAGAAAATGAAAATAAATCGTCTACATTTTTCAACAGTTATAAGCAGAGAAACACTATGTAAAACCCATAAACGAAGGAATAGAAATCCTCCATATCACGAACATCCTTGAGAAAATAGAGATACATTCACATGCATACAGCAACCCAACAAATTTACTGGACGAACAACCCTACCTAAAGCACAAAAAGTATATAGGAAACTTTACTCACATTATAAATCGGGAAAACGGGTACAATAACAATGTCAGTGCCTCTAAACAACACATATCCATAGTAACAGTGATAACATGGGTAGTGTAAAACAGAGACAGAACACCAACATAAATCATAGACAAAACCAGAGACAGAACACCAGCATAAATCACAGACAAAATCAGTCATTACGAGAAATAAAACTAAAACTAACTTTAGGAAAAAACATATGTTGTCTTCAGTCCTGAGACTGGTTTGATGCACCTCTCCATGCTACTCTATCCTGTGCAAGCTTCTTCATCTCCCAGTACCTACTGCAACCTACATCCTTCAGAATCTGCTTAGTGTATTCATCTCTTGGTCTCCCTCTAAGATTTTTGCCCTCCACGCTGCCCTTCTAAGGCAAAATTGGTGATCCCTTGATGCCTCAGAACATGTCCTACCAACCGATCCCTTCTTCTGGTCAAGTTGTGCCACAAACTTCTCTTCTCCCCAATCCTGTTCAATACTTCCTCATTAGTTATGTGATCTAACCATCTAATCTTCAGCATTCTTCTGTAGCACCACATTTCAAAAGCTTCTATTCTCTTCTTGTCCAAACTATTCATCGTCCATGTTTCACTTCCATACATGGTTACACTCCAAATAAATACTTTCAGAAACGACTTCCTGATACATAAATCTATATTCGATGTTAACAAATTTCTCTTCTTCAGAAACGCTTTCCTGGCCATTGCCAGTCTACATTTTATGTCCTCTCTACTTCGACCATCATCAGTTATTTTGCTCCCCAAATAGCAAAATTCCTTTACTACTTTAAGTGTCTCATTTCCTAATTTAATTCCCTCAGCATCATCCGACTTCATTCGACTACATTCCATTATTCTCGTTTTGCTTTTGTTGATGTTTATCTTATATCCTTCTTTCAAGACACTGTCCATTCCGTTCAACTGCTCTTCCAAGTCCTTTGCTGTCTCTGACAGAATTACAATGTCATCGTCGAACCTCAAAGTTTTTATTTCTTCTCCATGGATTTTAATACCTACTCCGAAAATTTTCTCTGTTTTCTTTACTGCTTGCTCAATATACAGATTGAATAACATCGGTGAGAGGCTGCAACCCTGTCTTACTCCCTTCCCAACCACTGCTTCCCTTTCATGTCTCTCGACTCTTATAACTGCCATCTGGTGTCTGTACAAATTGTAAATAGCCTTTAGCTCCCTATATTTTACCCCATCCACCTTCAGAATTTGAAAGAGAGTATTCCAGTCAACATTGTCAAAAGCTTTCTCTAAGTCTACAAGTGCTAGAAACGTAGGTTTGCCTTTCCTTAATCTTTCTTCTAAGATAAGTCGTAAGGTCAGTATTGCCTCACGTGTTCCAGTATTTCTACGGAATCCAAACTGATCTTCCCCGAGGTCTGCTTCTACTATTTTTTCCATTCGTCTGTAAAGAATTCGAGTTAGTATTTTGCAGCTGTGGCTTATTAAACTGATTGTTCGGTAATTTTCACATCTGTCAACACCTGCTTTCTTTGGAATTGGAATTATTATATTCTTCTTGAAGTCTGAGGGTATTTCGCCTGTTTCATACATCTTGCTCACCAGATGGTACAGGTTTGTCAGGACTGGCTCTCCCAAGGCCGTCAGTAGCTCCAATGGAATGTTGTCTACTCCGGGGGCCTTGTTTCGACTCAGGTCTTTCAGTGCTCTGTCAAACTCTTCACGCAGTATCGTATCTCCCATTTCATCTTCATCTACATCCTCTTCCTTTTCCATAATATTATCCTCAAGTACATCGCCTTTGTATAAGCCTTCTATATACTCCTTCCACCTTTCTGCTTTCCGTTCTTTGCTTAGAACTGGGTTTCCATCTGAGCTCTTGATATTCACACAAGTGGTTCTCTTTTCTCCAAAGGTCTCTTTAATTTTCCTGTAGGCAGTATCTATCTTACCTCTAGTGAGATAAGCCTCTATATCCTTACATTTGTCCTCTAGCCATCCCTGCTTAGCCATTTTGCACTTCCTGTCGATCTCATTTTTGAGACGTTTGTATTCCTTTTTGCCTGCTTCATTTACTGCATTTTTATATTTTCTCCTTTCATCAACTAAATTCAATATTTCTTCTGTTACCCAAGGATTTCTACTAGCCCTCGTCTTTTTACCTACTTGATCCTCTGGTGCCTTCACTACTTCATCCCTCAAAGCTACCCATTCTCCTTCTACTGTATTTCTTTCCCCCATCTTGTCAGTTGCTCCCTTATGCTCTTCCTGAAACTCTGTACAACCTGTGGTTCTTTCAATTTATCCAGGTCCCATCTCCTTAAATTCCCACCTTTTTGCAGTTTTTAATTAGAAGCAAATTTATATGAAAAAGTAATAACAAACAACACAATTTCACACATCACTAATTTATAATGTCACTATGTAAAAATGTAACATCGCTGACCCACTGTCATCCAAGTGTCAGAAAAGTAGTATATGGAAAACAAGGAACATCCAATATAAATCTCCATTCTACACCCTAGAGAAAGTAATAATTCCAAAACAGACAGGACAAGGCAGCAACGATGTTACGTGTAAGTTAAAACACCTTATGGTATATTATAAATTTTCAGATCATTGTTACAAAACCATTGTATTAAGACTATCGGTTATCTATGTATTTACAGAGCACATCACGATTCCAATTTGCCGAAATGGGCTCATTGTGAATGAGATAAATATAAACAGCTTGCATAGTAGTGTAGCTGGCTACTATTCATAAATAATTAGACTGGAATCCATGCCTGAGGTGGGCATGTCATTTTGATTTTTTTGTACGTCAGAGAGAGTTAGCAAGTTACTGTTAAGCATTCTTTGGTCATTCTGTGCCATTGTCTTTGCCTCTGTGCAGTCTGATAACGTTCTGAGTTGAAATGTGCTAGGTGATGGACGTTTTCAGTAGTGCTGTGTTGATTTGTGATTGTATCTGTTAGATGAAAAAAAATTCTAAAGGACAGCAAGGATGAATATGATGTATATATTAGAAGACGAAAAGAATATAAATTTTAATGCTGTTATTTTCAGGAGAAGAAATCTGAGGTAAGACTGCAGTGCTGCACAGCTTGTTTGTCGGAATAATTATTGCCTGCGAGTTAACTTGCCCAGAGCTGAGTGAAAGACCACCCGATTCCCTGAGTCACGCATTAAACAACAACAGATTAAGCTGTCTGGTTGTTATAGAAATTCTCTGTTAACATGTTAACCCTTTCAAATCATTGTTGACTTTGTTAAGCTTAGTGTTGTCCAGACCAATGTTAATGGAAGATCACGCGAAGTTTTACTCTTTTTTTCTGGATGCATCCTACATTCTAAAATCGGTGTCTTGGAATATCATTTCATAAGAATAGTTACTCACCCTATCCCATTGTGTAAAGAAGATTTATCCTAACCCATTACGACATTGCACCATATGGTGCAACAGTTTGTTTGGAAATTTTATTTCATAATGGAAATCTAACTTACTCGCTGCCTGCTTGTTGTTTGCTGTTGTGCTTTCGAGAAGTCTGCAACAGTGTTGTCAAATTGCAAGGTAGGTGGAAATTTTGATTAGGCCAGATAATTGTTGTCCTGTAATTGCGCATTTAATGTGAAAATAAGTTGGATCAATTATAGTTCAGTTCAAATAAGTCTATGTTTAGTCGAGTTTAAGTTGGATAACAGTTTGTGGGTACACAGATTTGGTTATACGTAGACTTTTTATAGAGTGGGAGGTAAATTCTGGGCTCAGTTTCATGTATTAACACATAGTTTGGAGCTTACACATATGATCCCATTGTGAGCAGCCATCGTTGGACAATGGAGAAAATTCAATCCCGAAATCCGTCGTTTTATTACAGAAGATTTAAATTTCAACTATTTAATAGTCACCTTCATTGCATATTACAATTGGTGACTAACGTTTCAGCTGTTGTTATATGCAGTGAAGATGACTATTCAATAGTTGGAGTCTAGATCTGCTGTAACAAAACGACGGATTTCGCGATCGAATGCTGTTCTTTCCTACATTGTCTAAAGTGAACTAATATTTCATGTGTTGTTGTATCCACTCGGTCTACTTCCGCAGTAAACCGAGAACCCACTGTTTTACCGAAGAGTCCTGCACAACAACAGATGCATAATAGTCGAAAAAACAAATTACTAAATTCATAGGGGATTCGGGATACATACTGTGTAAAATGTAGCACATAGACCTGTAACCTGTGTCAGGAGCAACAGACCTAACTTGACTGGGCACTGATTCGAAGTGTGCTTTGATGCAACTGAATGATGTGTACATCATTCTGCGGTGATTTACTTCTGTGCCCGAGTTCGTTAACTGTCGAGGCTTGCGAATGATTGCGAATGCTCGCTAACCCACGACCAGATGATTTCCGAGAGTGTGAACTCTGACCAGGTCAACAGCAGAATACCTTCTGTATCGCTGTAGTTATTGACAACACAGGCAACATACTGTCTCGCGTTATCTTGTTGAAGATAACGTCACAGAGACCTCGACGATAGGGCACGGCTACTGGCCTTCATAAGACGAACATGTAGCGGAATTTGTTCAAAACATGGGCTGTAGCATCCGGGCGTGACCGTATTGTGCACAACTATCTCGTCAGATGTTTGATCCTTATGAAAATGATGAATACATTTTGTGACGCAAGATCTCGAAAGCCTCCACACATGAACACGTTTATCATGCTGCAGAACTGGGAATCGTCTGAAAAGACAACGTGGTACTAACCTTGATTCCAGGTTTCACGACGGCCGCACCACTTCTGATGCGCTTCCCTTTGCTGCCCTGTTATGGGAAGAAGCAGTAACAGTATGGGCCACGCTGCCGGTAAGTGGTCCTCCAGGCATCTTGCTACTGTTCTTCTGGATGCTTGTCTTGCTGTTAACAATTACGAGGTACAATGTGATAGGGACCCAACCCTCAAACTGTTAAAAATGAGCTATTGACATATTTAGATTTTAATTTTATATATTCAACAGCTCAGAGGGACAACCGGCGAAGAGCGGGCTGGATCGGGCCCGCGACTGGTATCATTCCGGCCTACGAAAAGAATTCACAGTTACCCCTAACGGTTTATCGACAGTAAGTGTCTATCTCATTCCCGTATTACACTACTGGCCATTAAAATTGCTACACCACGATGATGACATGCTAGAGACGCGAAATTTAACCGACAGGAAGATGATGCTGTGATATGCAAATGATTAGCTTTTCAGAGCATTCACATAAGGTTGGCTACACCCACAACGTGCTGAGATGAGGAAAGTTTCCAACAGATTTATCATACACAAACACCAGTTGCCCGGTGTTGCCTGGTGAAACGTTGTTGTGATGCCTCGTGTAAGGAGAAGAAATGCGTACCAGCACGTTTCCGACTTTGATAAAGGTCGGATTGTAGCCTATCGCGATTGTGGTTTATCGTATCGCGACATTCCTGCTCGCGTTGGTCGAGATCGAATGACTGTCAGCAGAATATGGAATCAGTGGGTTCAGGAGGGTAATACGGAACGCCGCGCTGGATCCCAACAGCCTACAATCAGTAGAAGTCAAGATGACAGGCATCTTATACGCATGGCTGTAACGGATCGTGCCGCCACGTCTCGATGCCTGAGTCAACGGATGGGGACGTTTGCAAGACAACAACCATCTGCACGAACAGTTCGATGACGTTTGTAGTAGCATGGACTATCAGCTCGGAGACCATGGCTGCGGTTACTCTTGACGCTGCATCACAGACAGGAGCGCCAGCGATGGTGTACTCAACGACGAACCTGGTTGCACGAATGACAAAACTTCATTTGTCGGATGTATCCACGTTCTGTTTACAGTATCGTGATAGTCGCATCCGTGTTTACCGACATCGCGGTGAACGCATATTGAAAGCGTGTAGTCGTTATCGCCATTCTGGCGTATCACCCGTTCGAATCCTGCCTCGGGAATGGATGTGTGTGATGTCCTTAGGTTAGTTAGGTTTAAGTAGCTCTAAGTTCTAGGGGACTGATGACCTCAGAAGTTAAGTCTCATAGTGCTCAAAGCCATTTGAACCATTTTTTGTAATCAGATTTCAGTTCTAGTATAATATTTTTGTCCAATATATACCTGTTTATCATCTGCATTTCATCTTGGTGTAGCAATCTGAATGGCCAGTAGTGTATGTGTGTCTATTCTTTCTCATATTAACTTTAGTAAATAATTTAAGTCCCTCATGAACGTGTTCGAATATTGCAACAGCTTAAATAGAAAAAAATCCATGATAGTATTTCAAGATTTATACAATATTGTCGGTTTTCAAGCCGTATAAGACTGCAGCATCTGGAATCAGTCAGAGAGGGCCGAAACGACGCTTGCGCGAAAGCTTAGTTGTGAAGCTCATAACAACTCCTGCCCCCAGCGGAACCGAGACCCACGAAAGACAGAACACGGCGCGTACCTCACAGCACGTGACATCGCAGTTATGAGTGCCAGCGGCCACCTCCGGCGGGGAGAGAGCAACTATTTTAGACGAGATCCGATGATGGGACCTTCAGAGTGCTGAAATCGGCCACATAGTAAACGATACTGAAGCGATCGTGAACGATACTGAAGCGATCGTGGCTTTTCAATTATTTTAAAAACAGAGTGATCGCCCCACGACACACCTTGTGTTCACTGCAGAATATTTTAGACGAGTTTAATAATTGATAACTGCTCGTTTAAATGCATGCAAGCTCTCTATGGCACTCGACAAAGTTACCTACTCTAGTGGGTACCTTTCCGTTGACACTGATTTCCCGTTGGTCCTGCACGGAGCCGAGCTTATGTGAAATATGGCGGACAACGGTGCTATTGTGACGTCACAAATTCTTTGCGGGGGCCCATAATTCTTGTGGGCCCAAGGTACCACCTTCCTATTGGCGTCAAGATCCGTCTTTGATTCGAGGTGCCTGGCAACCCATCTTCAGATATTTCCATTTACTTACATGTCGTGAACATGGCTTCTTTGCTAACTGTGTTGCAGAGTTTTGCAACGGAAATTTTTAAGACAGTTATTGTAGAACTTTGCAAGAAAGAGTGCGATCTTCACGGCACTTAAATAAGTTTAAACTTACAAACATGATGTGAACATAAAATGAATGTGCTTTCAAAACCGCGTGTTTTGATGCATAATTTGTTGACGTGACGTGTCATGAAAAAGATGACATTTCTATCGGAGCCTTACATCAACATGAACTTCATGGACTTGATGCAATAGGAGCTGTCCTGTCGCATCACGTGACGAAGTGGCCCACGAGCTTAAGGTGTGACACTAACGCCCCCTGGTTACCAAAGGTTGCCCATGCCTGTCCTACAGAGTATGAATAAATATTATCCACCCTCATTTTTTCACTGTACAAAAGAAATTGACGAAAAGTCATCGAGTGAAACAGAAGTGATTTCTCGCGTTCCCAAAGGTAGTGTTATAGGTCCTTTGCTGTTCCTGATCTATATAAACGATTTGGGAGACAAACTGAGCAGCCGTCTTCGGTTGTTTGCAGATGACGCTGTCGTTTATGTACTAATAAAGTCATCAGAAGATCAAAATAAACTGCAAGACGATTTATAAAAAAATATCTGAATGGTGTGAAAATTTGCAGAGGAGCCTAAATAACGAAAAGTGTGATGTCATTCACACGAGTACTAAAAGGAACTCGTTAAACTTCGGTTACTCGATAAATCAGTCTAATCTAAAAGCCGTAAATTCAACTAAATACCTAAGTATTACAATTACGAACAACTTAAATTGGAAGGAACACATAGAAAGTATTCTGTGGGAGGCTAACCAAAGACGGCGTTTTATTGGCAGGACACTTACATAGATAATGTAACAGACCTACTAAGGAGACTGCCTACACTACGCTTGTCAGTCCCTCTTTTAGAATACTGCTACGCGGTGTGGGATCCTTACAACATAGGACTGACGGAGTACATAGAAAAAGTTCAAAGAAAGGCAGCACATTTTGTATTATCGCGATGGGAGAGAGTGTCTCAGAAATGATACAGGAATAGGGCTGGAAATCATTAAAAGAAAAGCGTTTTTCGTTGCGACGGAATCTTCTCACGAAATTCCAATCACCAACTTTCTCCACCGAATGCGAAAATATTTTGTTGACACCGACCTACATAGGGAGGAACGAACACCGCGATAAAATAAGGGAAATCAGAGTTCGTACGGAAAGAAAGAGGAGTTCACTCTTTCCGCGCGCTATACGAGATTGGAATAATAGAGAGTTGTGAAGGTGGTTCGATGAACCCTCTGCCTGGCACTTCAATGTGATTTTCAGAGTATCCATGTAGATGTATAAATAATTTGTAATATCTCCGAATCGAAATGTTGCTATGCTAGAGGAAACAAAGTCAAGTGGTGAGATAGAGGTAACCAAAATCACAAGTACTTGCTATCATGCGTTTTAGTGTTGGCATAATTAGTGACGGTGAAGACGATTCTGTGCCCAGTAGTTCTGAGTAAATCGAAAAGATATCCAAGAAATGAAGGTGACTGGGATAAAAGAAAGACAGAAGTACAAAGAAACTGGAGACTAGACTACGTGAATGAGAAAACTAATAAGCTGTTTCAGTGAGGGAACAGGACAGCGGCTGCGAGTGTACTATGAAATCTATGAAAGCAAACTTCGATGCCAATGTCACGCACTTTCGCTGAATAAAAAGGACAGTTACTTTGCTGAGTTTTTTTTTTCTTTGGTCTTCTGTATAGTAAAGCGTGCAACAGAGTGTCTAGAAACAGTGTACATTCCAACAACTGAAGTAAAAGGAACTTATCATATTCATTTTGCACAAAGAATCCGGACGGTGTTTCAGTAAGTGTTTTTACTAAAGCATTTTGTGATACATTTACTATATCCTGGAAGCGTTTTCTACCGCCAGAGGAGACCGAAGAACAGGAGCACCCAATATTCATTATGAAAACCCTAATGTATTTGATTGTTCTGGTGACCAGAGTCATAATGCGGAAAACTAGAACATGAAGCTTGTGAATCTACTCCTCATGTTGGCCGAAGGGCAAGAAATGGCGAACAAAGGTTAAAGTTTATCATCTAGGGAAATTGATTAATCGACCATATAAAAGATTTCCTTTGTATAAGAATCATTCCGGTAGGAAGGGATCGTTACTGGTAGCTGCCCCAGAACGGGAAAGGGTGGAATGACTGATTGAGTAAGGCAAAATTAACACTTCAAACTTTTAATTTAAAAGCTCAGACTGGTAACTCGATCACAATACTCAATAGAATTACCCAGTATACCGTAAACACTTCTCTTGAAATTATTTCTTTAACGGAATCAATATTGAAAAAGAAAAAATATATTACAACTGTACGAACAAAATTTTCAATTTGACTTCTTAAAAACTAAACCTTTTATGCAGGTGTTTCAGTCATTGTTCTTCCCAAGAAATTTCAGTTACCTTAATCGCACCTGAACTAGTAATCAACTGCATCCTTTCCACACTTACACAATTTGCGCAATAAGCATAACCAAATCGTCTACCACATCTCTAAACTTACAAGAATGTACATGTGAATATATAATTTTTTAGGACTTACGGATGACTCAATGGTAACAAAATGATCTTAATGCTCAACTAACATTAGCTTTGTGTCACGACCGCTGCTCCATCACACACCTTGTTCACCAGTACGCTCCACCTGCCCATCTAAGTTAACATAAATACAAGACAATATCACCTCCTACATATGGAACAGTTTAGTACCAGAGAAGAGAAGGACAAAATTTTTCACAAGGCAAATAGCTTCAACAGCAGCCACTTGACATCCGAGTCCCCTCAGATGGCCCTATACCAGCGTCGTTAATAAATAACCAGACACGAGGGAGTATCAACTAATTAGGAGCGACAGCCAGACGATCTATGAAACCTGTAGCTGAATTACATCGACTTCAAAAAAGTCAAGATGTGATTTGCAGAGTATCGGATATAACACAGACAGAATGATGCTCACACCAAAATTTAATGTGAGTTTCAAGACGCCTGTCTCATGCAGGTACATGTAAGGTGCGCGAAGCATCGATATCCACACAACAGCATCTAATATCTCCGGATATTCACCTACATCAATCTCGAGGCACAAATCCTCATTGTCTAACCCATTGTCGATCTGAATGTCGCATACAAGAATCAAACTTTTGTTTAGTAAATATTGATTTGCAGAAAGTTCTTCCATCATACAAGATACCTAGTGAAATTGTACTCCGTTTGCGGGAATTTTGGTTGTACTACTTCGGTATCCACACATGTAACAATAACAGTGGTGTTAAGTGTACGCAGGCCGTTGTGGCCGAGCGGTTCTAGGCACTTCAGTCTGGAACCGCGCGACTGCTACGGTCGCAGGTTCGAATCCTGCCCCGGGGCATGTATGTGTATAATGTCCTTAGGTTAATTAGGTTTAAGTAGTTCCAAGTTCAAGGGGACTGATGACCTCAGATGTTAACTCGCTATACACTCAGAAATAAAGATAAAAATATTTGTGAGAAGAAAAGTTACAAATTTTATTGCAGCTCCTTTTAATCGCAACATTTAATTAACCTGTGCCCTTAGGTTCCAGCCTAACCACGCATTCGGGAGTCGCCACTTATTCGGAAATAAAGAGCAAAATATTAGTGAAAAGGTAGAATATGAACTTAATTGCTGCTCGTTTCAGTTGCAGCAGTTAGGTTCCAGTCTAACAACACTCTGAGAAAATGCCACACAATCGTAAATAAACAGCGAAATATTTGTGACAAGGAATAATATGAATGTTAATGCTCCTCGTTTCACTTGCTGTAATTTAAATGCCCTTTTACCGTCCTGCTTAACCACACACTAGTAGGGGAGCACATTTGCGTAAATAAAACGCCAGATATTTGCGAAAGGAAAGAATATGAATTTTATTTTTGCTCTTTTCTGTCGCAGCAATTTAAGCTGACCTCTTAGCTTCCTGCCTAACCACATATTTCGAAATCGCTGAATATTTGTTTCATCCTTCGTTCTCAGGTCAGACTGAATATAAGTGACATCCAGTATTGCAGAATTCATAAGAAAATAACAGAACGTGTTAACAACGCTAACATGAAAAAAATGCATGAAACGGGATACCAATCAACAAGTTTCGATCCCAGAAACTACAGCGTAATTTATTACGCTCGCACTTAAGCATACAATGGTTAACTCCGGTCTTGGTTGTCATATATTGTATTATATTGAAGGCTTGTGTCATTGATGCGTTATTAAGCGTTTGTCTTTAACTCTCACTGCTCCGTTAGACTGAAACGGCTTACTGGAAATAATAAAATAAGGAAATTATTGCCGATAATAACTCACTCCTATGAGAGCACTCCTATATGAAGGCATTAAACAACGATAAAACGTTACGTGAGATTTTATTATGTCAATAATTACAATAGATCTTTCCAAGAATGTCATGTTACTGTAGACCTCCGGTAGGTGTGCATGAAATCCTGTAAGAGGTCAATATCGAATGTCGGTAGCCGATCGTGCCGTCGTCGATTTTGTGTGTGACTGCGCGAATTGTTATGAAACGAATGTTACCCTAGAACTATAGAACGATTTCTGTAGTGGACTGAGGCACAGTCTAACATATACTTTCACGAAGCTCCTGCTGAGTTTTGTTATACACTGCGACTGCAGTGCACAAATCGACAGAGGTCTGAAGTTTTGTATACGGTACGTGGTGAGTGCGTCTATAATGATCTATGTCATAGTTTTAACAATGTGGTACGTACGTAGCGCCATAAAAATTGGTACTCACAAAAAATGGCACCACTTTTTCGTCTTTTTTAGCTTCCTAAGGTTCCTGGAAGGTATGAAACGGCACATTACGCGAAGAAATTAATTACGATCTACTTAAAACCTAAGGATATTTAATGAAGACCGTCATTTCCTTATATAACAAAAAAAGATTAGTAAACAACAGAAGACCTGGCCCTTGGAGAAAGACATCGTACAACTACCGACAGCATAAAGTTTCTTGAACTCCATTTCCAGTCAAATCAATAAATATGGAAGGTAGGAAATGTATGCAATGCAATATCTACATTAAGAAAGCTACGAAATAAGCAACTACAAGTGTCGCTCGAGGGAGAACCACACATACCTGA
The DNA here is from genome assembly GCF_023897955.1 of Schistocerca gregaria. Lineage (NCBI taxonomy): Eukaryota > Metazoa > Arthropoda > Insecta > Orthoptera > Acrididae > Schistocerca > Schistocerca gregaria. The sequence continues at coordinate 161,960,724 of NC_064923.1, read as the reverse complement.
TAATAAAATCTCAAAAGCGACCACACTGTTTCCCAACACAGAAAAAATCTATTTCACACTTGCTACACCGGGCCAAAAAACACATTCGGTTTTGAAGAAAAACTAATTACATTTACACGAATATTCGTGTCTCAGGAAGTCTGTTGATGTGTAGGAACGTGCAAATCTCTAGAAGGCATATACAATTGCTTCGTTTCGAGGAAAGTACTTATCATAAGGAGAACAGACAAGAAAAACATATGATTTTCGTGCATCTTATATGCGTACACACTGGTAAGACAAAACAATATGACCGCTGCCCGTCGCGACGTTGGATGCCGCTTGGCAGGTTTGTGGGAACGTAAGGCGATAACAGAACCGTGGTACAGTGATTTAAGGGGCATTATACTAAACTCTCATTGATGTGTCGGTGACCAAATTTGCCTGCTGTACCTCCTATGGAACACATCTGGGTCGCTACCGGGCGTTACCACCATGTACGCAAATCAGTGGCCCGTTATTTACGCTAATTACAAGGGCTATGCGTGGACATAATATGCCACATACCTTCGCAGACCTACCAACAAACTGTCGGATCCCTGATACGCAGCATCTACATCTACATCTACGTTTATACTCCGTAAGTCACCCTCCGGTGTGTGGCGGAGGGCACTTTACGTGCCACTGTCATTACCTCCCTTTTCTGCTCCACTCGCGTATGGCTCGCGGGAAGAACGACTGCCGGAAAGCCTCCTTGCGCGCTCGAATCTCTCTAATTTTACATTCGTTATCTCCTCGGGAGGTATAACTAGGGGAAAGCAATATATTCGATACCTCATCCAGAAACGCACCCTCTCGAACCCTGGACAGCAAGCTACACCGCGATGCAGAGCGCCTCTCTTGCAGAGTCTGTCACTTGAGTTTGCTAAACATCTCCGTAACGTTATCACGCTTACCAAATAAACCTGTGAACTGGTACGGATCCCACACTGATGAGCAATACTCAAGTATAGGTCGAACGAGTGTTTTGTAAGCCACCTCCTTTGTTGATGGACTACATGTTCTAAGGACTCTCCCAATGAATCTCAACCTGGTACCCGCCTTACCAACAATTAATTTTATAGGATCATTCCATTTCAAATCGTTCCGCACGCATACTCCCTGATATTTTACAGTGTTTGTAACGCTTCCATATTATCATACAATAAAGGATCCTTCTTTCTATGTATTCGCAATACATTACATTGGCCTACGTTAAGGGTCAGCTGCCACTCCCTGCACCAAGTGCCTATCCGCTGCAGACCTTCCTGCATTTCACTACACTTTTCTAATGCTGCAACTTCTCTGTATACTACAGCATCATCCGCATGGAACTTCCGAAACTATCTACTAGGTCATTTATATATATCGTGTAAAGCAATGGTCCCATAACACTCCCCTGTGGCACGCCAGAGGTTACTTTAACGTCTGTAAACGTCTCTCCATTGAGAAAAAGCTGTGTTCTGTTTGCTAAAAACTCTTTAATCCAGCCACACAGCTGGTCTGATATTCCGTAGGCTCTTACTTTGTTTATCAGGCGACAGTGCGGAACTGTATCGAACGCCTTCCGGAAATCAAGGAAAATAGCATCTACCTGGGAGCCTGTATCTAATATTTTCTGGGTCTCATGAACAAATAAAGCGATTTGGATCTGACACGATCGCTCTTTACGGTATCCATGTTGATTCCTACAGAGTAGATTCTGGGTTTCCAGAAACGACATGATACATGAGCAGAAAACATGTTCTAAAATTCTACAACAGATAGACGTCAGAGATATAGGTCTATAGTTTTGTGCATGTGCTCGATGACCCTTCTTGAAGACTGGGACTACCTGTGCTCTTTTCCAATGATCTGGAATCTTCCGTTCCTCTAGAGACTTGTGGTACACGGCTGTTAGAAGGAGGGCAAGATCTTTCGCGTACTCTGTGAAGAATCGGTATCCCATCAGGTCCAGTGGACTTTCCTCTGTTTAGAGACTCCAGTTGCTTTTCTATTCCTTGGACACTTATTTCGATGTCAGCCATTTTTTCCTTTGTGCTAGGATTTAGAGAAGGAACTGCAGTGCGGTCTTCCTCTGTGAATCAGCTTTGGAAAAAGCTGTTTAGAACTTCAGCTTTACGCGTGTCGTCCTCTGTTTCAGTGCCATCATCATCCCAGAGTGTCTGGATATTCTGTTTCGAGCCACTTACTGATTTAACGTAAGACCACAACTTCCTAGGATTTTCTGTCAAGTCGATACATAGAATCTTACTTTCGAATTCACTGAACGCTTCACTCATAGCCCTTCTTACGCTAACTTTGACATCGTTTAGCTTCTGTTTGTCTGAGAGGTTTTGGCTGCGTTTAAAGTTGCAGTGAAGCTCTCTTCGTTTTCGCAGTAGTTTCCTAACTTTTTTGCTGAACCGCGGTGGGTTTTTCCCGTCCCTCACAGTTTTATTTGGCACGTACGTGTCTAAAACGCATTTTATCGATTGCCTAGAACTTATTCCATAGACACTCAACATTGTCAGTGTCGGAACAGAAATTTTCTTTTTGATCTGTTATGTAGTCTGAAATCTGCCTTCTATTACTCCTGCTAAACAGATAAACCTTCCTCCCTTTCTTTTATATTCCTATTTACTTCCATATTCAGGGATGCTGCAACGGCCTTATGATCACTGATTCCCTGTTCTGCGCTTACAGAGTCAAAAAGTTCGGGTCTGTTTGTTATCAGTAGGTCAAAGATGTTATCTCCACGAGTCGGTTCTCTGTTTAGTTGCTAGAGGTAATTTTCGGGTAGTGCACTCAGTATAATGTCACTCGATGCTCTGTCCCTACCACGCGTCCTAAACATCTGAGTGTCCCAGTGTATAACTGGTAAATTGAAATCTCCACCTAAGACATGCTGAGAAAATGTATGTGAAATGTATTCCAGATTTTCTCTCAGTTGTTCTGCCACTAACGATGCTGTGTCGGGAGGTCGGTATAAGGGGCCAATTATTAACCTAGCTCGGCTGTTGAGTGTAGCCTCCACCCATAATAATTCACAGGAACTATCCACTTCTACTTCAATACAGGATAAACTACTACTAACAGCGACAACTACGCCACCACCGGTTGCATGCAATCTATCCTTTCTAAACACCGTGTGTGCCTTTGTAAAAATTTCGGCAGAATTTATCTCTGCCTTCAGCCGACTTTCCGTACCTATAACGATTTCAGCTTCGATGCTTTCTATCAGCGCTTGAAGTTCCGGTACTTTACCAACGCATCTTCGACAGTTTGCAATTACAATACCGACTGCTGCTTGGTCCCCGCATGTCCTGACTTTGCCCCGCACCCTTTGAGGCTGTTGGCCTTTCTGTACTTGCCCGAGGCTATCTAACCTAAAAAACCGCCCAGTTCACGCCACATAAGCCCTGCTACCCGTGTAGCCGCTTGCTGCATGTAGTGGACTCCTGACCTATCCAGCGGAACCCGAAACCCCACCACCCTATGGCGCAAGTCGAGGAATCTGCAGCCCACACGGTCGCAGAACCGTCTCAGCCTCTGATTCAGACCCTCCACTCGGCTCCTTACGAAAGTCCGCAGTCAGTCCTGTCGACGATGCTCCAGATGTTGAGTACTGCTTTCATCCCGATAGCGAGATTGACAGTCTTCACCAAAGCAGATAGCCGCCGGAAGCCAGAGAGGATTTCCTCCGATCCATAGCGACACACATCATTTGTGCCGACATGAGCGACCACATGCCGATGGGTGCACCCTGTACCCATCATGGCATCCGGAAGGACCCTTTCCAGATCTGGAATGACTCCCCCCGGTATACACACGGAGTGCACATTGGTTTTTTTCCCCTCTCTTACTACCATATCCTTAAGGGGCCCCATTACGCGCCTGACGTTGGATCTCCCAACTACCTCTGCGACCGCCCGGATCTTGTAGACTGAGGGCCAACCTCTGGAACAGGACAAGCAGCCATGTCCAGCCGAAGATCAGTATCAGCATCAGTAATGTATTTCGCTCCAAAGACGGACAAATAAGTTATTAAACATGCAGTCGTAATGTTTTGGTTCAGTGGAGTAAGCTACACTTATAGGCTTTCATTAAGAAAAAATTGTAGTTTTTCACACTGAATCAGTGATATTCGGTTGTTTTCTCATTTTTTTACTGCTCGTTCAGCTCTCTCCATAGTTAACTAATCCTTGTAAAGCAAAACCGTTATAACTATTTCGTTGGTTAAATAGGAAAATAATTATTAACAAACATTAATCCTATGGCTGCTTTTTCGCCACTAGGAACGTCAGTGTCTTTTCCAACTGTCAAACCGTAAAGATTTCACAACAATGAGTGTCGTGACCGGAAATCTCCTTTATAAACTTCTAGGATTTGTAGAGGGGAGTGAGACCATATTTTGAATAGGAATCCCTTTCCGGAGACATGTTATTTCCCTGCTACGGCCGTTTGAAAACATGTTTACTAGGCAGGTATACAACAGGATAGTCAGGATTATGGGGGGGGGGGGGGGGGGGAGCGAGCGGATGGTTACGTAGGATCGGTTGACTTAGTTTGACGTCCATCCTATCTCTCTCACCTGCTTCGAGCCTTATTGAAGTGTCTCTGAGTGTTAGACCAACATGGTTGAGCGCACATTTGCAGAATACACCGACATGATCCTCCTGAATGGTGAAGCTCACGGTAATGGAACAGCTGCTCGTCGCCTTTATCAGAATCCTTCTCCACAACGTCCTACTCCATAGCATCCCCTTTTTGCCACAATGACGAACGGCTTCGAGAGAGGGCACCTTCACGTCAGCTTGCTTGCGCCAAGGAGACACCGCACACGCGAGCTGCAAGAGGTCGTACTCCAGCACGTTGAAGAGAACCTGTCAACGAGTATACAAGCAATTGTTTTGGCTATTAGGTGACGTAATGGGTGATGCCAAATCCATTACTTGAATTACTTGTAAAAGGGTCGTGTTACCGAATGCTTTTAAAAGGCCGCGGCTCGGAAAGTGTACATTTACGGGCATTGGTTCCAATTCTAAATAATATCTACTGACTTCCGTCTACAAGGCTAGAAGTCTGTAACGGGGAATTTCGAACACACCGTATGTTAGAGTGTAACTACAAAATTGTTAGAAGAAAATGTAGTGGATGAATTATCAGACCGCTAAAGCGTCAAGGAGTATTGCTGGTTGCTTGGGCGGCAGGGAAAATCAATAACTGAATTTTAGGAAAGTGTCATAAAGTGACTATAGAAAAGAATTTTCCTTGCTCTAACATATTCTTCCTCAAATGAGGCGAATAAGAAGATACTCACGAAATTAACTAAGTACCATCAAATTGCGTCTAGCATCAGACGAAATTTCGTGATGACGGGGCGCCCCACGTTCGGGACATTATAAACTATATTCTTCACCCGATATGTTGTTGTTGTGGTCTTCAGTCCAGAGACGGGTTTGATGCAGCTCTCCACGTTACTCTATCCTGTGCAAGCTTCTTCATCTCCCAGTACCTACTGCAACCTACATACTTCTGAATCTGCTTACTGTATTCATCTCTTGTTCTCACTCTACGATTTTTACCCTCCACGCTGCCGTACAATACTAAATTGGTGATCCCTCGATGTCTCAGAACATGTCCTACCAACCGATCCCTTCCTCTAGTCAAGTTGTGCCACAAGCTCCTCTTCTCCCCAATTCTATTCAATACCTCCTCATTAGTTATGTGATCTACCCATCTAATCTTCAGCATTCTTCTGTAGCACCGCATTTCGAAAGCTTCTATTCTCCTCTTGTCGAAACTATTTATCGTCCATGTTTCACTTCCATACATGCCTACACTCCATACAAACACTTTCAGAAACGACTTCCTGACATTTAAATCTATGCTCGATGTTAACAAATTTTTCTTCTTCAGAATCGCTTTCCTTGCCATTACCAGTCTACGTTTTATATCCTCTCTACTTCGACCATCATAAGTTATTTTGCTCCCCAAATATCAAAACTCCTTTACTACTTTAAGTGCCTCATTTCCTAATCTAATTCCCTCAGCATCATCCGACTTAATTCGACTACATTCCATTATCCTCGTTTTGCTTTTGTTGGTTCAAATGGCTCTGAGCACTATGGGACTAAACATCTGTGGTCATCAGTCCCCTATAACTTAGAACTACTTAAACCTAACTAACCTAAGGACATCACACACATCCATGCCCGAGGCAGGATTCGAACCTGCGACCGTAGCAGTCGCGCGATTCCGGACTGAACGCCTTAACCGCGAGACCACCGCTGCCGGCTGCTTTTGTTGATGTTCATCTTATATCCTTCTTTCAAAACACTGTCCATTCCATTCAACTACCCTTCCAAATCCTTTGCTGTCTCTGACAGAATTACAATGTCATCGGCGAACCTCAAAGTTTTTATTTCTTCTCCATGGATTTTAATACCTACTCGGAACTTTTCTTTTGTTTCCTTTATTGCTTGCTCAATATACAGATTGCATTACATCGGGTAGAGGCTACAACCCTGTCTCACTCCATTCCCAACCACTGTTTCGCTGACATGCCCCTCGACTCTTATAACTGCCATCTGCTTTCTGTACAAACTGTAAACAGCCTTTCGCTCCCTGTATTTTACCCCTGCCACCTTCAGAATTTGAAAGGGAGTATTCCAGTCAACACTGTCAAAAGCTTTCTCTAAGTCTACAAATGCTAGAAACCTGCTTTTTTGGGGCTGGAATTATTATATTCTTCTTGAAGTCTGAGGGTATTTCGCCTGTCTCATACATCTTGCTCACCAGATGGTAGAGTTTTGTCAGGACTGGCTCTCCCAAGGCCGTCAGTAGTTCTAATGGAATTTTGTCTATTCCGGGGGCCCTCTTTCGACTCGGGTCTTTCAGTGCTCTGTCAAACTCGTCACGTAGTATCATATCTCCCATTTCATCTTCATCCACATCCTCTTCCATTTCCATAATATTACCCGATAATCGTATTCAAAATGGACCCTTCTCACAACGGAATGTACACCCATATTTTGTGTCAGTAAACAAGAAGCTGTGCAATAAAGGAGGCACTACTGATTAAAAACCTTCATATCTTTTCACTGCACATTGTCTTCTGTGTAATTTCAGAGGTGTGAACAGTGGCATCGTCTATGGAATTATTGAGAAACGCTGTTCAGGAGAGAGTCCGCCGGACTTAGGCAAAATTCTGCAATGCTATTCGTAAAGAAACGATGTTCGCAACACGTTAACAAATGTAAATATCTGGGGATGGGATGCCAGACGTCTTGAAACATACGCCCATAAAAGCAACCGCTTAAAGCTAACTGGTTATAAATTATGTTTCACTCCAACAGTTGCACTATTCTAATTATTTATTATTATTTAATTATTATTTATTATTTAATACAAGAAACAACGGAAAAACAAAATACGGAAGTGGGATAGGCAGTCCCAATAGACAAACAATTGGAAGAAACTTTGCCACTTTTAGCCATGTGCAGGTCATTCGAGTGTTTGTGGATAGTAATAGACTAAATGTCAAACTAAAAAGGAAGGTCAGCGCTGGTAGTAATATTGATGTTTTATTGATAGCAGAAGCGATTTTCGATCACATACTGATCATCTTCGGTGCTGTACACATTAAACTCACACAGTGGTATCAAGTTATCAACAACCAAAACTGAGAAGCGATCACTATGTCATCGAAAATCCTTTTAATTTAACAAATATGGTCGTTGTGCGCACAGCAGTCCATGGAGCCGCCAATCAATAAATTTCAAACACTATTAGCAATATTTTTTAAATAATTGTCGAAAAATAATTTTGATAACGTATCGCATAGGCAAGGATTGTTTCTGTAGTATTAAATAAATGAAATCTTCATTTCTTCGTTAATGACAAAAAGTTTAAAAGTTTAAATCGATTGAGTTCGCGTACACTGAGGTGACAGAGGTCATGGGATAGCAATACGCACGTAAACTATGGCGGTAGAAGCGCGTAAACAAGGTATAAAAGGGGCGGTGCATTTCCAGAGCTGGCATTTGTACTCGGATGATTCATATGAACAGGTGTTCGACGTGATTATGGCCATATGTCAGAAATTAACAGACTTTGAATGCAGAATGATAGTTGGAGCTAGATACCTGGAATATTCCATTTGAAATCGTTAGATACTACAATATTCCGCAACCCGTAGTGTTAAGAATGTGCCCAGAATACCAAATTTCAGGCCTTACCTCTCGCCAAGGACAACACAGTTGCCGACAGCCTTCACTTACAGACCGAGAGCAGCGAAGTTGTCAGTGGTAACAGACAAGCAACACCGCGTGAAATAAGCGCAGAAGTCAATGCAGGACTTACGACAAACGTATCCGTTACGACGCTGCGATGGAATTTGGCTTTAATGGCTATGAAGACACACCACTAATGAGAGTGCCTTTGCTAAGGGCTCGATATCGCCTGCAGCACCTCTCTGGGCTCGATACCATATCAAATGGACCCTACACGACTGGAAATCGTGACCCGGCCAGATGAGTCTCGATTTCAGTTGGTATGAGCTGATGGTAAATAAAGTGTGGCGCAGGCCTCACGAAGCCATAAGCCGAAGTTGTTGATAAAGCACTGTGTAATCAGTTGATGGCTCCGTAATAGTGTGCGCTGTGTTTACATGGACTGGACTGGGTTCTCTGGTACAACTGAACAGATCATCGAGTGTAAATGGTTACGTTCGGCCAGTCCAGCCATTCATTTACTTCATGTTCCAAAACAAATGGTTCAAATGGCTCTGAGCACTATGGGACTTATCATCTGAGGCCATCAGTCCCCTAGGACGTAGAACTACTTAAACCTAAGGACATCATACACATTCATGCCCGAAGCAGGATTCGAACCTGCGACCGTAGCAGTCGCGCGGTTCCAGACTGAAGCGCCTAGAACCGCACGGCCACACCGGCCGGCTCCCGAACAACGATGGAACTTTTATGGATGACAATGCGCCATGTCACTAGGCCAGAATGGTTCGCGATTGGTTTGAAGAACATTCTGGACAATTCTTGGGGATGATTTGGCCTCCAAGATAGCTCGATATGAATCCCTTTAGGACATAATTGAGAGGTCAGTTCACGCAAAAAGGCCTGTACCCTCAGCACTTTGCATTTATGGACGACTATAGCGGTAGCATCGCTCAATATTTCTGCAGGGTCTTGCAACGGCTTGTTAAGTCAATGCCATGTTTAGGTCCGACCTTAGAAGGTATCCCATGACTTTTGTACCTGAGTGTATTTTGGCAGTATTATACAGATCCCAGATTTCGGAAATAGAATGATGAATTTTTAGGACGATAATACCCGTCCTCATATGTTCAATACTTATAGGTACTACTGAAAAAATTTCTGTTGGTGTCATCAGTGTTCGACAATATTTCTAATATTGACATAGGGGCAACGCTCCCCCCCCCCCCCTCCCCCTCAGATGGTCATTATATTGCCGTATTGACAATAATATTGAACATGTGAGAGACTCTACCTTCCATGTGCCATACTTCTTCTCACACACACACCTTCAAGGTAGTGCAGCTGTTTCCCCCACTGTCCACACGCACAAGAGCATCATGGACCACAACTTCGCGTTCACATTGGAAAAAACCACTGACGTGGAAATGGCATTGTGCATGGTCGGAGAAAGCGTAAATTTAACTTGTCTGTGCCTTGAGCTGCCAGCCCAAGGCGAGCCGAGTGTCGGCGGAAATATCCGAAAATGAGACCCGGGCGGAGCGCAATGCGAGCTCCTCTCTGTCTCTCCCTCGAAATTCTGCCGCGGGCCAGATTGAAACCAATCGCGGGCCGCATCCTACTAGCTGGCCGCCTGTTGCCCACCCTGTGTCTACACGTAGCAACGAAGAGAGACGAGGGGAAGCAAACAGAGAAGAGTGGGCACCGGGAAATGAGAGTGGCGCCGTTGCGCCAGCTTCCCGCATAGCACTGGGCGCTGCCGTCCTGTATAAAGCTGGCGACCGCGACGGGCGGGCGAACAGAGAACTCGCCACGCATGCCAGCCTCAGGAGACAGCCCTCACCGCAAGAGAAAACACACGACAGTCGCCGGTGCGCTGCGGTTCGTTACGTAGGAAACAGGCGACGCCCGCCCCGAGCACTACAGCAGTCTCTCGTCAGAATGTGCAACGTTTTGTGGAACACTTCTCAATTTCGTCAGTGTATTGTAAAAAACAGTCATTCTTAAGCGGCCTCTGAAAGATTACCTCACTGCTTTGCTCCATACCAGGGGTGTAAAAAGGCTGGGGCATCAGGGGCAATGCTCCGGTACCCCTGAGAACAAGGACTTGCAGTTATCCAATAGAAAGACATGAAAAACATGAGGATAAAGTAGAAGTCGTTTCCATCGTTATCTTCGTTGCGTTTACGTCCAAATGCCTGAACTAAGTACTGACGAACATTATAAGCAGCCATCAGACACATTGTATGGTAAAAAAGAAAAAAAATCATCACAAAGAAATTGTCCGAATGGGGCGGAAATCGGTAGACATGATGTAAAGTTACAGACAAACAAATGATAACAATATCAGAAAAAATGGATAACTTATTCAAAACTTCCGATATTGAGCAAGTCAGTAACAGGTCGTCCAAGATGTTCATATGTGTGTGTATTCCTAAGGGACCGAGCCGCTGAGGTCGTCGATCACTAGGCATACACAGAACTTGAACAAACTTGAAACTAACTTAACGCTAAGGACTACAGATACACCGATGCCCGAGGAAGGACTCGAACCTCCGGCGGGAGGGGCCGCACAATTCGTGACATGGCGCCTCTAACCGCGCGGTCACTGCGAGCGGTGATGGTGGTCCACCTCTGGCCCTTATGCAAGCAGTTATTGTGGCTTGGAACTGGTTGATGGAGTTGTTCAGTGTTATTCTGTGGGATGTCGTGCCAAAGTCAGTCGAGTTGGCATGTTAGGTGATCAAAATTCCGAGCTAGTTGGAGGATCCTGCACATAATGCTCCAGACGTTCTCAACTGGGGAGAGATACGGGGACCTTGCTGACCAGTATAGGGTTCGGTAAGCACAAAGACAAGCAGTAGAAACACTCGGCGGGCTGGCATCACTTGCTGAAATGTAAGCCCAGGAATGCTCCCCATGATGGGCAACGAAATGGGGCGTAGAAAATCGTCCCACTCTGCAGTCCACGTTCCACGGATGACAGCGAAAGGGATATTTTTTAAGAGAAGAAATGGCACTGTAGACCATCACTCCTGTTTGTCTGGCTATATGACGGGTGTCAGTCAGGTTGGCACCCCACACGTGTCTGGTGCGTGCCAGACACTTCTTCGGCCTGGAATTTCATTGCCTTCAGTGATGAGTTCCGCTTCGAACTGAGCCTCCATGGTCAGCAAAAACGTGGTTAAATATCCCCCAGGCAGCGTTGGGGTACCAACCTGATGTCGCCAGCGCAAGACCGGACATCCAGGATTGATGGTTTGGAGTGTCATTTGTTTTCATAGCAGGACCGATTTGGTTATCATCCACGACACCCTTACAGCACATCGGTATGTCGACGATATTCTATGCCCAGTTTTGCTGCCTTCGTGAGAAGCTATCGTGGTCTCACATTTCATTAACATAATGACCTGCCTCACACGGCTGGAATTTCTACTACTTGTATTAGTGCTTGCCAAACCCTTCCCTGTCCGGCAATGTCGCATTATTCTCCCTAATTGAGAATGTTTAAGGAATTAGGGACAGGGCCCTTCTATCAGCAGGGGAGTTTGACGATCTTGTCGCTAACTGGATGGAACTTGGCACGATATCCATCAGGAGGACATTATACAACTCTGTCAATCAACGCCAAACCTGATGACTGCTTACATAAGGACCAGAAAAGCTCCAGCGCGTTATTGACTTGTTCAATTTGTAAAGCTCTTTCTTTTGTATAAATCATCAAATTTTTCTGAAATTGTGATCATCTGTTTGTCTGTACATGTACAGTAACATGTACAGTACATCTACCGATTTTCGCCCCATTCAGATAATTCTTCCGTGGTATGTCGTTTCTTTTTTTGTTATTACTTGGAAAACAGAGCATACGAAATGTAAAGAGAAATTTGTGAAAACGAAGGTGAGATCGTAAAGACAGATGTTGAGGGAGGAAACAGATGAATCAACTGTACCGGGACATGTTTTGCAGTGTAATGGGGGCACCACTTGTAATACACTACTGGCCATTAAAATTGCTACACAAAGAAGAAATACAGATGATAAACGGGTATTCATTGGAGAAATATATTATACTAGAACTGACAAGCGATTACATTTTCATTCAATTTGGGTGGATGGATCCTGAGAAATCAGTGCCCAGAACAACCACCTCTAGCCGTAATAATGGCCTTGATACGCCTGGGCATTGAGTGAAAAAGAGCTTGGGTGGCGTGTACAGGTACAGGTGCCCATGCATCTTCAACGCGATAGCACAGTTCATCAAGAGTAGTGACTTGCGTATTGTGACGAGCCAGTTGCTCGGCCACCATTGACCAGACGTTTTCAGTTGGTGAGGGATCTGGAGAATCTGCTGGCCAGGGCACCAATCGAACATTTTCTGTATCCAGAAAGGCCCGTACAGGAGCTGCGACATGGGGTCGTGCATTATCCTCCTGCAGTGTAGAGTTTCGCAGGGATCGAATGAAGGGTAGACGCACGGGTCGTAACACATCTGAAATGTAACGTCCACTGTTCAAAGTGCCGTCAATGCGAACAAGAGGTGACCAAGACGTGTAACCAATGGCACCCCATACCATTACGCCGGGTCATACGCCAGTATTGCGATGACGAATACACGCTTCCAATGTGAAGAAACGTGAAGAAGAATCAGAAGTTTATTTCCGTTACTGTAATGTAAATTGCTTGATACAAGCTGCCACGCGGTGGTAATGTGCAAACCGGTTCAAGTGAAATAATAAGTGCAGAGGTCTTGCAAGATACAACATATTTATTTACTGAACAACAGTTTAACCCAAATGGCACAGTATTTACCCAAAAATTTTATACAAGTGTCTCTTATACACAAGTCAGAAAAATCAATTACGGAATACCTTTCTAATTGAATTAGGTGGAAACAATAACTTCTTCTCTGCTAACTGTAAGTGCTTTAATAATAAAAGGTAAAATCAGTTCCATTTAACAAAGGGCACTTTAGTAACAAAGGTGAAATAAGTTTTTTTTGAACAGGATACACAGGTAAAAACAAACACATTACACAAAAACTTCCTGATTGAATTACTTGCAAGCAAGAACTTCTTATAACTTCGATCTTACTGTAGCCACTTCAATAGTAAAAGGTAAATATATAAGCGGTATAGCAAACGGAACAGACGCCTTGGCGTCCCAATGCAAAGAAAATTTAACTTAGTGCAAGATCCCCACTAACTGCAACCCGAAGAACTCAGTGGCCGCCGTATCGGTTGCCATTTTCCCGGCGGCCAAAGGAACCTCCGTTCGCTCTGGTACTGGTTGGCCAAGACGTCGCACTCCGCACATCGATTTGGACATCTACTAGGCGCCCGCTGAAGTGCTGCAACAGAAAAGCACAAACAAACAGCCACAGCCAAAAGAAACTATGTTCACAGCCCCAGAATATAGCAAGATAAAATTCTGCAAAGATAGCTCACATCAAGACAAAGGCAAATTGAAAATGGTTAAAAGCATTAACTATAGACTTCAATTTTCAAAATACGTAAAATTGTTCCAGCACAAACAGACTAGTTTTAAAAGGGCAACGATAATACAAGGCAAAATATCATTACACCAGAACGTCGCTGTTACAATACAGTATTGACACTAATAACAAAATATAGAAGCTAGTGATAACACGGATAGCCCCGATTGCAAAATTAGAAGCTTGAAAGTCTACTTCTTCAGTAGACTCCACTAGGCAAAATGAATAACACATTGCTCAGCGTCCTGTGTAGAAGTCCATGGCCCAGTCACGCCTCAAGAACTTGCAATAACAGGTCCGCTCCCGCACTCCGAGCCACATACACCGGTCAAATCCAGCTAACTCCACGCAAACCCAAGTTTCACCCCCTGAGCAGCGACACGTACCGGCCGTTCCGAAGCCAAAACCCAGTTTGCCCGCCAGCCCACCAGCACCACCACCAGCCAACGAGGCAAAGATAAGCAGTGCCAGAGGGAAACAATCGATCCGGGTGAATCAAACGGAGAAAGCACTAGCGCCGGCGGCCCCCCACGTATCATAAACAATGATGGGCGCCATGAAACGCGGTACATACGTAATAGATGTGGAGTTGTGTAATGAAAAGTAGTACCACACTGGGAAGCACGATAAGAAACATAAATAACATAAATGTTTCACACACTTCAGACTCCCAATATTTAAGGTCGATATTGGATTTTCAGAAAGGAATACGTTCTCCTTGGGCACTAAATCAAATTTTGCACCTGTCGTTCGTGATAGCTACCAAACTGTTGAGGAGTCATTGGGGCGTATTGTACCATTCCTCTCTCAGGGCGGTTTTCAGTTCTTGCGCATTCGTGGTGTGAGCGCTTGTTGAGAGGCACGTGTACCAAAAACAACCCAGAGCTGTTTTATAAAGTTTAGGTCGTGGAAATACGCAGGCTATTTCGTACATTCAATACCCTCTCTTTCCATTGTGTGCGATACCTCAACCGACCTGTGTAAGCGGGCACTGTCGTATCCAAACAGAAGTTCGGACCTACCCGACCCCTAAATAGACGGACATGTTCCCATAAAATTTCCTTGCTATACCTTTATGGAGTACCGGTACTTCACTCAAGCTATGCAGCGTTGTTCGGCCATTGTGCATAACGTCTGCCCACAACTTAACGTCTAGGCCGTACCAGTCTTAACTTCTATGATGCGTGTAACGTGATCCCCTCGGCCAGAATCACTTACCCCACTGAAACGGGATTCGTCAGAGAATCACTCAGGACCACTGTTGCTGACCCCAATCAATATGCTTCTCACACCAGCGAACTCTTTCTCGATGATGGCGCGGTGCAAGTGGGCTGTATTTAACAGGCTTCCGAGCGCAGAAACCACGCTGGACGTATCGATCCTCTTGTGGTGTGGTAGTCTATCCATGATCACCGGCATACTTTTGCATAGCATTTCCACCTTCTGCTTTCTTTTTTAATCACGAAATGACACTTTTGGACACCCCCAGAAATGTGGCCAATGGAGCGACACTTTGGAGCTATCCAGGTGCTCGTGCCCGATCGTAACCATTCAAATGATGTCTTGCAAACATGTCGCCGTACCACAAGAAATCGGTTCTAGAACTAATATTTACACTTACAGTGAGAATGTACTTAATTCATTAGATAATAAATTAGAGGCCACTGCCATTTTCTGTGAAAGCTTTTGACTGTGTGAACCACAGCAGTCTCATAAGTAAATTAGATTATTATGGTGTCACAAGCAGTGCTGGAAAATTGTTTAAGTTTTATCTACTAACAGGAAGCAAAGGGTGTTGTTGCGCAGTACCTGTGCAGTAAACAGTCAGTCTTCATCCGATTGGGAATTAATTACATGGGGGTGTTCCTCAAGGTTCCATCTTTGGTCCATTGCTTTTCCTTGTGTCCATTAATAACCTCTCGTCTGTTACATTGCCAGATGCTAAGTTAGTTCTATATGTAGATGATACAAATATTGCAATAAGTAGCAAATCAAGTACAGATTTAGAAATAAATTCTAATCAAGTTTTCACTGACATAATAAATGTTTTAAAGCTAATTCACAGTCATTAAACTTTGAAAAGTCACGCTATACACAATTCAGAACCTATAGGAGATTTCCTTTCACAATGTGTACAACATATGAAGGCATGCAGATCGAGAAGGTTCACAGTGTTAAATCTCTGGGATTGCAACTCGATAATAAACTCAGTCTGTATTGCAGTGAGAACGATGTCAAACGTAGGAGGCATAAATACAAAAAAACTTGCATACTTTGCTTACTTTCATTCTCATTATTATATCATATGGGATCATATTCTGGGGTAGCTCATCAAACCGAGCAAAAAAATTTAACGTTCAAAAGAGTGCAAAAAGAAAAAATTGTGGTGAAAATTCAAGAACATCATATATAAACCTGTTCAAGGAACTTTCTATTCTAACCAGAGCTTCTTAATATCTTTATTCCTTAATAAAATTTGCCTCTATATACAACCAATAGTGCAATACATAGTATCGGTACTGGGAATAAGAACAATCTACATAAAGACCCAAAATCACTTACCTTGGTCGAAAAAGTGGTCCAATATTGAGGAACACGCATTTTCAACAAATTGCGAGCAACCATTAGCAACTTGGTTTCAGATAAAGCACGGTTCAACCAGAACCTGAAAGACTTTTTGATAGGCAACTCATTCTACTCTACAGATGATAATTAACAGGGACTGCTAGACCAGATTAAGTAAAAATGTCTGTTAGATTTCAGTTTTGACAGCATTTGGTAACAACAGTTAATATTAGGTATCATGTGTATGATAAATGTATTTAAAGTACCATAGCAATGTTTCATTTTAACAGCGTATTAATCCTGTAAATGTTAGCAGTTCCAGTTTACTATAATGTGCTCACCTATTTTGACATCTCCTGATAAATGACCAGGGTAGTAAGTATTGCATTAAAACGTCTTTTTTTACGTTATACTTTCTGACTTGTTCCACACCCACGAGAATCATCTCATTTTTTGGGTTTATGGAACGAAAACCGAGTCTAATCTAATCTAATCAAATGCCATACTGAATGAGTTGTCGAGAATGCATACGAAGCATTCTTGCACAGCCCGCTCTGCTTTTAACACGTCCTGCTCTCTATATTTCCTTTTACCATCACTGGTTGTGTGTTCCGTAGCAGTTGCTGGTTGTTCCGTTGCCAATTGACCGTTGTTCCTTTGCAAGCATCAGTTGTTCCTTGGTAATTATCAGGCAGTGAAATAAAAACCAGGCCATTTCCAGTATCACTAGATACAGATTTATTTTTAAATCTCTTTGCGGGGACCTAAGGAAATACTGCTACCGTCAGAGGAGGGGTAGAGGGTACCATATGATGTGTCCCCTGTGTTCTAGAATTGGCTGTTTCGACAATGGCAGAATCGTGGCCTATCGTGAATGGGGTTTACCTTCGCGCGATATCGTTGCTAGCGCTTGTTGCACTCTCAGGACTCTCAACTGAATACGGAATCGACCAGCTCAGTAGGGCTGTACTCAAGGGCGCTCAGGATCCAACGGTCCCAGGCGATCAGCGCCAGAGAGAACAGTCATATTATTTTCTCTGCCATGCAATATCCTGCAGCAGTGTCACATACTCTCCAGGGCCACCTTTTCCTCGCACAGTAGCGTGTCTGTTTTTTCTCTACAGTTTTTGCCCTCTGCAGCTTCCTCTAGCACCATCGACTTTCTTACCTGACGTTGTAACACATGTCTTATCCTGTACTTTCTTCTGTCTGTGTTTCCTATGTATTCGTTTCCTCGCCGATTCTGCTGAGAGCCTCCTCATTCCTTGTCTTATCAGTCCCCTCGATTTTCTTATGTCCTTCTTGATCACTCCGTCAAGGTTTTTTTCATTGTCTAGAAAGCAGAATTCCTTAACGTCGTCTACTTCGTGATTCCCAATTGTGATGCAAGTTTTCTTGGTATTCTCATTTCTACTACTTCTCATTACTATTATCTTCCTTTGATTTATTCAATAGACTGTTCATTCCATTCAACGGATCGTGTAATTGTTCTTCACTTTCACTTAGGATAGCAATGTCATCAGCTAATCTATCACTGATATCCTTTCATCATGAATTTTAATTACACTCTTGAACCTTTCCCTTTTATTTCCCTCATTGCTTTATCGAATTATAGATTGAACAGCAGGGGAGAAAGACTACTTTGTTCTTGGTCTTCTAGTCTTCTTGTTCCCTCTTGGCTCTTGCACGTGTTGTATATTGCCCGTTGTTCCCTATAGCTTACCCCTTCTTTTCGCAGAATTTCGAACAGCATTTTATATTATCGAACGATTTTTCCAGTTCGACAGATCCTACGATCGTGTCTTAAATTTCCATCAGTCTTGCTGCCATTATCAACCGCAACCTCAGACCTACCCTTCTGGTGCTTTTACCTTTCCTAAAACCGCATTGATCGTCGCGTAACACATCCTCAGTTTTCCTTTCCACTCTTCTGTATATTATTCTTGTTAGCAACTGGGATGCATGATCTGTTATGCTGATTGTGCGATTAGTCCAGCAATTGTTGGGTTTGCTACCTTCGGAATTATGAGAATGATGCCTTTCTTTATCGCATATGACTGAACACATTAACAGTCTGCTTTTTGATTCGTAAACAATAGTTTATAGTCAAAAAGTTATAGAATAACTAAAATCGACTTCTAATATCCATTAATCGTTTGAGAAATATCAGTTCAAACTTTCCAGTTCTGAAAAATGAAATTTAGAGGTGGTTAACTTTTACAACAGTCCAATTTCCAGAAATTACTTCTCTTAAAATGCAGTAGGTTTCACATTTACTTGATCACTAATTTCTTGTAACATTTAAGAATTACTAATAGCTTTTGGATCTCGAGTTACAACGACTCTAAGCTGTAGTCTGTATAGAAACTTGTGCGTACATTCAGCCGTCTCCTCCTCACTGTTTGCACCTTGAGTGTCTGTAGGAAGAGGACGGTACAAGGAATATTGGTTTCCAGGCAGCACGAACCTCAGCAGGATCTTTCCACCATCAGCGTATAACCATTCCGCATTTTGTAAGCGTGAATAAACAGTTATGGCACTGTGTTGCTGTTCTCTGGCTCCTACGTTGTCCAGTACTTACGATCAGAACCTTATCTTGCTCCCAAAAAGCCAATGGAGAATAGTGTTCTTTAAATTGGATAATGCCAGACTACCTGGCTTCAATATTCATGACACAAATTTTGCGAAATTTCAGCTTCTGCCTAGATGTGCACATCTGTTCCGTACCTAGTTTTGAAGTTTCTGTTTGGAAATCTCGTTGGGCAAGCTTCCAGAGAGAAACTTTTCTTCACTCGGACCCTGCACAAGCCGTTTTCATACTAACGTTCCCAATAACACCAAAGTCACTGTCAGAAGGCAAATATGTATTCCCAGGAGTCATGTAATAATGGCCAACGAAATCAGAAATTCCAACCGTTACAAGGGCATACTACGTCAGGCACAATGTCTTACTCTTGTTGTGCTCTGAGAAGGAATCAGGAGACAAAACCAAATATCTCTTTTTCAATGTGTTTTGCGGGTCACTCGGAAAACTAAACAGACAAGACACGATTTCTGGAGCACTTCATGAAGATAAGTTTTCAGGCCAAGTACACTTAGCAAAAATGGTTCAAATGGCTCAGAGCACTAGGGGAATTAACCTCTGAGGTCATCAGTCCCCTAGAACTTTGAACTACTTAAACCTAAATAACATAAGGACATCACAGACATCCATGCCCGAGGCATGAGTAGGCAGGAACCTATGAAGATAGCTTAAATCGGTGCAAGTGAATCGAGGAGAAATATTATACATATTCTTCCTTGTCCCATAGTCGATAGCCGACCATGCGGGTGTCGATAGTGTGCCGTGACGTGAAAATGACGTCACGTTTGCTGGAATTGTGACATCAGCACTACCCGTCCTTTTAAACCACTGAATAAACAATTACCACAGAAGCTGATCGGCGGCAAACAGTATGTATAAATTGAGTCTGTGGCTGCTTAGTCGGTTCATGCTAGGATTCAATGTGTCGTTACTAGCTGCCCAACGAATCGGTTGTGGCAGAGCACTGCGTCGGCGCTGGTCTTTGAATACGTATGAGATTGTCGAAATTGTAATATCGATTTCATCTTTTTAGAACTCTGTGGTGAAAGACGCAGAAGAATTTTATTACGAAAGTAGCGGTTTCAAGTTAGATTATAGAATCCGGCTCTTCCTTTGATAAACTTACAAAGAAAGCGCTACGGTGTAGCTAATAATGACACATCGCCAACTGGGCGTGGATCTACTGCATAGCCACATATTCCATTTATTCATTATCTTAGTCGCCAATCAATGTCTCTAGCGCTTCTGCCTTCTGATGTTTGAAATGACGGAACAAGTACTACAGCACACTTCAGCATAATGCCAGCTCAGTTGTACTAAGTGCTTTCTCTATGAATTACCTTGAACAATTAATTCATGAGCCCACACGAATTGTAAATGGTTGCAAAAACACACTTCACCTCTTAGCCACAAATAATCCAGATCTAATAGAGAGTGTCATGACGGATAAAGGGATTAGGGAACACAAGGTCATAGTAGCGACGCTCAAAATCATATCAACAAAACCACTAAAAATAAACCAAAATATATCTATTTAAAACAGCAGATAAAAATTCGCTTGATGCCTTCCTAAGAGAGAGTCTCCATTCCTTCTAAGCTAATTGTGTAAGTGTAGACAGATATGGCTTAAATTCAAACATACAGTATCGACAGAAATAGATAGACTCATACCGCATAAGTTAATAAGAGATGGGACTGATCCACCATGGTACACAAAACACGTCAGAACACTGTTGCAGAAGTAACGGTAAAAGCATGCCAAATTCAGAAGAACACAAAATCAGCAAGAATAGCTAAGTTTCACGGAAGCTCGAAGTTTAGTGCGGACGTCAGTGCGAGATGCTTTTAATAGTTTCCACAATGAAACATTGTCTAAAAACACGGTAGAAAACTCAAGGAGTTCTGGTCGTATGTAAAGTACACCAGGGGCAAAAAATAGTCAATACCGTCACTGCGCGATAGCGATGGAAATGTTACATATAATGGTGCCACTAAAGCGGAGTTACTAAATACAGTTTTCCGTAATCCCTTCACGAAAGAAGACGAAGTAAATATTCCATAATTCGAAACTAGAACAGCTGTTAGCACGAGTGACATAAAAGTAGATATCTCAGGTGTTGCTAAACAACTCAGATCACTTAAGGAAGGCAAATCTTCCGGTCCAGATGGTACACCAGTCAGGTTCCCTTCAGAATATGCAGACACAATAGCGCCTTTCTTAGCAATCATATACAACCGCTCCACTTGACGAAAGGTCTGTTCCTAAAGACTGGAATGTAGCACAGGTCACACCAATATTCAAGAAAGGAAATAGGAGTAACCTATTGAATTACTGACCCATATGACTGACCTCAATTTGCAGTAGAATTTTGGAGCATATACTGTACTCGAACATTATGAATTACCTTGAAGAAAATGAATTATTGATACATAATCAACACGGATTCAGAAAATATCGTGCTTGTGCAACACAGCTAGCTCTTTATTCCCATGGAGTAATGAGCGGTGTCGACAAGGGATCTCAGGTCGAATCCATGTTCCTAGATTTCCAGAAGGCTTTTCATATCGTTCCTCACAAACGACTATTAATCAAATTGCGTGAATACAGAGTATCGTCTCAGTTGTGTGACTGGATTCGTGATTTCCTCTTAGAGAGGTCACAGTTCGTAATGACAGACGGTAGATCATCGATTAGAACGGAATTGATACCAGGCGTTCTCAAGGTAGTGTCATAGGCCCTCTGCTGTTCCTGATTTACATAAATGATCTAGGTTACAATCTGAGCAGCCCCCTTAGATTGTTAGACGCTGTAATTTACCGTCTAGTAAAATCATCAAACGATCAGTTTCAATTACCAAATGATCTAGAGAGAATTTCTGTATGGTACGAAAAGTTGCAACTGGCACTAAACAAAGAAAAGCGGGAGGTCATTCACATGGCTACTAAAAGAAATCTGATAAATTTTGTGTATACGATAAATTGCACAAATCTAAGGGCTGTCAATTCGACTAAATACCTAGGAATTACATTTACGAGAAACTGAAACTGGAAAGACCACATAGATAATATTGTGCGGAAGGCGAAACAAAGACTACGCTTTGTTGGCAGAACACTTAGAAGATGGGACAAACCCTCTAAAGAGACAGCCTACATTACACTTGTCCGGCCTCTGGTGGAATATTGCTGCGCGTATGGGATCCTTACCAGGTAGGATTGACATTGAGAAAGTGTAAAAGAAGGGCAGCTCGTTTCGTGTAGGGTTGAGAGGGTCACTGATATGATACGCGAGTTGGGGTGGCAATCACCGAAATAAAGGCTGTTTTGCCGGCCGGTGTGGCCGTGCAGTTCTAGGCGCTTCAGTCTGGAACCGCGTTACCGCTACGGTCGCAGGTTCAAATCCTGCCTCGGGCATGGATATGTGTGACGTCCTTAGGTTAGTTAGGCTTAAGTAGTTCTAAGTTCTAGGGGACTGATGACCACAGATGTTAAGTCCCGTAGTGCTCAGAGCCATTTGAACCATTAAAGGCTGGTTTCTTTGCGGCGAGACCTATTTACGAAATTTCAATCCACAACTTTCTCTTCCGAATGCGAAAATATTTTCTTGACACCTACCTACGTAGGGATAAATGATCATCATAATAAAATAAGAGAAATCAGAACTTGAACGCAAAGATTTAGGTGTTCCTTTTTCCCATGCGCCATTCGAGAGTGGGTTGGTAGAGATCCCTCTGCCAGGCACTTAAGTGTGAATTGCAGAGTAACCATGTAGATGTAGATGTAGATGGCCAGCAGTTACATGGCCAAAATGTTAGAAGAAGAAGAATTAAAGTTAATGCTGCTGTACTCCCACATTTAATGGGCGAACTAGCGAGACTGCTTAAACAAACTGAGGTTATCAGTCCCCTAAAACTTACAACTACTTAAACCTAACTAAACCTAGGACATCATACACATCCAGGATTCGTACCTGCGACCTGGAAATTGAAATAAGAACACCGTGAATTCATTGTCCCACGAAGGGGAAACTTTATTGACACATTCCTGGGGTCAGATACATCACATGATCACACTGACAGAACCACAGGCACATAGACACAGGCAACAGAGCATGCACAATGTCGGCACTAGTACAGTGTATATCCACCTTTCGCAGCAATGCACGCTGCTATTCTCCCATGGAGACGATCGTAGAGATGCTGGATGTAGTCCTGTGGAACGGCTTAACATGCCATTTCCACCTGGCGCCTCAGTTGGACCAGCGTTCGTGCTGGACGTGCAAACCGCGTGAGACGACGCTTCATCCAGTCCCAAACATGCTCAATGGGGGACAGATCCGGAGATCATGCTGGCCAGGGTAGTTGACTTACACCTTCTAGAGCACGTTGGGTGGCACGGGATACATGCGGACGTGCATTGTCCTGTTGGAACAGCAAGTTCCCTTGCCGGTCAAGGAATGGTAGAACGATGGGTTCGATGACGGTTTGGATGTACGGTGCACTATTCAGTGTACCCTCGACGATCACCAGAGGTTTACGGCCAGTGTAGGAGATCGCTCCCCACACCATGATGCCGGGTGTTGGCCCTGTGTGCCTCGGTCGTATGCAGTCCTGATTGTGGCGCTCACCTTCACGGCGCCAAACACGCATACGACCATCATTGGCACCAACGCAGAAGCGACTCTCATCGCTGAAGACGACACGTCTCCACTCATCCCTCCATTCACGCCTGTCGCGACACCACTGGAGGCGGGCTGCACGATGTTGGGGCGTGAGCGGAAGACGGCCTAACGGTGTGTGGGACCGTAGCCCAGCTTCATGGAGACGGTTGCGAATGGTCCTCGCCGATACCCCAGGAGCAACAGTGTCCCTAATTTGCTGGGAAGTGGCGGTGCGGTCCCCTACGGCACTGCGTAGGATCCTACGGTCTTGGCGTGCATCCGTGCGTCGCTGCGGTCCGGTCTCAGGTCGACGGGCACATGCACCTTCCGCCGACCACTGGCGATACCATCTATGTACTGTGGAGACCTCACGCCCCACGTGTTGAGCAATTCGGCGGTACGTCCACCCGGCCTCCGGCATGCCCACTATACGCCCTCGCTCAAAGTCCGTCAAATGCACATACGGTTCACGTCCACGCTGTCGCGGCAGGCTACCAGTGTTAAAGACTGCGATGGAGCTCCGTATGCCACGACAAACTGGCTGACACTGACGGCGGCGGTGCACAAATGCTGCGCAGCTAGCGCCATTCGACGGCCAACACCGCGGTTCCTGGTGTGTCCGCTGCGCCGTGCGTGTGATCATTGCTTGTACAGCCCTCTCGCAGTGTCCTGAGCTAGTATGGTGGGTCTGACACACCGGTGTCTATGTGTTCTTTTTTCCATTTCCAGGAGTGTATTTTCCAGGTAATCGGACCATGTAGTAATCGAACTATGTACATTTATCAGCATACACTTAAAAGCGATCTGCAGTCCTCAAAACACCAAAATATTCTTTCATTAATACACGGAGTCACATAAAACCGAAGGTATACTTCTCACTTTTAGCACCCGTCAAGGTTAAATAACTTCTTCATATCCATCTAAACAGCTGATTAAAATTTCTTAACAGACAGATCTGATGTAATATTCTTCTTGGATGAATAAGGTAGTTCAGATCATACAGTGAATATTAATTATTTTCCATAAAGCGATTTCACATAGTTTATTTTCACAAACCATATACAAAGTTAGGCCACCTGTCCTGACTGATTCCATAAAAATGAACTTACTCTAGGGTAACCAAGAAGAAACTGACTGCATTTTAAAAGAAATATGTAATAATGAATATTTATTGATTTATTTGATTGTAAAATCATAATCTCCTCAGGAGACGTATTACAGCTTCGGGGTACTTTGCAGGGCACCACTCGGGCACCTGGTTATTGCTTTTGGCGGTGCGTAGAAACGTGCCAAAGTTTTAAATTTCACATTTAAGGAATCTTACACGCGGGAGAATCGAA
Organism: Schistocerca gregaria; assembly: GCF_023897955.1. Classification (NCBI taxonomy): domain Eukaryota; kingdom Metazoa; phylum Arthropoda; class Insecta; order Orthoptera; family Acrididae; genus Schistocerca; species Schistocerca gregaria. The sequence goes on along the minus strand of NC_064923.1, from coordinate 161,935,853 downwards.
CAATCATTACAAAGACTCCCGCATAGAGGACAAATTAATAATCATCGCTGGTGTAGAGAAACGACTGAAAGAGTTGAAACCAAATAAGTCGCCAGGTCCTGATCGAATCTCACGTCGGTTTCACACACTGTATTCTACGAGATGGGCCTCCTACTTAGCTTGCATTTAGCGCGGATCTCTGGACCAGCTAAGTCCCAAGCAACAGGGAAACAGCGGACCCACAAAATTACAGAGCAATATCCTTAACATTGATTTCCTGCAAAATTATTTAACACTTTCTGAGTGCAAATATAATAAATTTTCTTGGCTCGGGAAAGTTTCTGTTCACAGAACGGCACAGATTTGGGAAATTCATATTGCCCTTTTCTCATATAACATCCTAAAAGTGATGACTAGATGGCAACGGGCAAATCCCTAGCCTTCGGGACAGCGTTTGACACTGTGCCACAATACCGACGGTTAACGAAGGTTCAAGCATATGGAATAGGTTCCCAGGGATGTGAGTGGCTCGAAGACTTGTTGAGTAACAGAACCAGATGGCGAGTGTTCATCAGAGACAAGAATATCGTCATGAGTGCCCAAAGGAAGTGTGATAAGACAGCTGTTATTTTCTATAGACATAACTGATCTGGTAGACATGATAGGCATCAATCTGCTGTTGCTTGCTGACAATTATGTGGTGTATGGAAAGGTATCGTCGTTGAGTGACTGTAGGCGGACACCGGATGAGTTAGACAAAATGTTTAGTTGCTGCGATAAATGGCAACTAGCTCTACATGTAGAAAAAATGAAAGTTAATGCAGATGAGTGGGAAACACAAACCAGTAATGTTCCAGCAAAGCATTAGCAATGCTCTGCTTCACAGAGTCACGTCGATGAAATATACAGGGTGGAGCATTGATAGTCACCCGGCCAAATATCTCACGAAATAAGCATCAAACGAAGAAACCACAAAGAACGAAAGTCGTCTAGCTTGAAGGGGGAAACCAGATGGCGCTATGGTTGTCCCGCTAGAAGGCGCTGCCATAGGTCAAACGGATATCAAGTGTGTTTTTTAAAATAGGAACCCCCATTTTTTATTACATATTCGTGTAGTACGTAAAGAAATATGAATGTTTTAATTGGACCACGTTTTCGTTTTGTGATACATGGCACTGTAATAGTCACAAACGTAAACGTACGTGGTATCACGTAACGTTCCGACAGTACGGACGGTATTTGCTTCGTGATACATTACCCGTGTCAAAATGGACCGTTTACCAATTACGGGAAAGGTCCATATCGTGTTGATGTACGGCTGCTGTGATCAAAATGCCAAACGGGCGTGTGCTATGTATGTTGCTCGGTATCCTGGACCACATCATCCAAGTGTCCCGACCGTTCGTCGGATAGTTACGTTATTTAACAGGAAGTGTTCAGCCACATGTGAAACGTCAACCACGACGTGCAACAAATGATGATGCAAAAGTAAGTGTTTTAGCTGCTGTCGCCGCTAATCCGCACATCAGTAACAGACAAGTTTCGCGAGAATCGGGAATCTCAAAAACGTCGGTGTTGAGAATACTACATCAACATCGATTGCACCCTACCATATTTCTCTGCACCAGGTATTGCATGGCGACGACTCTGAACGTCGTGCACAGTTCTGCCACTGGGCACAAGAGAAATTACGGGACGATGACAGATTTCTTTGCACGCGTTCTATTTAGCGAAGAAGCGTCACTCACCAACAGCGGTAACGTTAACGGACATAATATGCACTATTGGACAACGGAAAATCCACGATGGCTGAGACAAGTGGAACATGAAAGACCTTGGCGGGTTAATGTATGGTGCGTCATTATGGCAGGAAGGATAATTGGCCCCCATTTCATCGATGGCAATCTAAATGGTGCAATGTATGCTGATTTCCTACGTAATGTTCTACACGACGTTACTACAAGATAAATCACTGCGTGACAGAATGGCGATGTACTTCCAACATGATGGATGTCCGGTACATAGCTCGAGTACGGTTGAAGCGGTATTGAAGAGCAAATTTCATGACAGGTGGATTGGTCGTCGAAGCCCCATACCATGCCCCGCACGTTCACCGAATCTGACGTCCCCGCATTTGTATCTGTGGGGAAAGTTGAAGGATATTTGCTATCGTGATCCACCGAGAACGCCTGACAACATGGGTCAGCGCATTGTCAATGCATGTGCGAACAATACGGAAGGTGAACTACTCGCTGTTGAGAGGAAGGTCGTTACACGTACTGCCAAAGGCATTGAGGTTGACGGACATCATTTTGAGGATTTATCGCATTAATGTTGTATTTACAGGTAATCACGCTGTAATATCATGCGTTCTCAGAATGATACGTTCACAGAAGTACATGTATCACATTGGAACAACCGAAATAAAATGTTCAAGCATACCTAGGTTCTGTATTTTAATTTTAAAAAACCTACCTGTTACCAACCGTTAGCGATTGGAACAGGAAAGAGAATGACTAGTAGCGGTACAGCCGTACCCTTCGGCACGCACCATAAGGTAAATTGTGGAGTACGCATGTAGATAGATGTAGGTGAAGAACAGCCATCAGTTCTCATCTTATCTGCAAAACGTACGTGGAACAAGCAAAAATGGACAAGTCTGGATCTTCATTAACATGAATTTTATTTGTGAAGCGGTTGTGAAAGAATTTGCGGACTCTGACTTTGCGCCATGGCAGCATCCTCGAACAGAGCCGGGGTCAGTAAAGGCTATTCTCCCGGGAAAGTAACCCTTGAGAGTCGCCCTCGTACCCTGCCAACAGAGCAGGTAGATGTGTCTTTTGCTCGTCAGTCAGACAGCTACATATTCAACCTCCTCGCGCCGCGCCACCTCTCAAAGCAGCGAGCTTCTACTCGCACATGTCTGTCGTCTCTCTCACCCCTCTAATTGTTTTTTCTTCTCCTTCTTACATTTTAAAGGAAGTATTCTTTCTCATTAGAGACCCAGACAGGGAGACCTCTAATTTCCAGTGAAATGGCAGTTAATAGTTTCAACTCTTTCATTGCTGAGCGCGCCGTAACAGTGCGGTCGGGACGCTCCAGGCGGCGGTGTCCTGTGTCCTCCGTGCTGGCGGGATGTGGCACTGAGCTCTGGAGCGCGTGCTACGCCAACAAGGAGACTGTACGAACTTCCCCACATAGATTCGATTGATGTTAATAGGTTGTGTATGGCGCAACTACGGGAAAATCGGGTTTCAAAAGCTGAGGCCTCTTTATATATTTCATATGGTCGCTAGTATTCAAGAATAACTAACTGAAGAGAGATTTGCTTCACTTACATTAATTGTTTATTCAAACCACTACAGGTTTCGGGATTTTAAAATCCCATCTTCAGATGTATGAAATTATCGTATTTGGTAACACACAACATACGGCGGGGCCAGTCAGTGCAGGGGCTCCAGTCACTGCACATTGGCGGGAACTGTCCGCCGCCGGGCAGCCGCACTGTTCACTCTTGCACTGACTGGACCGACCACATGTTGTGTGTTACCAGGCACAGTAATTTCATACACCTGAAGAAGGGATTTTAAAACCACGAAACCGATCGTGGTTTCAATGAATAATTAACACAACTGAAGTGGAATCCTCTAAATTGATTTTCACGCCTCTCAGTTGCGGATGTTCCACGTACAAAATCTTGTACAGCACTCAATGAATTCGCAGCCGCTCGAGTAAGAGCTTGGTTTCGTAATCGCCAGATCTTTGGATCTAATCTCGCTTCCGCCCTTTATTTTAATTCAATTCCCTGTAATTCTAATAAGAGTCATGAGAGGTGACGAAATTGTGTGATGACTGAGAACCGTTTATGAATGTAAACCAGGTTTGGTTTGTAATAGATAAATTGAAAATCCATGCACGTGCAAAAATTCGGCTTTCATTATATGAACATCGAAATAATTATTGTTTTCCCTATTCTGTGATCAGTATGATCCTGATACGTGCAGCGCCCCACAGGTTACTAATTATATTTTTCACAAATATAGATACAATAAAACTGGAATGAAGTACAGACTACTCGCCAATTGCGCACGAATTGTTGCCCACCACGAGCAGATACAACAACACATAAACAGACATTTAATAATTAGATAATTGAGAAATACTGACAATACAAGACACAGTAGCAACATCTTCGAAACAATAATTGACAAGGGGCAGGCAATAATGTGCAGTCTAGTACTCGGGACCGGTTTTCGAGCGCCACCCTTTATAAATAAACTAGCTATGCTGACTGGACTGAAAATTCTTATATCCAGTGTTCTTAGAAAAAAAAATTCTTAATTTTTTTCAAGACAAAGATTACGAAAATAATAGATGAATCGTTAAATATTAATAATTTAAATAGTCATAATAAATCTGTTTGTTAGAATTGTGTGAGAATTTTTCAGTCTTCTTTGGGATGACGTCCAACTCATGCGTCACATCGCGTGGAATGCCGATTTCATCGTCAAAGCGTAGTCCCTTTACGTGCATTTGTCTTATGTTCATGTTGATAAAACCACGTGTTGTCTCCCGAGACAACTTTTTTTTTATAACATAAAAGGATTCACCGCACTTTGCATTTCAGTCAAATCGTGGCAGGCGTCCACGCGTCGTTTTTGTTCGGAAGGCAAGGTGTATGGGAAAAACTTTGGACACAATTTTCTTTTCTTCAAAAGGTTCTGGAGAATATCATGAACACTTGATTTAGAGATTTTGCTCCACTGTGATTTGCGGCACAAGAACATGACACACTATTATCATAAGTCCACTATTTAAAACTACGTGTTTATAACTGACTGGTCGATGCAAGTCTGTCTTTTTCCCCGGTTGTTAGCTCAAGCTGTCAACAATTTTACTGCGCTGACGTCACTTTTACACCAGGAATAAAGTCTTTTTGGAGAAACGGTGTATATTTAGTGTTCGTTCACTGTAATCGGGAGTAATTTCGTTTCAGCCGGTAATTTCTGATTATTTTAACAGTCGAATGTTATTTCGTTGTTACTCGAAACACTATATACCATTATCCTCCGCCACCTTCATTCGTTTTTACTTCACAAAATATGGTGAACAGTCGTTCAATTTGCTACAATGTCGTCGCGGTGTTGCTCCTTTATGGTATTCTGTCCCTGTGGTTTGAAGCATGCTTTAATGTATAAACACTGAAATACGACATTTTTCTCAATCCCTCCCGCTGAATTCCAGTCTGTTACCTATCCAATTTCAAGCTCCTAGCACAACTGGGATTATGATTTTTCAACGAGGGTGTCAGTACATTTCACTTCGTGACACAAAACTATGGAGTTTTTCGCGATTTCTGTTTCTACCCAATGGTCTACAGTTTATAAACGGTGCTATAATAATTTATGACAGAAGCTGAGATTTCGGAAGAGCAAAATGAGTACGACATCCTCAGAAACACCACTGTTTCTCTACACTCACAGCTGTCTGGAAATATGAGAGCCTTTCAACAGAATACGTCGAAGAAGTCTACATTAACCCAAATATCGAGACGGTTTGCACGAGTCAGCTCCTGCAACTGCGGCACTCTGCTTCACTGCGTGAAAACAACTGTAAGAGCAACCTGGTCATTGGAGCAGTTTTAGTGAAGGCAAAAACAGGTAGTGCTCTTCACTTTTGTAGTCGACAGACCTGTTATTTTGTGCCCTTCATTCCAAAGACTGAGCTGAAGCAGCTCTCCATGCTACTCTTCCCTAGGCAACCCACTTCAGCTCTGCGCAACGCTCAATTTACATCCATTTCAACCTTCTTACTGTACTCAGTCCTTGGACTCTCTCTATAATTGTTACCTCATTCACTTCCGTCCAGTACCAAAGTCACGTTTCCTTGATGTCTCATAATGAGTGCTATCACCCCAACCCTTCTTTTAACCACAAATTTCCTTTTCCCTCAATTCGATTCAGTACCTCCTCATCATTTATCCGATTTACTCCTCGAAAGCCGGCCGCGGTGGTCTATCGGTTCTAGGCGCTCAGTCCGGAACCGCGCTGCTGCTACGGTCGCAGGTTCGAATCCTGCGTCGGGCATGGATGTGTGTGATGTTAGGTTAGTTAGGTTTAAGTAGTTCTAAGTTCTAGGCGACTGATGACCACAGATGTTAAGTCCTATAGTGCTCAGAGCCATTTGAACCATTTACTCCTCGAATCCTAAACATTCTTCTGGTTAGATGTGCTTCAAAATGGCTCTGAGCACTATGGGACTTAACATCAGAGGTCATCAGTCCCCTAGAATTAAAACTAGATAAGCCTAATTAACCTAAGGACATCACACACATTCATGCCCGAGACAGGATTCGAATCTGCGACCGTAGCAGCAGCGCGGTTCCGGGCTGAAGCGTGTAGAGCCGCTCGGCCACAGAGGTCGTCGCACATGTGCTATTCACTACATTAGTGTGGCATTGTGGCCAACACAGCTGCACAGATTACTCTAGCCCAACGCCTTCCCCAACACCAATTCACACCTCATCCCATTTTGATTTTTACCTTTTTAAAGCTCTCCGATTTAAGAAGGGGAAAATCAAGATAGAATGAGATGTGAATTGAAGTTAGTGTTGGGAAGGGAATTGGATTAGAGAAGTCTGTGCAGCTGTGTAGGCACAATACGAGACTAGTGTAAAGTCACGGCCTAGTGCTCAGCCTACGTGGACGTGCGGTGCGACTCCCCATGTTGCAGCTGACTGGTTACGTTAATAAGTGTTAAACTTACTTGTATACTGCGATCCTTGCGCAGCCACCGAACTTGTAAGTAGTTATACTTCTTGAATGAAATTTTCACTCTACAGCGGAGTGTGCGCTGATATGAAACTTCATGGAAGATTAAAACTGCGTGCCGGACCTAGACTCGAACTCGGGACCTTTGCCCTTCGCGGGCAAGTGCTCCATCAACTGAGCTACCCAAGCACGACTCACAGCTTCAATTCTGCCAGTGCCTCGCCTTCTACCTTCCAAACTTCACAGAAGCTCTTGTGAGAACCAAACAGAACTAGCACTCCTGGAAGGAAGTATATTGGGGAGACATGGCTTAGCCACAGCCTGGGGGATGTTTCCAGAATGAGATTTTCACTCTGCAGCGGAGTGTGTGCTGATATGAAACTTCCTGGCAGATTAAAACTGATAGAGAACTTGCCCGCTAAAGGAAAAGGTCCCGAGTTCGAGTCTCAGTCCGGCACACAGTTTTAATCTGCCAGGAAGTTTCAGTTATACTTCTTGTTCATCGTCTTTATGCATTGTTCGTGAAGCAGAGGTTCCGCTTCGAACCCGTAAATAATGTCCATGTATTAGACAGAGCAAAAAACTTTGAGGTTCGCCTTTGACAAGAATGCAATACATGTGTAAACTACAGTTTGAAAGTTCATGACTGGCTGCTTGAAAATTTTGGTATTTCTGGTGATAATGCTGAGTTCTTACAAATGGATGATGAGAAATACTGTGTTTTTGCTAAAATTGAATCTTGCGTTAGACAGAATATTACTGAGAATCTAGCACACATTTGAATTCCATCATCGTGATAATTCTGTCAGCACCGTTCATATAAGTACGGCAAACGACGAACAGAAAATTGTCAGAGAGCCAAATCTTACTCCAGAGCTAACAACAAGAACTTGATGGACAGGTAGAAAGCATCGATTTCGAAAAGCGGTCAACAAGATACGAGTACAAGATTCAGTGGTGCCATAGGATTAGATATGTACGAATGTTTCTTACGTCCAATATTGCGTCTCACTTTCCTGTTGGTGGTTGCAAAGGACACATGATATGTCGGGCAAACTCCCTCGTGTCAGGCGTGCAAGAACCAGGACATTTTCGAGAAAACTGCCCACGGCACGTGCTTATTCTACGAAATAATCTGCGACAGCGGACAACACTGGAGGCACAAGAACTGATTCCTTCAAGTACTGCAACGGGTCCCCCATGAAGCATGGACCTTGCCGTTGGTGGGGAGGCTTGTGTGCCTCAACGATACAGAACGAGGGGTGTCTGTTGAGTGGCCAGACAAACGTGTGGTTCCTGAAGAGGGGCTGCAGCCTTTTCAGTAGTTGCAGGGCAACAGTCTGGATGATTGACTGATCTAGCCTTGTAACATTAACCAAAACGGCCTTGCTGTGGTGGTACTGCCAACGGCTGAAAGCAAGGGGAAACTACAGCCGTAATTTTTCCCGAGGGCATGCATCTCTACCGCATGGTTAAATGATGATGGCGACCTCTTGGGAAAAATATTCCGGAGGTAAAATAGTCCCCCATTCGAATCTCCGGGAGGGGACTACTCCAGAGGACATCATTATCAGAAGAAAGAAAATTGGAATTCTACGGATCGGAGCGTGGAATGTCAGATCCCTTAATCGGGCAGGTAGGTTAGAAAATTTAAAAAGGGATATGGATAGGTTAAAGTTAGATATAGTGGGAATTAGTGAAGTTCGGTGGCAGGAGGAACAAGACTTTTGGTCACGTGAATACAAGGTTATAAATACAAAATCAAATAGGGGTAATGCAGGAGTAGGCTTAATAATGAATAAAAGAAATAGAAGTGCGGGGAAGCTACTACAAACAGCATAGTGAACGTATTATGGTGGCCAAGATAAACACGAAGCCCATGCCTTGTACAGTAGTACAAGTTTATATGCCAACTAGCTCTGCAGATGATGAAGAAATTGAATAAATGTATAATGAGATAAAAGAAATCGCGAAAGCGTTACGGAGATGATAGATAAACTCCAGTGGAAAACTCTGCAGAAGAGACGCTTAGTAGATCGGTACGGGCTTTTGTTAAAGTTTCGAGAACATACCTTCACCGAAGAGTCAAGCAGTATATTGCTCCCTCCTACGTATATCTCGCGAAGAGACCATAAGGATAAAATCAGAGAGATTAGAGCCCACACAGAAGCATACCGACAATCCTTCTTTCCACGAACAATACGAGACTGGAATAGAAGGGAGAACCGATAGAGGTACTCAGGGTACCCTTCGCCACACACCGTCAGGTGGCTTGCGGAGTATGGATGTAGATGTAGATGTAGATGTAGAAATTATTCAGGTAGTGAAAGGAGACGAAAATTTAATAGTCATGGGTGACTGGAATTCGCCAGTAAGAAAAGGGAGAGAAGGAAACTTAGTAGATGAATATGGATAGCGGCTAAGAAATGGAAGAGGAAGCCGCCTCGTAGAATTTTGCACAGAGCACAACTTAATCATAGCTGACACTTGGTTCAAGAATCATAAAAGAAGGTTGTATGAATGGAAAAATCCTGGAGATACTAAAAGGTATCAGATAGATTATATAATGCTAAGACAGAGATTAGGAACCAGGTTTTAAATTGTAGGATATTTCCAGGGGCAGATGTGGACATTGACGACAATGTATTGGTTATGAACTCTAGATTAAAACTGAAGAAATTGCAAAAAGATGGTAAATTAAGGAGATGGGACCTGGATAAACTGACTAAACCAGAGGTTGTACAGAGATTCAGGGACAGCGTAAGGGAACAATTCACAGGAATGGGGGAAAGAAATACAGTAGAAAAAAATGGTTCAAATGGCTCTAAGCACTATGGGACTTAACATCTGTGGTCATCAGTCCCCTAGAACTTAGAACTACTTAAACCTAACTAACCTAAAGACATCACACACATCCATGCCCGAGGCAGGATTCGAACCTGCGACCGTAGCAGTCGCGCGGTTCCGGACTAAGCGCCTAGAAAAGAGACGAATGGATTGCTCTGAGGGATGAAGTAGTGAAGGCTCCAGAGGATCAAGTAGGTAAAAAGACGAGGGATATTAGAAATCCTTGAGTAACAGAAGAAATATTGAATTTAATTGATGAAAAGAGAAAATTAAAATGCAATAAATGAAGCAGCAAAAAGGAATACTAACGTCTCAAAAATGAGATCGACAGGAAGTGCAAAATTGCTAAGCAGGCATGGCTAGAGGACAAATGTAAGGATGTAGAGGCTTATCTCACTAGGGGTAAGATAGATACAGCCTACAGCAAAATTAAAGATACCTTTGGAGAAAAGAGAGCCACTTGTAGGAATATCAAGACCTCAGAGGGAAACCCAGTTCTAAGCAAAGAGGGGAAAGAAGAAAGGTGGAAGGAGTATATAGAAGGTCTATACAAGGGCGATGTACTTGAGGACAATATTCTGGAAATGCAAGAGGATGTAGATGAAGATGAAATGGGAGATACGATACTGCGTGAAGAGTTTGACAGAGCACTGAAATACCTGAGTCGAAACAAGGCCCCGGAAGTAGACAACATTCCATTAGAACTACTGACAGCCTTGGGAGAGCCAGTCCTGAAAAAACTCTACCATCTGGTGAGCAAGATGTACGAAACAGGCGAAATTCTCTCACACTTCAAGAAGAATATAATAATTCCAATCCCAAAGAAAGCAGGTGTTGACACATGTGAAAAATACCGAACTATCAGTGTAATAAGTCACAGATGCAAAACACTAACGCGAATTATTTACAGGCGAATGGAAAAACTGGTAGAAGCCAACCTCTGGGAATATGAGTTTGGATTCCGTAGAAATGTTGGAAGACGTGAGGCAATACTGACCTTACGACTGACCTTAGAAGAAAGATTAAGGAAAGGCAAACCTACGTTTCTAGCATTTGTAGACTTAGAGAAAGCTTTTGACAATGTTGATGGGAATACTCTCTTTCAAATTCTAAAGGTGGCAGGGGTAAAATACAGGGAGAAAAGGGCTATTTACAATTTGTAGAGAAACAAGATGGCAGTTATAAGAGTCGATGAGCATGAAAGGGAAGCAGTGGTTGGGAAGGGAGTGAGACAGGGTTGTAGCCTCTCCCCGATGTTATTCAATCTGTATATTGAGTAAGCAGTAAAGGAAACAAAAGAAAAGTTTGGAGTACGTATTAAAATCCAGGGAGAAGAAATAAAAACTTTCAGGTTCGTCGATGACATTGTAATTCTGTCATAGACAGCAAAGGGCTTGGAGGAGCTGTTGATCGGAATGGACAGTGTCTTGAAAGAAGGATATAAGATGAACATCAACAAAAGCAAAACGAGGATAATGGAATATAGTCGAATTAAGTCGGGCGATGCTGAGGGAATTAGATTAGGAAATGAGACACTTAAAGTAGTAAAGGAGGTTTGCTATTTGGGGAGAAAAATAACTGATGATGACGAAGTAGAGAGGATATAAAATGTAGACTGGCAATGACAAGGAAAGCGTTTCTGAAGAAGAGAAATTTGTTAACATCGAGTACAGATTTAAGTGTCAGGAAGTCGTTTCTGAAAATATTTGTATGGAGTGTAGCCATGTGTGGAAGTGAAACATGGACAATAAATAGTTTGGACAAGAAGAGAATAGAAGCTTTCGAAATGTGGTGCTACAGAAGAATGTCAAAAATTAGATGGGTAGATCACGTAACTAATGAGGAGGTATTGAATTTGATTGGGGAGAAGAGACATTTGTGGTACAACTTGACTAGAAGATGGGATCGGTTGGTAGGACATGTCCTGAGGCATCAAGGGATCATAAATTTAGCATTGGAAGGCAGCGTGGAGGGTAAAAATCGTAGATGGAGACCAAGAGATGAATACACTAAGCAGATTCAGAAGGATGTAGGTTGCAGTAGGTACTGGGAGATGAAGGAGCTTGCACAGGATAGATTAGCATGGGGAGCAGCATCAAACCAGTCTGAGGACTGAAGACCACAAGAACAACAACTGCAACGGGCAACACCGAGTACAATCACTTGGGATACACTGATCAGTCAGTCCCCTCGTATAACTGACGAGGAATTTCCAACCTCGAACAAGATACCAGCAACGAATGAAGTACACAGGAAATCAGAGCGAGGGGATAAAACCGATGAAGACCCGTCAGGAACTCTTGTTCAGAAAAACCGATACAGAGTCCCTGAAATTTCAGTTCGACAGCAATAAAATGAAAGATACATGGAAAATGAAAGCCCTTGTTCTTCTTATATAAATAAAAACAAGAAACGGCCATTAGAAAAGAGCAGTACAAGCTCCGAAGAAGTTTCTGAAGAAAAACTGGTACAGATACCGAGGAAACAGAAGTCCGCTAGCTTTGCAGCGATACATGGGGGACCCGAGAGTCGGATGGAATTCACGCGGACACAGATGTTCTCCAATCCCGACGACAATTAGTGGCGAGCCTCAAAGCCGTCCACAGCAGTAAAGTAAACAGCAACCAATCTAAGACACAACCCGCCAAGCAACAACACAAGAACAGCTGTGTGGAACCACAATAGCTGTGACTAGAGCACGCACTCAGGGAAGTGTAGTAGAATATTGCACGGAAATGGCTTTCAGTGCGGCCACACAATGTGCAGAGCACGGAGTTAAACCAACAGAGGAAAGTGTTACCAATTAGAAGCTATAAAATCTCAAAGTGTTGAGAAGGCATCGAGGGTGGAAGCCATACCAAATCTAAATGTGGCTGTAAAAAATGGTTCAAATGGTTCTGAGAACTATGGGACTTAACATCTGTGGTCATCAGTCCCCTAGAACTTAGAACTACTTAAACCTAACTAACCTAAGGACATCACACACATCCATGCCCGAGGCAGGATTCGAACCTGCGACCGCAGCAGTCACGCGGTTCCGGACTGAGCGCCTTAACCGCGAGACCACCGCGGCCGGCTTGTGGCTGTAAACCAGTAATGGTTATACGTGAGGATAATATAGATAGTAATTTCAGTATGATGTAGAAGTTGTTGCTCATCCAAAATGTCATTCTTAAGTGGGATGCGAAAAATTAAATAGACAAATTTCGCATCATCTATTGCACTTTTAGAGTGCTAGTTGACCCTACAGTAAAAGCATGATTGTAAAGAACAGATATCTGAATTGTAAATGAACATGATAGATAAACTCATAGTAAAACTGAAAAGAACTCATGTGTATTAACGTTCTGGTTCTTTCCTCATCATGAGTTTGCCGTTTCAAAAAAAATGGTTCAAATGGCTCTGAGCACTACGGGACTTAACGTCTGAGATCATCAGTCCCATAGAACTTTTTTTTTTTTTGGTCATCAGTCTACTGACTGGTTTGATGCGGCCCGCCACGAATTCCTTCCCTGTGCTAACCTCTTCATCTCAGAGTAGCACTTTTAACCTACGTCCTCAATTATTTGCTTGACGTATTCCAATCTCTGTCTTCCTCTACAGTTTTTGCCCCCTACAGCTCCCTCTAATACCATGGAAGTCATTCCCTCATGTCTTAGCAGATGTCTTATCATCCTGTCCCTTCTCCTTATCAGTGTTTTCCACATATTCCTTTCCTCTCCGATTCTGCGTAGAACCTCCTCAATCCTTACCTTATCAGTCCACCTAATTTTCAACATTCGTCTATAGCACCACATATCAAATGCTTCGATTCTCTTCCGTTCCGGTTTTCCCACAGTCCATGTTTCACTACCATACAATGCTGTACTCCAGACGTACATCCTCAGAAATTTCTTCCTCAAATTAAGGCCGGTATTTGATATTAGTAGACTTCTCTTGGCCAGAAATGCCTTTTTTGCCATAGCGAGTCTGCTTTTGATGTCCTCCTTGTTCCGTCCGTCATTGGTTATTTTACTGCCTAGTTAGCAGAATTCCTTAACTTCTTTGACTTCGTGACCATCAATCCTGATGTTAAGTTTCTCGCTGTTCTCATTTCTACTACTTCTCATTACCTTCGTCATTCTCCGATTTACTCTCAAACCATACTGTGTACTCATTAGACTGTTCATTCCGTTCAGCAGATCATTTAATTCTTCTTCACTTTCACTCAGGATAGCAGTATCATCAGCGAATCGTATCATTGATATCCTTTCAACTTGTATTTTAATTCCACTCCTGAACCTTTCTTTTATTTCCATCATTGCTTCCTCGATGTACAGATTGAAGAGTAGGGGCGAATGGCTACAGCCTTGTCTTACACCCTTCTTAATACGAGCACTTCGTTCTTGATCGTCCACTCTTATTATTCCCTCTCGGTTGTTGTACATATTGTGTATGACACGTCTCTCCCTATAGCTTACCCCTACTTTTTTCAGAATCTTGAACAGCTTGCACCATTTTATATTGTCGAACGCTTTTTCCAGGTCGACAAATCCTATGAACGTGTCTTGATTGTTCTTCAGCCTTGGTTCCATTATTAGCCGTAACGTCAGAATTGCCTCTCTCGTGCCTTTGCTTTTCCTAAAGCCAAACTGATCGTCACCTAGTGCATTCTCAATTTTCTTTTTCATTCTTCTGTATATTATTCTTGTAAGTAGTTTCGATGCATGAGATGTTAAGCTGATTGTGCGATAATTCTCGGACTTTTCAGCTCTTGCCGTCTTCGGAATTGTGTGGATGATGCTTTTCCGAAAGTCAGATGGTATGTCACCAGACACATAGATTCTACACACCAACGTGAATAATCGTTTTGTTGCCACTTCCCCTAATGATTTTATAAGTTCTGATGGAATGTTATCCATCCCTTCTGCCTTATTTGACCGTAAGTCCTCCAAAGCTCGTTTAAATTCCGATTCTAATACTGGATCCCCTACTAAATCGACTCCTGTTTCGTCTTCTATCACATCAGACAAATCTTCACCCTCATAGAGGCTTTCAATATATTCTTTCCACCTATCTGCTCTCTCCTCTGCATTTAACAGTGAAATTCCCGTTGCACTCTTAATGTTACCACCGTTGCTTTTAATGTCACCAAAGGTTGTTTTGACTTTCCTGCATGCTGAGTCTGTCCTTCCGACAATCATATCTTTTTCGATGTCTTCACATTTTTCCTGCAGCCATTTCGTTTTAGCTTCCCTGCACTTCGTATTTATTTCATTCCTCAGCGACTTGTATTTCTGTATTCCTGATTTTCCCGGAACATGTTTGTACTTCCTCCTTTCATCAATCAATTTAAGTATTTCTTCTGTTACCCATGGTTTCTTCGCAGCTACCTTCTTTGTACCTATGTTTTCCTTCCCATCTTCTGTGGTGGCCCTTTTTAGAGAGGTCCATTCCTCTTCAACTGTGCTGCCTACTGCGCTATTCCTTATTGCTATATGTATAGCGTCAGAGAACTTCAAACGTATCTCGTCATTCCTTAAAACTTCCTTTTCCCACTACTCTTCATCACTACTATATTGTGATCTGAGTCTATATCTGCTCCTGGGTACGCCTTACAATCCAGTATCTGATTTCGGAATCTCTGTCTGACCATGATGTAATGTAATTGAAACCTTCCCGTATCTCCCGGCCTTTTCCAAGTATACCTCCTCCTCTTGTGATTCTTGAACAGGGTATTCGCTATTACTAGCTGAAACTTGTTACAGAACTCAATTAGCCTTTCTCCTCTTTCATTCCTTGTCCCAAGCCCATATTCTCCTGTAACCTTTTCTTCTACTCCTTCCCCTACAACTGCATTCCAGTCGCCCATGATTATTAGATTTTCGTCCCCCTTTACATACTGCAATACCCTTTCAATATCCTCATACACTTTCTCTATCTGTTCATCTTCAGCTTGCGACGTCGGCATGTATACCTAAACTATCGTTGTCGGTGTTGGTCTGCTGTCGATTCTGATTAGAACAACCCGGTCACTGAACTGTTCACAGTAACACACCCTCTGCCCTACCTTCCTATTCATAACGAATCCTACACCTGTTATACCATTTTCTGCTGCTGTTGATATTACCCGTTACTCATCTGACCAGAAATCCTTGTCTTCCTTCCACTTCACTTCACTGACCCCTACTATATCTAGATTGAGCCTTTGCATTTCCCTTTTCAGATTTTCCAGTTTCCCTACCGCGTTCAAGCTTCTGACATTCCACGTCCTGACTCGTAGAACATTATCCTTTCGTTGATTATTCAATATTTTTCTCATGGTAACCTCCCCCTTGGCAGTCCCCTCCCGAAGATTCGAATGGGGGACTATTCCGGAATCTTTTGCCAGTGGAGAGATCATCATGACACTTCTTCAACTACAGGCCACATGTTTTGTGGATGCACGTTACGTGTCTTTAATGCAGTGGTTTTCATTGCCTTCTGCATCCTCATGACGTTGATCATCGCTGATTCTTCCGCCTTTAGGGGCAATTTCCCATCCCTAGGACAATAGAGTGCCCTGAACCTCTATCCGCTCCTCCGCCCTCTTTGACGAGGCCGTTGGCAGAATGAGGCTGACTTCTTGTGCCGGAAGTCTTCGGCCGCCAATGCTGATTATTTATCAAAGTTTAGGCAGTGGCGGGGATCGAACCCGGGTTCGAAGACGTTTTGATTATGAATCAAAGACGCTACCCCTAGACCACTGGTACGGGTCCCTAGGACTTAGAAATACTTAAACCTAACTAACCTAAGGACACCACACACATCCATGCCAGAGACAGGATTCGAACCTGCGACCGCAGCGGGCGCGCGGTTCCTGACTGTAGCGCCCAGAACCGCACGGCCACCCCAATTTGCCGTTTCCACTTAACGCGAAATATGATGGTCGGTTAATTTTATTTCTGGTACATGTTTTAGCTCCACAGTCGCAAAATGTTGAAGTCTAAAATTTTCAGTCAGGCACAATTTGCACATTGTAACTGAACACAATGAACTTCCGGTGTCACATTGTGTTTCATTACGAACCTATGGCCCAAAGAGAAACTGCAAGGAAAACATATAGAACGCTGACGTCAGGAGTTATACACTAGCTGACTGAGATAAAAAGAAAATCAATATAGTGTTGGCATTAGTTGAGCAGCATAGTATAGTCCTTCAATGGTTTCAAAAGAACAATGTGTGAAATCGACTAAAAATACAGGAAACAGACAAATAAAAGCGAACAGGAGATATCCCCAAGTTCTTAATCCACATTACAGTTACTAAGTATGGGCACCATTTGTGCTGTGACACAGCATATATCAGTACATGCACACAGTTCACTGGAGGCACTGCTGCTACCCAAGAAAGCGTGGCAGTAGCCCACTTTGGAAATCTGTTCACTGGGTTTCCTATCTGAGGGCCGAACTGGTTCGATGCGACAATATAGACCAGCTGATTTGTCTACAGGTGCTGACACATCTGCCACCAGTGCGCTCTATAAACACGTCACGGCGCGTAATTTCACGATCGCCTGACATCAGTCGTTCTTCTGCATGTCTTGTAGTTTTTGGGTAGAAGTCTTCTAAAACCCCGGAAATACTTATGAATAACCTTGTATAAGAATAACATAACCAGTTTATTCCGGTAATATGCAGTGGTCGAAATAAATTACGTATATTGCTGCACTGTCAAGACTAGACGTAATAGGTGTTCAAAAATGGTTCAAATGGCTCTGAGCACTATGGGACTTAACTTCTGTGGTCATCAGTCCCCTAGAATTTAGAACTACTTAAACCTAACTAACCTAAGGACATCACACACATCCATACCCGAGGCAGGATTCGAGCCTGCGGCCGTAGCGGTCACGCGGTTCCAGACTGAAGCGCCTATAACCGCACGGCTACACCGGCCGGCACAAATTTTATGCTCTCGCGTTCAATCATAAGAAACCAAAAATATAGAAGATAAACACGTTTCCACTTGATAAAAACAAATAAAGAAAAAAAACCTTGCAAAAGATTCCATTGGAAACAACAAGTTCTTCCCACTGTCGTCTTGCGTAACGTTATTTGTGAACTAGCTGGTCCTTCTCGTAACTCGAGACAATTTTTTGTGTGACTAGTCATTCTCCTTACCTATTTTTCCAGATAAGCCTGTCGGATATTGTCTCACACCTCTACAGTGGTCTCTATGATGCACTACAAGATCTCTGGTAGGACAGAGGGGTTACAAATCGCTCGTTTTAGCATGGCTCATGTAGTCTCAGTGCAGTTGAGATTTGGAGAATATGGAGCTCCCTTTACCGGACTGACCCTATCTCCTCTAGGAAGGGGGACACAGATTACTACTATGCACTAGAGGCAGTGATAGAACTGCGTTGTGCTGTTAGTGGCTCTTGCTTCTTGCTCAAATACTTTTTATTTTATCTAAACTAGTTCTGAATACTTATTTTATCTTAAGAAACTACACAGTTCAGAAATTTAAAGGAGAATTGCTTTTTCCAGACCAAAACTTTTACAGTGTCAAGAAGTATGAGTGCGGCTTCGTAATAAAAAAAATGATTTAAAATACATACAAATTTAAAGCAAAACATAAAATCATAACGCAAGGAGAAAATTCTACTTCAGACCTTTAAGAGAATTTTTTAATAAAAGTTCAATACAAACAAGCATCATCCGCAACGTTACAGTTAAATAAGTAGCGGGTTGATTGCGTAGAACATAACGAAAAATCAAATGACATCAAATCGAGCGGCCTAAAGAATACTCATCTGAAAAACTTAGGGACTTCAAAACTGACAGATATGGAGAACAGTTAGAAGGCAACTACTGGTTTTATAAAGTGTGCTTATCACTTAGTACACACAGCGTCGCACACTACTTAATAACGTCGGCAGACTTCCATCACACAGAACAGTCCTGTCTAGTTACTCACTCACATAGGTAATTCCACTGTCTCCATATTCTGCTTGGGTAGCACCCAGCCAGATTGCCGTTAGGCAAACTGCTTCCAGTCTCGCCATAACGCAAGTCTCCGACCAACACCCTCTTCCTTCTTGTTGAGCCGCGTCATGTTTCCTCTTAAATAACAGACAATTCGACCCCTCTGCTGGGATCCTCTTCAGACATACAGTTACATCAGGCATCGTTTCCTCCTAGAGGGTGGACTGTTCCTCATACGTCGTGCCTTACCACCCTCTCCTGCCACAGTCACCGGTAATGTCGTGTCGGATTCACTTCTCTTGCTGACTCATCTTCTAGTGGATGTTATGCATCGTTGTACGCAATGGTTCCGTATTCGAGTCGAGAGCTTGATGACGTGGTGTTTACTTACAGAAAGGCAAATGGCAACGGGCGGCAAGCAGCAAGGTTTTATCAGGAGACCTATCCCCTCCCGTAACAATCTCAGCATTCATTGAATGCAACAGTGTTTCACCGTTTAATATGGAACACACATTTTGACCAGAGTATTAATGTATATCGCCTTCAAAACAAATAGTTCAAATGTCTCTAAGCACTGTGGGACTTAACATCTGAGGCCATCAGTCCCCTAGAACTTAGAACTACTTAAACCTAACTAACCTAAGGACATCACACACATCCATGCCCGAGGCAGGATTCGAACCTGCAACCGTAGCGGTCGCGGGGTTCCAGACTGAAACGCCTAGAACCTCTCGGCCATTTCGGCCAGCGCCTTCAAAATAGAGCGACAGTAATATATACAGCGTAGAAGTAAAATTACTGAATATAGCCTACAATATAGTTTACTTCGTTGCCTGTAATGAAACTTGTACTGCACTGTAATTTTGTAAACACGACGAAATTAAAACATGTTGGGCGGAACTTTTAATGAAAAATAAACTTTATTCCAGCGTCAAGAATTAAGCACAAAAATGTAATTAAGTGTGTCAGCTCCAAGGCTTCATTGCACATTGCTAACTGCAATGTACTCGACATACTACTGACCTCTGGTAAGCTACAGTCAACCCTACGACTGGTATTGAGGCCAGTGTATATCTGTAAGAAATTCAGTATTAACTCCACAGCATGTCAACACTGCTCTCAGCTTACCCTTCTGCATTTGCACTGGCGTAAGATCATAGCGGCAGTCTCCTCTCCTATTACTTTATACTAATTGAAGCCGATACTACAAAAAAAGAGCAAGCAAATAATTTAGAAGTTAATGTACTTTGTGAAAATTCATTCATATCCTACTACTAAACAGATGTTCCCACACAGGAATGTCTGATGAAACAAGAAAATGTTAAGCCACGAGGTTTCTGTCCAATATTAAGAAAACCCTATGAAGATGTTCATCACGTGATGAGTAGTAAATGACTAAAAGTCAATTTCATTCGCAAGTCGTAACTATCAGCAACACATGCATGAGGTTTTGGCCACGTGGGCGGAAATACACTCTTGTGTTTGTTGTGGCGAGGAACCAGATAGCTTCTGAATTGCATACTGAGGAATTTCTTGCCATGCCTACAACACACGTGTCATTCCATTAAGACTGGTGGTTCGAAGCTATGAGGTCGTGCTGGAAAGTAATGCCTCCGAATTTTTTATTATGTTCGCAATATTGGTTGAGATATTACATGTCATGCACATCACTGCTTCGCTGCCGCAAGTTGCAGTCGTCTGCCTCTAGAGGGTTTCGAACTGTAGCGTGTGACATGGTGGCGTATAACTTAACTGTCGGCCGGAGTGGCCGAGCGGTTCTAGGCGCTACAGTCTGGAACTGCGCGACCGATACAGTCGCAGGTTCGAATACTGCCTCGGGCATGGCTGTGTGTGATGTTCTTAGGTTAGTTAGGTAAAAGTAGTTCTAATTTCTAGGGGACTGATGACCTTGTAGGGAAGCAGCCTACTCACTCCTTATAAAATTCACATCAGTCTTGCCATTGTGTGCCAGCCAGTCCACTGTAACTAGCTCTGACGTCATAAATGTTGCGCAAGTAAATAACCTGAAACGTTTCTAGCATGTCAGGAGTAATACTAAATCAGTATGTGTTGAATATCAGTTCAATAACTTTAACCATTTTCAAGATTTGGACGTTTTTCTGTAAAAATCATTGGCGCAACAGAAAAGATCTAGAAACTTAAAAATTTATATTTAGATTCCTTTTGCGTAATAATTTAGTAGAAACAGTATTCTGGATCTCATCAACTAAAATTTTAGTTGAAATCCACGATTTTCTGGTTTTTTACCTAAAAATTAAGGAAGCAAGATAGATTAAGTAGGTGAATAAATAAAGCTAGGATGTTTAAATTTACGTAGAAGGGAGATACGCTACAATCATAAAGATGTGAGGAGTTTCAAATGAATAACTATAAAACTATAGCGATAACGTATCTCCAAAGGGCACGTTCAGAGCTCGTCTACTGTGTGTAGTGTAATTGAATTAATTCCCTCGCCCAAGATATTGGACTTAGCGACGTCAGACTTTTATTACGATTACTTACCTGTGTGCTGATTGCATATTTAAATTGAGAGCTTCATCGGCCATCAGCAAAGGAAACAATGATTTATTTGATAACTTAAAGTGGTGCCTTACTAGCCCAGCGGCTAGTCGGGACGGCGGATTTAATCAGGCATTCCCTTAGCCGTCCGAACCGCGGCTTTATACACTCCTGGAAATGGAAAAAAGAACACATTGACACTGGTGTGTCAGACCCACCATACTTGCTGCGGACACTGCGAGAGGGCTGTACAAGCAATGATCACACACACGGCACAGCAGACACACCAGGAACCGCGGTGTTGGCTGTCAAATGGCGCTAGCTGCACAGCATTTGTGCATCGCCGCCGTCAGTGTCAGCCAGTTTGCCGTGGCATACGGAGCTCCATCGCAGTCTGGTAGCATGCCGCGACAGCGTGGACATGAACCGTATGTGCAGTTGATGGACTTTGAGCGAGGGCGTATAGTGGGCATGCGGGAGGCCGGGTGGACGTACCGCCGAATTGCTCAACACGTGGGGCGTGAGGTCTCCACAGTACATCGATGTCGTCGCCAGTGGTCGGCAGAAGGTGCACATGCCCGTCGACCTGGGACCGGACCGCAGCAACGCACGGATGCACGCCAAGACCGTAGGATCCTACGCAGTGCCGTAGGGGACCGCACCGCCACTTCCCAGCAAATTAGGGACACTGTTGCTCCTGGGGTATCGGCGAGGACCATTCGCAACCGTCTCCATGAAGCTGGGCTACGGTCCCGCACACCGTTAGGCCGTCTTCCGCTCACGCCCCAACATCGTGCAGCCCGCCTCCAGTGGTGTCGCGACAGGCGTGAATGGAGGGACGAATGGAGACATGTCGTCTTCAGCGATGAGAGTTGCTTCTGCCTTGGTGCCAATGATGGTCGTATGCATGTCTGGCGCCATGCAGGTGAGCGCCACAATCAGGACTCCATACGGCCGAGGCACACAGGGCCAACACCCAGCATCATGGTGTGGGGAGCTATCTCCTACACTGGCCGTACACCTCTGGTGATCATCGAGGGGACACTGAATAGTGCACGGTACATCCAAACCATCATCGAACCCATCGTTCTACCTTTCCTAGACCGGCAAGGGAACTTGCTGTTCCAAGAGGACAATGCACGTCCACATGTATCCCGTGCCACCCAACGTGCTCTAGAAGGTGTAAGTCAACTACCCTGGCCAGCAAGATCTCCGGATCTGTCCCCCATTGAGCATGTTGGGGACTGGATGAAGTGTCGTCTCACGCGGTCTGCACGTCCAGCACGAACGCTGGTCCAACTGAGGCGCCAGGTGGAAATGGCATGGCAAGCCGTTCCACAGGACTACATCCAGCATCTCTACGATCGTCTCCATGGGAGAATAGCAGCCTGCATTGCTGCGAAAGGTGGATATACACTGTACTAGTGCCGACATTGTGCATGCTCTGTTGCCTGTGTCTATGTGCCTGTGGTTCTGTCAGTGTGATCATGTGATGTATCTGACCCCAGGAATGTGTCAATAAAGTTTCCCTTTCCTGGGACAAGGAATTCACGGTGTTCTTATTTCAATTTCCAGGAGTGTATATAAGAACGCTGCGCGATAAAACAGGCCCCAGTTCTCTCCAGACGCTGATCAGCGCACCATCTGTGCCGGGAGTCGCGTCGCATGGGTATCATTACTATAAACAGCCTCGGATGCCGTAATAAGTTACTCGGGATATGCGTAACCATGAAATCATTTTCGAGTGAAGCGTTAATTCTGGGATGACTTTAATGATCTATCTTCAGTTATCGTATGCCGTATTTTCACGTGCCGCCGCGGGACAGACATTCTACCATTGTTTAGCGTGGCGTTTGATGAACCTTATCATCAAATTATGTCGAGCATTCACTTAAGCATTTAATTTGAACAGCTATAGTTGCATCAGCGCATTAGACTCTGAACTGCTCTGGTAGTTGGATTGTGTGGATTCTTTTTGGTCTGTGACTTTCAGAATATAGTAACCTTTTAGAGTGAATCGTTTTTGATTATGAATCCCAGACAATCTCCTAATTCGTCAGACCTATAAGCTGTAGCTATTTTTCAGTTCTCAGTTGAAGTGGGCACTAGGAATTCTAATTACAGGTTTCACGTTTTCCTAATCACTTTCTGGTTGCCAATATTGTAGTTAGAGAGCCAGTGTTGAGAACGGCAAACAACAGCATTAATTAAATCATAGGACCATTTCAATAACAATAACAATAAATTCCATACGCTGCCCCACATACGGTGCATGTGCCGGGAAATGCATCTTTTCTACATTACATTTCATTAACAATTATTTTCCACACGCCGCTCCACAACCTCAGAGCCATTTGAACCATAACTTAACTGTATCGTACATGACTGCTTGACGCTTCATACGGGGAACAGTTTTTAAAAGTACAGGTGTGAAAACTATTAAAATGAACCTGAATGAAATTGCCAATGGTCCGGTGTTGCTTTATTTGGTCAGGTCACTTATAAACCCACACAACCGGTTCTGCAACTCTTTAGTTGCTTCCTCCAGTGAAAATATAAATAATTCAAAAGCCAAGATCGCTTAAACACTGTTTACTAAATGACCGGTTTCAAAAAACTAAAGGTGCCATCATCGGATCTGAGTGTAGCTTAACATGAATAAATCATTTGGATATAACGATACGTGAGGCAGACCAGCAGATATAAAATCACTGTCACAGAAAAAAATTAAAAAACAACTGCTATCATGGTCATTCTATTCCATCAGATATATAAAACCCTACAGTTTGTACAGGGCGAGAAAAATCACCCTGTATGTCACAGATGGGGAAGTACTCGGATGTCGGTTTGGTAGCTTTTCATCAAGGTGTTCATTCCGCAACACTTCCATTTACGTAAGTGTGTTATATTCTATCGCCCATTTAAGTATACAGAAACCTAGCGGAGATTATCAAAGTGAATTGTTGACTCTCGAGCATTAGTACAAAGCTATACCAAAGATTAAACTCTCGCTACTGTGACTATTAAAGAGAGAAAGTCTTTACCTTCGCCAAAGTGCTCTCTCAGAGAGTTGTCGCACATTTGTTTTAGTTGCTCTTACGATAAAAGCCCCCATCTTGCCCCAAACTCCAATAGCCCGCGTACTCCTGGTCACTTTTGTTCTATGCCCCTGCTGCCAATTGATTACGGGCAATATGATCGCGAAGGAAACGAACGCACTTCCTGAGCCATTAATAGCGTAGTTGAGACTTGCAACTGGCTCCAGTGGTACGGTGCTCTTCCACTATCTGTAAGAGTATATGCTTGTACGGCGCTTAGCGGAAACACGACAGGGGTGACTCACGCTGATGACCCTAAAACACAGATTTTTTTATGCCGTCTCCGAATCTACTTCCTATACTATCTAGTTTCAAGTACAACCTAATCCAAAGAGCCTGCTAGTAGATCGTACAGAACCGTATATTAACGATTAGTCACAATCGCCGTTAACCAACTACACAGAGTTTTCTACAAAAATGCTGGAATGACTTGCCGTTTGTCAGAAGTTAGAGTAACTTGCACACACGCAACGCATACGGCCTCTCGAACCGAGCTACGCATTTAATGAACACGCCACAGTTTCGAAGTAACAGCTAAATCGAGGTTGGTAATGTGAGCAATATTGTGCTCAGATGAATAAACTTCTCTGATGTGTGTGTGCGTGTGCGTGTGCGCCACTACGGAATACTTTTGATCGGATTTCCAGTTCCAGCAACGAAAACCTCCCGAACACCATGGCGAGGACCGTGAGAACCGGAGGATTGGAATTGGATTGCTGAGACGATTTTCCAGATAATCAGGTCTGGGATCGTGGCGGCCACGACCTCCAGTGTTGTCAAGGGAAAGCCAGCAATGTCTTCTGTAAGATATCATTCAGCACAAAAACGAGAACTCAATTCTGAAGCAGGTTTCCGCTGGCAACCACGATAGGGACTCGTCATTAGCATCTGGGCGGTGCACTGGTAACGAATGCCGTAGCAAAAATTACTGAGAAAGAATGCCCATCTCTAAAAACGGTAGGTAGTCCAATCCAGTAGCTTAGAATGACGAACAAATAATGAAATCAAATGGTTCAAATGGCTCTAAGCTCAATGAGACTTAACATCTGAGGTCATCAGTCCCCTAGAATTAGAACTACTTAAACCTAACTAACCTAACGACATCACACACATCCATGCCCGAGGCATGATTCGAACCTGCGACCGTTGCGGTGGCGCGGTTCCAGACTGAAACGCCTAGAACCGCTCGGCCGCACCGGCCGGTGAATATTTATGAAGCGCACTGAAAGCGTCTTTGGTGTGAAAGCGATGAGCTCCTCTGTGTCTGTGCCAGATGGGTTCTGATATGAGAGTACCGCAGCTGTGCCACAATGGAGCCTATGGGCAACTAGTGTTCATGGATTACCTGCCGTAACGGAAGTCAAATACGGAGCAGAGCACAAAAACTGCTTGAGGGACCATAATGCCTGTTGACAGTCTGCAGACCACACAACTTTGCCGCCATTTTCCGCGAACCCGGTTAACAAGTGGCATATGTGGTCCTGCGGAATGGAAGCATAATAATAAATCTTTCCCATAAAAATATGGATCTCCTGCACGTTCTTGGGGGCGGACAGATTTGGTGACGGCCTTGACGTGCTTGTCTCGGGGACAGCGTTATCTTTGGTACTAACGTGACCATAAAAGCACCTTTTGGGGAAAAACTACAATGTTCGTATTTGCAGTGAAGGTCGTACTGCAGAAGACATTAGAAAACCAACTCCAGAGTGTGCAAACTTCCCTGAAATGTGGTGCCCGTGACCCAGATGCCAATGAGGCAGCTGACACAACAGGGATTGTCCTTAATCAAATGCTCCGCATATTTTTGATACATTGTCGGGACAAAAGATTTTCCAGAGGTAAATTGATTAAACTGGTAAAGCAGAAAGAGGCTGTTGAGCACTAAGAAATCCTGGTAAGTGACTTTCAATCGCAACTACAAATAAGACTCGTGAAAGTCGATGTGTTAAAAATGCTGGTCCCCTGTTAACTTTGCCAACAGCTTCTCCATAAACGGAATAGGATAGAAATATGCGTTACACTGCGCATTGACTGTCTATTTGAAATAGCCACAAAGATAAATGGCGCAATTTGGCTTCTTTCTCACCACTGACTACATGAAACGGGGGAAACGCCACCGAGTTCCTGCCAACGCCGCAACTCGGGCTGGACCTCGTCGCGCATGGCGAAGGATGTGGAACGCTTTTCAGAACGTTCTAATTGGAAGTGGTTGTCGATTCTGTGAACAGTTGCTACATTCCAATTTTTTGAAGTTTTTAAATATGAATATTTAGTCCCCCAGATACTGTCTCGAGTGTGATCGCCTCTGCACGCTATTGATTCCCTCTCACCGGCGTAAAGTATCTTGTAGTCTCCGTAGCCAGTGAAACACATGCCACCATAGCCACTTGTGTTTTTTTTTCGACCATTAGTCTTCTGTCTAGTCTGATGCGGCCCTCCAGGAATTCCTCTCCTACGTCAACCCCTTCATCTTAGCGTAGCACTTGCAACCTAAGTCCGCAATTAGTTACCGGATGTCTTCCAATCTATTTCCTCCTCTAAAGTTTTCGCCCTCTATTGCTCCCCCTAGTATCATGGAACTTATCAAATGGCTCAAAGCACTATGGGTCGTAATATCTGAGATCATCAGTTCTCTAAACTTAGAACTACTTAAACCTAACTTACCTAAGGACAGCGCACACATCCATGTCCGAGACTGGTTTCGAACCTGCGACCGCAGCAGCAACGCGGCTCCGGACTGAGGCGCCTAGAAGCGCTCGGCCACAGTGTCCGGCTGGAAGGTATTCCCTGTTGTCTTAACA
Organism: Schistocerca gregaria; assembly: GCF_023897955.1. NCBI lineage: Eukaryota > Metazoa > Arthropoda > Insecta > Orthoptera > Acrididae > Schistocerca > Schistocerca gregaria. Next base: position 161,908,893 of record NC_064923.1, on the reverse strand, counting down.
GATGTACTACCATCTTGTCCCTTCTTCTAGTCAGAGTTTTCCACACATTCTTTTACTCGCCCATTCTCTCATTTCTTACTTTATCAGACTACCTAATTTTCAATACTCTTCTGTAGCACCATGCCTCAAATGTTTCGATTCCCTTCTGTTCTGGTTTCCCCAAAGTCCATGTTTCACCACCTTTATAATGCTGTGCTCAAAACGTACATACTCAGAAATTTCTTTCAAATGGTAGAGCACAGCAGTCAGTCGTCCTTTTTTGCAGGTTTTATTCTCCTTTCATCGACCAACTGAAGTATTTCTTCTGTTACCCGCGGTTTTTTCGCAGTTACCTTCTTTGTACCTATGTTTTTCTGTCCAATATCTGGGATTGCCCTTTCTGGAGATGATCATTGCTCTTCAACTGTACTTCCTACTGAGCTATTGCTGTATCTATAGCCTTAGAGAACTTCAAGTTTATGTCGTCTTACCTTAGTACTTCTGTATCCCATTTCTTTGCGTATTTCTTCCTCCTGGCTCATCTCTTCAGTCTACTCTTCATCACTTGTACTCTGTAATCTGACAACTATCGGTGTCGGTGTTGGTTTGCTATCGGTACTGATAAAAACAACCCCATCACTGAACTGTTCATAGTAACACACTCTCTGTCCTACCATCATATTCATAACGAACCCAACTCCCATTGTACCATTTTCAGCTGCTGTACATATTACCTCATACTCATCTGACCAGAAATACTTGTGTTCTTGCCATTCCACTTCACTGACCTCTACCATATCTAGATTTTGCCTTTGAATTTCCCTATTCGGATTTCGTAGCTCCCTACCACGTTCAGGTTACTGAAATTCCACACTCCGACTCGTAGAACGTTATCCTTTCGTTGATTATTGAATCTTTTTCTCATTGTCACCCCCCCCCCCCCCCCTTGGCGGATCCGAATGGGGGACTATTCCGGAATCTTTTACCAATGGAGGAATCATCATGACAATTCTTTAATTACAGGCCACATGTCCTGCGGAAACACGTCATTTGTTTTTAAAGCAGTGGTTTCCCTTGTCTTCTGTATCCTCGTGCCGTTGATCATTGCTGATTGTTCTACCTTTAGCGCTCATTTCCAAATCCAAGGACAAGAGAGTACTCTGAATCTCTGTCCGCTCTTCCACCCTCTTTGACAAGGCCGTTGGCAGAATAAAGGTGATTTATTACGCCGGAAGTTTCCTGTCTCCATTGCTAATTATTAACTAAAAATTAAGCCGTGGCTGGTTCCGGACCCGAGATCGAGGACGTTTTAACTACTAATCAAAGACGATAGCCCCCTCCCCCCCATTTTCTATGATGTCATTTTGTTGGTTATACTTAGTTGCATTTGTTCGGAATGGATGTCCCTCGACACCCGTTGAAGATCGTCGTTGGTTCATTCACTCAGTTTTTTTTTTATTTTATTACAGAGGGCAATAGCCCTCTAACCGAAGACGCTTAGCTACCGTACCGGTAATCTAGAGCAGGGGTGACTGGTAGACGCTTATAGATTAAATTACATACCAGTACTTCGGAGTTGTTGAAGATTCTCTAGTAGACCTACTAGGGCATATATGACAGCTCCGAAATAATGCCATGTAATTTAGTGCAGAAGGATATAGGCTCCGTCATGAGTTGTAATTTTTGTAGACTATGCTCTATGCATTTATTGTATTCTTAACATGAATAATGTCTAGTTACTATCCGAAATCTGGGTCTGCTACAATAAAGCCAGAAAGGAAACTACATCTTATTTCTGTTCTTTACCATTCTGAAAGTTATATGACAGTCATGGAGCGCATTCCACTTTCATTATGGAAGATAATCATAAATATTATTTAGCTGTGAGAATTAAGGATTGTGAAATTGCAGCCTACCTTTAACTTATATTCATATCATGGCTCAACGACATCACATCAGTCACTTAATTTCATATATTATAAGACAACAGATTACACAACTCCATTATCCACACATGTTATGAAACAAACATATGTATGTCCCACATTTCCTAAATCAGTGGATCGATTTCAATCAAACTTGGTATACATCATCATTTATTATCTGAAAAAAATACTATGTGGGAAGAACCACCTACCTTTCAAAGGGGTTGGGATGAACAAGATGCGTAGCTCACAATGCGCAAACAGCCAGGCCATATTCATCCAGTATTCCAAGATGACAGCATTAGACATAATTTCTCCCTGACATCCCACACAAAAGGGTGGGAAAGGGTGAAGGAAGAAAAGTTTATCGCTGAACGTGTTTTCACTGCTCATGAAATAAAACTGCCACATCTGGCACAGGCTTTTAATTGCACTGAGTTCTGCAGACGTTATTTGCACATAAGACTGAATGCACTTGCAACAGTGTGTACGATACACAGTTCGGGAGACATGACGTCATAAACACTGAGCTACGTGAAAACTTCTGAGCGATATTCGCTGAAAAGAAAGGTGAAGTATGTGTACAAGTATCAGCAATGTACGTTAAATGTATGTGCCGTGCAGGTACGTGGGAAACGCAGGGGTGAAATCTCTTCCTAAACCTGTAGATCGAATTCGATCAAACTGGGTTGTTACTTACTACCAGGAAAGAAATGCTGTGGAGTTAAGGATTAGCAACCTCCTATTAGGATTGGAGTGATAACGTGAATAGGGAAGGGGGAAGAGATGGGCAGACAGAGAGGGGCAAGGAGGAGATGATAGTGGTGAGGAGGGAAGGACAGGGAGAGGGGAGAAGGAAACATTCAGAATATAAAGAGGGAGGGTTGGACAGACAGAGGTGAGAGATGGACAGAAAAAGGAAAAAAAGGGGACGGAAGTGTACATGACCAGAGAGAGAGGCAGGAGGAAATGGACACAGGAAGAAAAGAATAGGAGACAGACAGGTGGAGGGGAGAGGAGCAGACGGGGCGACCACGAAAAGAGAATGAGATGGGCAGTAGAGGAAATCAGACGGACAGCTAGAGGCGGAGGAGGAAATGGACAGAGAGAGGATGGCGGTGGAGATGGATAGAGAGAGGGGTGAGATGGAGGTGGACAAAGAGAGGAGGAGGGCAAGGCGCAGATGATGACAGTGGATAACTCCTTTACCTCGCACCTGCAAGCTACAGATCAGCGAAGGAAACTTCTAGCGAGGATTTGCAGGAGAGGGAAAAAAATTAACAAACTGCTATTTCAAATTTTGTTTTAAAACTTGGCAAGTAATAGCAAATGGTGAAACGTTTAATGATATACACAAATTGAACCAGTCTGACCACGCGTTCTCGAAAGCTTGATATGGGTAGGCATAACAGGAAAGAAGTTAATCTGAATTGCATTATTCTTAAAAACCAGGTTCGTCAAGATCGCTTGTAAGTCTGTTTATCGATTACCGATTTCGCCAGATCCGTCGAAACCGACAATCAATAAAAAGATGTATGAGCGATCTTGGCGAACCTGGTTTCTAAGAATAATATAATGAATGTGAAACATATATTAATTTGAATTATTGCATAACAAACTCATCATAACAGTTCTGAGGCCAGTTCGGTATTTTACTCTGCTCATGGGTACAATTTTTAGATAATAGAACTAAAACAGAGAAAGCATCACATTGTAACAATGTTACAATATCAACTTACAAATGCAAGCGAACATGGATCAAACCATTCTGTAACTAAACTGATCGGATAAAAACAATAGTTACCCAAGCAGGAACAGATAGTACTTAATTTAACTCATCCACAGAATGTGACTGGCAATCAGAACAATGGTTTAAAACAATGTGGTATTCAAACGTTGTAGTTCAGTAGTAGAGAAGATAATAGCATTTATAATGAAGTTAATAAAAAATCTAACTGATATCTGAGCACACATAAATGTTTGATAGAAGCACAAAAGGTAGAGTAAATACTGGTGACTGTACAGTAGTTCATTAGCACAAATATTAAAAGCATTTAGAATAAATTAGCATAAATGATAACTGATGGTTCAAATGACACTGAGCACTATGGTACTTAACATCTGTGATCATCAGTCCCCTAGAACATAGAACTACTTACACTTAACTAACCTAAGGACAGCACACACATCCATGCCCGAGGCTGTATTCGAACCTGCGACTGTAGCGGTCACTCGGTTCCAGACTGTAGCGCCTAGAACCGCACTGCCACACCGGCCGGCTGATAAATGATTACACAGAATTGTTTTATAGAGTGCAACAGGTACCATGAAGCTGGTAACTGCCTAACGGTAATTTCTCTAAGCCTATGGCTACTGCGCTAAGGAATAGCTCAGTAGACTTTTCAGTTGAAGAGGAATGGACATCTCTAAAAAGTACAATCACTGAGGTTAGAGAAAAAATAGAGGTACAAAGAAGGTAACTCCGAAGAAACTTCAGGTATTAGAAGAAATATTTCAATTGATCGATGATAGAAGGAAACACACAAGTGTTCAGGGAAATTAAGGAAATACAGAAATGCAAGTTACTTCAGAATGAAATCAATAGGGAGTGCAGGAAAAATAAGGTGAAATGGCTGAATGAAAAATGTGAAGAAATGTAAACAGAAATGACTGTCGGAAGTAAATTAAAAGCAAAGGGGATAACATTAAGAGTGCAATGAGAATTCCACTGTTAACTGCAGAGGAGAGAAAGAGGGTGGTTGGGAGGAGTACATTGAATATCTATATGAGGGGAAGACTTGTCTGATGACTTGACAAGAGATGAAACAGAAGAAGTATGGGATCCAGTATAAGAATCTGAATTTAAAATATCTTTGTAAGGTTTAAGATTAAATAAGGCAGAAGGGATAGACAACATTCCACCAAAAGTTCTAAAAGCATTGGGAGAAGTGGCAAGAAAACGACTATTCACGTCGGTGCGTAGAATGTATTAGTCTGTAGATTTATCATCTGACTTTCGGAAAAACATCATCCACATAATTCAGAAGATGTAAGAGAAGACAAGTGCGAGAATTATCACACAATCAGATTAACAGCTAGTTTTTGCATCCTATAAATTCCCTTTACTTTACGTCTATGGTCACAAAGATTTTTCAACAGATTACCGGTTTAGGTCTATAAAGACGATCTTCAGATCTGCAGCAAAATATGGGAACACATAAATACACTAGCAGATTGTCTGCAGCTTAAAACAATAAAATAGACCATAACGAAAAGTACTACTGACGTATACAAACAGTTGTGCAGTTTAAGTATGAAGAGGCATACTTGTTATATAAAAACAATGTCCTAACGTACTGAAGCCATAGTGGCGTCATCAAAAGTTAAACGCAAAATCAGCACCAGAATCATCAAATATATATATAAATAACAGCATATGCAAGAGTCATCTTGTCAGCAACACCACTGTTCAAAACAAACTGCTGTACAGTAGCCACGAGGTGTTTGTGTTGTAGGTTCACCAGATGTCGCTACTATAGGCATACATAAGTCTTCGAAGATTAATTAAACAATGTAAAATAAAAGTGGGTTAAAATCGGGTAAGTGTGTTATGGGCTTATAAGGTATAAGAGGCATTACAGAAATAAAAATCGATGAAATAAAACAAGACAAAAGTTAGATTGTTAAAAAGAGGAAGAGTTATGACACAGTAATTGACATATACTCAGGGGCCCATATTATAGATAGCGACGGAAATAATAAGCAGCTTTCATAGTGCACAGAATAATATAAAAAGTATAAAACAAATAGCTAAAGAAACCACAGAAGCACCAGAATCATCGAATATATATAAACAACAGCATATGCAAGAGTCATCTTGTCAGCAACACTGCTGTTCAAAACAAACTGCCCTACAGTAGCCACGAGGAGTTTGTGTTATAAGTTCACCAGATGTCGCTACTATAGGCATACATAAGTCTTCAAAGATTAATTGAACAATGTAAAATAAAGGGGGGCTACTCCCACAACCAAGCCCACTTAACTTTCACCCACCTGGACACCCAAGTTTAAGCCTCTTCTGTCCCCCTCTGTTCACCCCCGCCCCCCCTCTCTTCCCGTCATGGCACAGCACGAGCGCCACATCTCATCCAGAGCATCCACCCATTCTGCGCCAACAAATGCCTACTCATGAACACCTTCTCCCACCACCAGGTCGACACCTCTCTCCAGCCCCACCATGCTATTTGCATCCTCCACCGAACTGATGCTCTGAGTCCTCGAGTGCAGGGTGGAGCCGCCATTGGCTACCTTAAGCACATCCGTGTCCAGCCACAACCCCTCCTCAATGACCCCACCAAACACCTTATCCTCAGCGTCTTCTTCCCATTCCTCACTGTTACCTGCGCCACCATCTATGTCTGCTCCACTGCTCCTATTCCCAATGACTTCATCTCCCATGTTGACCTCATCTTCTCCACCTATGTGATTGCCACTGACACAACATCCATAGCCACTCCCCTGCCACCCTTCGGTGGTGGCATGTTCCTCCTCAGAATCCAAAATAACCTAGTTTCCCTTTCCCAGCACACCCATCCCAAAAGCAACAACACCTCTGATGTTGTTATTGCCTCTCGTGGGCATATCGCCATCAACATCCTTGACTCCACAGGAAGCGGCCGCCTCCCCATCCTTCACACCACCATGTCTGCTCATCACCCCTCTCTGACCCTACCCTGCACCCCCTCCCAAGGTAGTCCATGAGTATCATTGCCCAAACTGGGATGCCTACCAGGTATCCACCGCCATCCACCGCCATCCTCTTACCTATCACCATCCTGACAGCATCATCCATGTCTCGCCCTTCCTTCAGAAGGCCATTACTGACGTCGTGGAGGCCCATGTTCCTACTAAAATCATCCACACCCACCATTCCACTGTCTCTCCATGGGCTGTCCTCCTGCTCCGCGACTCCTGCCGCTTCTATCGCTCCTTCCTGCACACTCCTGTCAGGGATACACTCCAACGCCACTGGAAAATACAGTGACACGTTCAGAACCTCATTACAGCATAGAAATGCTGGGACTGGCGCCATACCTGTATATGACATGACCCTCCCCATAAACTCCTCCAAGTAGTGGTCAGCCTTCCATCACCTTACTGGTTCCCATTCTGCACCCCATTACCCCCTTCTTTGTAATAACTGGCCCTTCCCAATAACCTCAGTAAGGCCAACCACTTCGCTTCTCACCTTTCCGAGGTTTTCTCTATCCCTGATTATCCCCTTTGATTATTTTATTTTCCCCACCATTGTGGAAAGTGCCGATACCTCAATCGCTCCACTTGCTCCTAGTCTCCAGTACTTGGGGCATATGCCCCCCATCAACATAAACAATCCAATCACAGCACAAGACATTAAACTTATCCTCTGGTCAAAACGCAAGGTGAGGAAAACAGCCAAGGAGGGGGTGCAGAGACTCAGGGGCGGAAGGAGGAAAATCCGCTCAGGGAGAAGGAGGAGAGAGGAAAAGGGGGGCCCTGGTGGGGGTACAAGACTAGGCTACAGTTGGTAGGAAGGGTAGCTGTCACGGCGAAGTTCAACATCTAGCAGGGGGAGTTGCTGGAAATTGCCCTGATGAAGAAGGCCGCGGTGGTGGAGCGAGGGAGGGATACAGCGATAGAGGCGTGACAATGGACTGGGGGTGGAGAGAAAGGAGGAGACCAGGGGCTGGGAGGGGATCAAGCCTGCAGGTAGTGTAAAGGGTGTGGAGATGTTGGAGGAAAAGGAGGAGGTGGGGGAAGGTGATGTGGTCATACAGGAGTCGTGTTGGGGAAGGAAGACAGATATCGAAGTCAAGGTATAACGCATGGCTTTCGAGAATTTGGAGGATCTTATAAAAGTGGAGGGGGGGGGGCAGAGACCAGGCAACGCTGGCAAAACAGAGGATTGTATGGTTGAGGGATCATAGGTGTGGAGGATGGCCAGACAGGCAATGCTGACGTTGGGCTTGATAATGGAAGCAAGGTTAAAGTAAATCAAGACACGTTCATTAGTTATATTGGCTTGGTAAAGGCGTTCGACAGTGTTAACTTATGCAAGATGTTCGTAATTCTGAGGAAAAAAGGGGTATGCTATAGCGAAAGACGGGTATAATACAATATGTACAAAAACCGAGAAAGTACAAGAAGACAGAAAGACGAAGATGAAATGCTCGTATTAAAAATGGTGTAAGACAAGGATTTAGTCTTTCTATACATCGAATAACCAATTACGGAAACAAAAGAAAGCTTGAAGAGTGGAATTAAAATTCAAGGTGAAAGGATTTCAATGCTAAGGCTCAGTTATGGCATTGCTATCCTCAGTGAAAGTGAAGAAGAATTACAGAAGCTGTTGAATGGAATAAAAAGCATAAAGAGTACAGAATATTGACTGATGGTAAATCGAAGAAAGAAAGAAGGAATGAGAAGTAGCAGACACGAGGACGGCGAGAAACTTAACTTCGGAATTGGTAATCATGAAGTATATGAAGCTAAGGAATTCTGCTGCCTAGGCAGTAACATAACCCGGATGGATGGAGCAAGGAGAACATAAAAAGCAGATTAGCACAGGCAAAAATAACATGGCTGTCCAGTATTAAACATTGGCCTTAATTTGTGAAAGAAAATTCTGACCAGGTTACCACCCATTAGGAACATGGGTGCACTCAACGTCTGTGATACGACTTTCAAAATCAGTCGTCATTTTCGTGCAGGTTTTATTCGGCAAATCCAGATATCATCTAGTGCCTAGTCATTATCAGTGCAACATTTTATATTATCAATGCATGTTCTAGTACGCCAGTCCAATATTGTACGAGCTTCTGTCACAGTTTTTTCAAGACTAACTTGTAATTGTGTATGATACAGTAGTCTTGAAAGAACTGTGACAGAAGCCCAAACGGCAGGAGACTGACGTACTAGAACATGCAGTGATAATACGAAACGATGCACTGATAATGGCTAGGCACTAGCCGACATCTAAATGTTCAGGGAAATTCAGGAATACAGAAACACGAGTGACTGAAGAATAAAATAAATAGGGAATTCAGAGAAGATAAGGCGTAATGGCTGCATGAAAAATGCGAAGAAATCGAGAAATAAATGATTGTCGGAAGGATTGGCTTTGCATATAGGACAGTCAAAACAAACTTTGGTGAAATTAAAATCAAGGGTGGTAACATTAAGAGCGCGACGGGCATTCCACTGTTCAATGCAATGGAAGGAGAGAGGATAGGTGGAAGGCGTACATTGAAGGCCTCTGTGATAGAAGAAGAAAGAGGAGTCGATAATTTATGGAAGAACAGAAAAGAAAACCGAGGATGTGTTAGATGGCGATCAGTTTGGCATTAGGAAAGGTAAAGGTAGAAAAGAGGTTATTCTGTCGCTGAATTTGATAATGGAAGCGTGACCAAAGAAAAATGTAGTCACGTTTTTTGAATCCGGAAACAACGTTCTACACGCCAAATGGTGAAAGATGTTCTAAATTGTGAGAAAAATGTTGGTAAGCTTTAGGGAGAGACTGGTAATATACAGTTAGTACAAGAACCAAGAGGCAAATAATACACTCCTGGAAATGGAAAAAAGAACACATTGACACCGGTGTGTCAGACCCACCATACTTGCTCCGGACACTGCGAGAGGGCTGTACAAGCAATGATCACACTCACGGCACAGCGGACACACCAGGAACCGCGGTGTTGGCCGTCGAATGGCGCTAGCTGCGCAGCATTTGTGCACCGCCGCCGTCAGTGTCAGCCAGTTTGCCGTGGCATACGGAGCTCCATCGCAGTCTTTAACACTGGTAGCATGCCGCGACAACGTGGACGTGAACCGTATGTGCAGTTGACGGACTTTGAGCGAGGGCGTATAGTGGGCATGCGGGAGGCCGGGTGCACGTACCGCCGAATTGCTCAACACGTGGGGCGTGAGGTCTCCACAGTACATCGATGTTGTCGCCAGTGGTCGGCGGAAGGTGCACATGCCCGTCGACCTGGGACGGGACCGCAGCGACGCACGGATGCACGCCAAGACCGTAGGATCCTACACAGTGCCGTAGGGGACCGCACCGCCACTTCCCAGCAAATTAGGGACACTGTTGCTCCTGGGGTATCGCCGAGGACCATTCGCAACCGTCTCCATGAAGCTGGGCTACGGTCCCACACACCGTTAGGCCGTCTTCCGCTCACGCCCCAACATCGTGCAGCCCGCCTCCAGTGGTGTCGCGACAGGCGTGAAAGGAAGGGCGAATGGAGACGTGTCGTATTCAGCGATGAGAGTCGCTTCTGCGTTGGTGCCAAAGATGGTCGTATGCGTGTTTGGCGCCGTGCAGGTGAGCGCCACAATCAGGACTGCATACGACCGAGGCACACAGGGCCAACACCTGGCATCATGGTGTGGGGAGCGATCTCCTACACTGGCCGTACACCTCTGGCGATCGTCGAGGGGACAGTGAATAGTGCACGGTACATCCAAACTGTCATCGAACCCATCGTTCTACTATTCCTAGACCGGCAAGGGAACTTGCTGTTCCAACAGGACAATGCACGTCCGCATGTATCCCGTGCCACCAAACGTGCTCTAGAAGGTGTACGTCAACTACCCTGGCCAGCAAGATCTCCGGATCTATCCCCCATTGAGCATGTTTGGGACTGGATGAAGCGTCGTCTCACGCGGTCTGCACGTCCAACACGAACGCTGGTCCAACTGAGGCGCCAGGTGGAAATGGCATGGCAAGCCGTTCCACAGGACTACATCCAGCATCTCTACGATCGTCTCCATGGGAGAATAGCAGCCTGCATTGCTGCGAAAGGTGGATATACACTGTACTAGTGCCGACATTGTGCATGCTCTGTTGCCTGTGTCTATGTGCCTGTGGTTCTGTCAGTGTGATCATGTGATGTATCTGACCCCAGGAATGTGTCAATAAAGTTTCCCCTTCCTGGGACAATAAATTCACGGTGTTCTTATTTCAATTTCCAGGAGTGTAAGAGTGGACTATCCAGAACGAAGTGCACGTATTAAAAAGGATGTAAGGGAGGGATGTAGTCTTTATCCCCTACTGTTCAATCTGTACATCGGAGAAGCAAAGATGGAAGTAAAATTATGGTTCAGGAGTGGGATGAAAATTCAAGGTGAAAGGCTATCAATGAGTAGGTTCGCTGATGACATTGGTATCCTGAGTGAAAGTCAAGAAAAATTACATGAATGAACAGTTTAATGAGTACCGAATATATATTGAGAGAAAATGGAAGAAAGACGAAAGTAATGAGAAGTAGCAGACATGTGAATAGCTAGAAACTCAACATGAGGGGTGATGGTCACGAAATAGATGAAGTTAAAGTATTCTACTAACTGGGCAGCAAAATAACCAATGAGGAGCGGAGCAAGGAGGACATCAGAAGCAGACTAGCACTTGCAAAAAGGTCGTTAATGGCCAAGAAAAGTCTACTGGTATCTAACATAGGCCTTAATTTGAGAAAGAAATTTTTGAGAATGTACGTTTGGAACATAGGATTGTATTGTGGTGAAACATGAACTGTGGGAAAACGGGAACAGAAGAGAATCGAAGTATTTGAGCTGTGGTGCTACAGCCGTATGTTGGAAATTAGATGAACTGGTAAGGCAAGGAATGAGGAGGCTCTGCGCAGAATCGAAAGGAATGTGTGGAAAACACTGACAAGGGGAAGGGACATATGTTAAGACTTCAGCTAATGATTTCCGTTGTACTGGAGGGAGCTGTAGAGTGCAAAAACTGTAGACGAAGCCAGAGATTGGAATACGTCCAGTAAATAATTGAGGATTTAGGTTGTAAGTGCTACTCTGAGACGAAGAGGATGGCACAGGAGAGAAATTTGTGGCGACACATCAAACTAATCAGAAGGCTGATTAGTCAAAAATATACGTTTACGCCTTTGCACAGAATACATTGGTTAACTGTGTGGCGTCCTTTATATGAACTAAGTAACACATGGTCTTCTTGATAAAGCAAATACGATCTCTAACAAAATTTTAAAGTTGCACAGGAATAAAATAAAATAAAAGTAAGATCATTGACGCTGCTGTACTGACTTACTGCAACATTTAACAGTTAACATTAGAAGATATATCCACGTCACATTCACTCTTTGTGGGCCAATTACTTTGTTCAGCTTTAAAAGTATAGGTAAAATCAGATCCTTAAGATTTACAAACACCTAGGAGGCACATGATGTATGGCATGACTATTGGAATTGACTGGAATATGTTTTGTTTTTCCTTTATTTATTTTAATCACGTGCTGGGGTGCATGGCTCATATTACTTACTGAATGGTTCGCAGATGGCGCCAGATATCACTACGATAGGTCATTGCTGTGGTCTGTCACTTCTCCACGGATGGACAGAGTACTGAGCTCTGTACCACTTCATACAGATTCTTAGTTATTAGTTGAATAAAAATAAGGTACTGAATTGCTGTTATTAACAGTGCACATGCAACTTTTAAATTTCGTTAGAACTATATTTGCTTTATTATGAAGGTTATGTATTACTTACTTACTGTAGGGGACGCGATACAGCCAACCGATGTGTTCTCTGCAAACCCAACCTTCATCATAAAGTAGTCTTTAATGAAATGTGACAAGAGCCTGAACAAAAGGTTTAAGCGTACTATAGCATGTGTAACAATTCCGAGATACTGGCATTTAATTAAATGTGAAAGTAATATAGACTATGTCATGAGCTGTAATTTTTTATAGTGTGAGCTGACAATCTACTTCCTCTGTTCTTAACATTGACAATGGCTACTTATTAACCGATATCTTGATATCCTATGATAAAGATAGAACGGAAACGACGACTGATTGCCGCTGTTTACCATACTGTAAGATTTGATAACATTACAAACAATATCGTAACGAATTTTATTTATTAGTTTCTGTAATGGTACAAGAAGGCTTTACAGAATGTTTCAGCTGGAGGTGACGGTTGATTCTGTGAAAAGATTGACAGTATTTCAAAAGAGTGAAGGATTTTAATAACGTAAAATTTTGGAACTTCACCGATCGGAGGCGGATACTTTAAATAATTGAGGGCAGGGCAAGCTGATGAAATAAATCACTGTTGTCATACCTGCTGTTTTCCCACTTGCTTTTACTCTCGTTTTGGTTAAAAGGAATAACCTGCAATAATATTTGAGAATTATTTTCTAAGCCAATGTAGTGAAACGATCTTGATAGTAGCATGTATGCAAATGAGTCAGTGAAATTCTTCCTCGACAGATATCGTTTCCATGTAGGCTATAAAAGACGGAGGATATGAATCCCTAGTGCACATTCGGAAGCTAAATAATTAAGTGAATGAAACACCATAACATCTTGGGATGACTTAGCCTCGCCGATGCTGCAGTGAAATCTGTAAGTTCAGCTACACTAAGACGAAATGTACGGACATGGTAGTGGCCTACCCCCAAAGATTAACATATGTATGCAGCAAATTAAAATTCAGAGTATCGAATATCACTGTGAGTCCATTTTCAACAATCTGTAATTTGCTGAAACACTCAGGAATCCAAGAAGGGTACTAGGATAGGAATCTGATGTTCAGCTTCAGTAACACACGCTTAATTTAGTCAACAGCTCGTTCCAAGTTTTGTTTAGTCACAGCGTGCATGTTTGTGTAGTTCACACATGCCACGTAAAATTCGATAATTGTCCTTATAATAGATCAACATCTGTCTGTTCTAACTATACTTTGATGTGCATCCAAAGTTACACAGATTAAGATCTTAGTCTTTCCGTACTTTGTACCTGAAGAAAGTAACCAATGTTCGATACACTTCAGCAGCTAATTAACACTGAATACAAGTTTTATCCGAAATTCTCACTTATTAAACTTGCGCTTCGGCACATATCAACTTCACACAACGGCATTGTATACTAACCTGTCGTACGAAATTACGATTTCACAGACGTCACGTAACGTTCACTATGCCAATAATTTCGACAAGATGTGATTCATGCAACACGGAGCTCGAGATCATCGAAGCAGGAGAGTGTTTGATGTCATTGAGGAGCACTTTGTGGACTGCATTCTGGCTCCGAAGTACCCAGCGGCCACTGCCATTTGCCCCGATTGGTCGCCATATTCTCCGGATTTGAAAACATGCGACTTATTTTTGTAGGGCTATATTAAAAATAAGATGTACAGCAATAGCCCAAAAACCATTGCTGAGCTGAAAACAGCTATTCAGGTCTTCGATAGCATCGATATTCCCACATTTCAGCAAATCACCAAGAATTTCGCTGTTCGTCAGCGCCACTACATCGCCAATGATGGCATGTACATCGAACATGTCATAACCGAAATCCGATTATCTGTAGTGACTTTTACATGTTGAATTAAGTCTGTGCACGACGTATTTTGCAACTAATTTGCGTTGTTTTTCATGTAGTTCAATAATTGTGACCCTGCATGTGATAAGTACCCCATACAGCAGAGCAGCACTCAACCCGCTGTTGTAGCAAATTCGATGTTCTCGATGGTCTTGTAGACTGTTGGTTTAGAACGGCGGCGATATCTTCTGTAAGGCATCTTGGCAGCGTTCAATGCAGTTGCCTGTGCAGCAGCAGCAGCGCGACATAGCCGCTACGTGGCACTCGCTCGCTTATATACATGTCCGAACACGCGTGACCTTGATTCGGACTTAGAATATTTCTGCAATCAGGGTGTAGGCAGTCTGTTTAGTAAACCTGATGTATCGTCTAAGTGTTCTGGCAATGAAAAATAGTCATTGTTTCCCTTCCTCACTGGAATTTACGTTGCTTGTAATTGTAATTCTTAGTCGAACTGACAGCCTCTAAACTTGTGTTACTTACATATAATCGACATTTAATGGATTTCTTTTTGTATTAAAGTGGACGATTTTAGACTTTTCTTTATGGACAGACATTTGCCACTTTTCACACCATTCAGATATCTTGTCTAAGTCATTTTACAACTGATTTTGATTTTCTGGTGACTTTACTGGACGGCATCATTAGCAAATAATCGAAGAGGGCTGTTCATATATTTCCTAAATGTTTTATGTAGATTAGGAACAGCGGAGAACCTGTAATACTTCCTTGGGGAAGTTTTATTCGATGACTTTCTGTCGGTTACTACGTACTGTAACCTTTCTGACAGGAAATCTCGAATCCAGGTACAGCTGAAGCGATACTCCACAGGCACGCAATTTAATTTAAATTCTCTTATGAGAAACGTTGTCAAAGGCCTCCTGTAAACCTAGAACTATGGAATCAATTCTAGATCCCCTGTCGCTAGTAATCACTTCTTCGTGAAAATAAAGAGCTAATTCTAACTGAATTAGCCATACTGCTAAAAGAGGATATAAATTTTAACGAGGACTCTCAACTACGGCGCTGTTCGGCATTTTCCACAACTACATTCATTGGCAGAAGTGAAAGTAGTGAAAACTGACAAATAAAAGTCAAAGGACTGAACAGGGATGGAACTATGAGACCGCTGCAGCCATAGTCTATCACTTCTTTCCCCATTCAGCCATCAAGTGGATAGATTGCACTATAAATCATTGATCAGCAATCGTGATGGTGAGTTCTTTCAGGAATGAAGATGAGAAAGTCAGTCATTGAAAGCTACTGAATAAGGTAACGAATTTTTACTGTCGAGTTCGTCGCACTAAAATCAATCATCAAAAATTACGCATTAACTGAAAATATTTGTACTAATGGCCACTACACTCAAATGTGAACGTACCAAAACTAAACTCTAGGGATCTACTCAGTCTCTTTCAGAGATGTGAACTGAATTAAAGCAAAATGTGTGATGAATTGTTGCTCACCAATCTCCTGAGTGACTACAAGGTGCGTTTCCAGCGCGCTCAGAAGACGTCATTGCCAACCCACAAGCCACTGTCGACAAGATTTGTTTTCCTTGAATTAAATTAAAAAATAAAGAAGCATCATGGAATGATGTACCCGTGTCCAAGCTTAGTTCGATATAATGCTCAAGCAGGTTAGAGCCACTGCCCCTGCCAGCGGCGACAACTCTGTGTTCTAAATGTCGCATCCTGTACCTCACAAAATCACCAACTAATCTTATCATGTATTCTTCCCTCTACAGGCCTACTGTATATGTGCAAAATCTAAAACTCTTTTATATGGTATAGTTCTCAGAGTTGCAATTTTAATGACCAACAGTGTACTAAATTTTCAGTCATTTCTTTATCCTCATTGGAAAGCCATCGAATAACTTTAATGATGCTTCCGGTACTTTATTTTTTTCTCGATACATAATATGTACTTTTACCGCGATTGTGAATACAGTTGTCGGTGTAATAATTACTGAAGATCTTCTTAGTTTCCGTAAGGAATTGCTAGACTGGCACTCCTAATGAGCCTAATTATGGTGTGGGGGCCTACAATCAGCGGCTCTGCAGGTGTAGGAGTCCACACACGTGGCCTCATAATGAAATTAGTCGTAGGGAAGATGTGGGCAGCGGACCAGTTGAACGTGACTCGCCTCACTAATTCACAGCCTCTTGGTCTGGAAAACATGTTCCCACCGAGGTCAAATGCAGAGCACAGAGCAACGGACTTATCCAGCACTGCTGCTCCTCGAATGGCACCCTTTATGGCTAGGTGTGTCGCGTACGAGAGGGCCGCTGGTGGTAAATACCTGTCTTTGTCGTACCTCAGCTGTCATGGCAGTAGAAAATGTTACTAAATTGAAGTGCATATCAGATCAGGAAAGTTAATAATTTTAATTACACGTAAGACCATAAAGTAAGATGTAAGCTGAGTTTCGAATGCAAGATGGCCTGCGTGCGTGACAGAAGGAAGTTAAAACAACATATCGGCAGATAATGTATCTAAAAGCAACTGGGCATTATTTGCTTCTTCGATGCTGGTCAAACACGCCTGCATGCAGTACATTTGACATGTCACCAGCAGCGCCGAGTGCCGCGGTCAACAGAATGATAGGTAACTATTCAACGCACGTAATGGAACAACCCTGAGTACAATTTAGAATGATGGTCAAACATTAAGACGATCACATGTAGAGGAAAACTTACGAGAGAATAATTCCCGAAAGATATTGCGGTGGGCCGTGCGCACCCAGAATCAAGGTTGGACGAAAGAAGAGTTCAGAGAGGGCAGATTACAGGGGATTGACAACAAGAGTAACGGTGGTAGCAGAGAGTAACCCGAGCCGTCCAAGTGTAGTGACGCACTTCAGCAGCACCTCATGGAGCAAAAGACACTTCAACTACGAGGAAACGGTAATACACGGCAACCGCAAGCTAAGTAGCAATTTTCAGTACCGATTGGAATAGCATTCAATAGAAACTGCCTGTCTCTGTCTCAAAGAATTAGAGGACTTTCATTGAACAGCAGGAACAAGTTACTGTGTGATACTTGTTTCCTACACCACGGGGCAAGCGGCCGTTGTTTGATAGTGAACTTTCAAACCGGCCACTGGTTAGTAGATCGAGTGGCAGTGAAAGCACTCGACTCCGATAAAGGTCCTCCCTGGCGACTATCGAAACCATCTGAGATTCTATTAAAGGATTTTGGTCTGACACCCTAATAAACAAATGTGTTGATAGAACAATAAACTTGAGACTTCAGCAGATCAGTTCTGCCAGTACAATAATATAACCAACCACCCACCCCAACGAAGGAGATTTCCTTTCTCTCATCTCCTGTATAAAAGCTGACAAACAAGCTAGCTAAACCCTTACTATCGTTAACGCCGTGACTGCGCCACGCAGATAACACCAAAGCCAAAAGGAAAAAAATAAATTAGTGTGGGGAAACTATGGCGGGATGCGACAACACACCAGCTCTAAGTACTCGATACCTGCAATATCTGATATGCAAAATTTATTATCCAGGAAGTTCTACAGACAAGTTTATCTATGACTATTCCTAAAACAGTTTAAAAGTGGCCATAATTTGTTTACTTTTATTAATAAGCTCTCTCGACAAAATGTTAGTAGCCGTCATAAAAGTAACCCCTTAAAAGAGCACACCAGTCACCTTGCAAGGCTGTAGACGGTGTAGAACTGGTACCAGGTGGTCATGTAACCACTAAAGTAAGCCACGACAGGAAAACCTAGTATAAGTGCCAGTCGGACCTATGGAATCAAACCTCTAAGATGAGTCGACTGGAGAGACAACAAATTGACTAAAATCATGTTACGCGATTGATTTGATAACGACAACACCGTAAATGAAGTAGCCCCACTTGTTAGTTTACCAACGCGGATACTCCCACGTGTCTAAGTGATGTGTACCATTCTCAGTCATGTACCACGGCGCTAGAACTGTCGTCAAGATCCTAATTGATAGTAACTTTTTGGAGTGTCACTCCGTGTCAGTGACTATCGGCTTGAAACACAGCAGAAATTTCCGCTGTCAGCAAATGCATGTGCAAAGTGGTGGGGAAATAAAGCGCACGTGACTCTTGTGGGAAGCTTAAAAGAACGGATGCGCAAAACTACAGAACAAATGAAGATAGCAGCAGAATTCTTCAACATATTCCCAGTTTAAATATAATAATTTTCCCCGAGAGCGGACAGCTTTTGTCCACAATTTTAGAAAGCATCACTCGTGCCAAACTCAGCGAGCCCTTTATCTCACATGATATCCTGGGAACCATGAATGAAAGGCAACAGACTCTTTCCATATTCCTATATTTCCGAACAGCTCCACTGCATACTGTTAACGAAGGTACGAGCGTACGGTATATGTTGGCAGGTATGTGAGTGGCTCGAAGACTTCTTAAGTAACAACATAGTACGTGGTCCTTGACAGCGAGTGTTCATTAGAGACGTGTCGTCGTGAGGGTCCCAAGGAATTGTGATAAGATTGCTATTATTCTAGTTATATATAAATGATTCGTCGGACTGGGTGAGCAGCAATCTGGGCAGTTTGCTGATAATGCTGTGGTACACGGGAAGGCGTTATAGTTGAGTAACTGTAGGACGATGCAAATTGCCTTAGAAAAAATTTCTTGTTGATGTGATGAAATGACAGCTATCTCGAAATGTAGAAAAATGTAAGTAAACGCGGATGAGTAGGAAAAACAATCCTGCAATTTCCGACTGCAGTACTTGTCATGTGCTGCTTGACACGTTCACGTCGATTAAATATCAAGCCGTAATGTTGCAAAGCCGCAGGAAATGGAAAGAGCTTGTGAGCATCGTAGTAGGGAAGGCGAATAGTTTGCTTCGGTTTATTAGGAGAATTTAAGAAAAGTGTGTGTCATCTGTGCAGCCGACCACGTGTAGAACACCAGTGCGGCCAATTCTGGACGGCCATTCGTGTGTCTTAGGTCCCCTCCAGGTCGGATTACAGGAAGACATCGAAGTAATTGAGGGAGGTGTTGCTAGATTCGTTACCGCAAGGTTCGATCAACACGCAAGTATTACGGAGATGTTTCGGGAATTTAAACGGGAACATCTGAAGGGAAGGCGACGTTCTTTTCAAAAGGTTCTGTGCTAAAATTATAATCCACACTTGAAGCTGACTACAGAAGATTCTACTGCCGCCAATGTACCCCTCGCAGAAGGGGTACATTGTAGCAAATATAGCAAATGTTCCCTCTGACATGTTCAATATAATGTGTTTCTTTAAATTTCTCTAGGTCTCATTTCCTGTCTGGATTCGATACCTCTGTCTTACCATAAACAATCTGAAACTTTCCGGAGTCTCCAGGTCTCTTCCACCTATACAATATTCTTACGTGATTCTACTCGGATATCCGAATGGGAGAGCATTTTACCTCCGGAATATTTTACCCAAGAGGACATCATCATCATTTAACCATGTAGCAGAGCTGCACGCCTTTGGGAAAAATAATGTCTATAGTTTCCCCTTGTTTTCAGCTGTTCGCAGTGTCAGATCTACATGCCATATTGCCTAATTTTACAAGGCCAGATGAATCATTCATCCATAGTGTTTCTTCTCCAACTACTGAAAAAGCTCTTTATCAGCCATATGTTAGTCTAGCCCCTACCCTGATTCCCCTCAATTATGGTGATACAAGCGGTACGGCGATCTGCCTTGCTGAGGCACATCTTGGCAACGTCCATGGTTTATGGGTGGAAGCTTTATACACCGACAATAAACTTACAATATGTTCATTGCATGCTGGAGCATCACACTGTTAAGTCCATTTATAATCACCCTCGTATTTTGTTACGTTGTAGCATACTGGCAACATCAACAAAGACGGCCTCTGTGGCCGAGCGGTTCTAGGCGCTTCAGTCTGGAACTGCGCTGGTGCTATGGCCGCAGGTTCGAATCATGCCTCTGGCATGAATGAGTGTGTTTTTCTTAGGTTAGTTAGATATAACTAGTTCTAAGTCTAGGGGACTGATGACCTCAGACGTTAAGTCTCATAGTGCTTAGAGACATTTGAACCATTTGAACATCGACAAACTCTCGTAGTGAAGGAGGGAGTGGAGAGAGCAAGCGATAGCGAGAGAAAGAGGGGGAGAGAAAGTTGCCCACTGTAGGAATCGTAGCACTATTCACGCCTCGGGATTTAGGAAAGCGGCCTAAAATTTAGTCGAAACAGACAAGTGAAGATTGTCATTTAGCTTCATCAAAATATCAATTTCTCAATCAAAGCGCGTAAACAAATGCGTTCCTGGCAATGGTCAGGAAAATGAACTCCGATAATGTCAAATATTGACTGTTCTTCGGTGTGATATCCAAAAAGGAAACTGGAAATCAATATCGAGCCACTGTGTTATACAACAAAAAACTAAAACTCGTTAAAAAACGTTCAATTAACTTGTTCGCGTTCGTGAACGTAAAAAAATTAATTACGCTTTAATTACATCTTTCGCAATTTCTCTGCTGTCACGATGATAACGGCTAAGCCATAATCATGTAAACACTCAGGAAATTGGAAGTGAGCTAATCTGTAATTAAATCTCTCTCTATGCAGACACGAAGAGCCCAGCAAGCGACAAAATGCTAGAAAATTAGAATCCTAAAGAAAATGGGAATTCATACCATCTGGTGCACTAAAAAGGCGCATTAACACACAAAATCTGGAAAAAGGATTGTTCTCTGCAGAAAATCCCTTCCGTAGCAGTGAGAGGAAAGTGCTTTATTAGCAATATCGTGCGTTCTTCAGATACGAGGATTACGGGGAGTTTAAGTTCACTTAGAGTTATTGTCGTGGTTGTGTGCGCGTGATATATTCCGGACGTTCGTGCCATCAGCTACCTCTGGTGAATGGACGGGACATTGTGAGAAAAAAGTTGGCGCTCTCGTGATGTAGGCGCCAACACAGTCTGAATCAGAAAATAATTATGTTAAGAGTCTTTGCACACAATTTCTGGTATTAGATGCTTTGAAAAAAATGTTCTCGCATGATACAAATAAGACAACTGAATTCTTCCGAAACTTATTTCACCGGAATTCAGAGAAATACAAGGCCGTACGGGCGCTTACCGTATGCTGTTCTCTGAGCGTACTGTTCGTGATCGAAACAGGAAATGGGGAAAGGAGGTGATAATAATACAAGGGCCACCCTCCACCATTCACCGCATGGTGGCCTGTATAATATAGTTGCACGTGTGGAAACACAATTCGCTGTCCTCTTCAAGGTGCCCAAAGGGCGTCCTCGTTGATGTAGTGTTTCACGATTTTCTGGAAGGATTCGAAATAGTTCCCCAATATCGCTTTTTCATCTCAGAAGAGCGTCTTACACCCACTGTCTTTCGACACAAATTTTCACCTCTACGCCTCGCTGTTGTAGCGTGGAAGTTACTAATTGATCATCTGACCGCTTCTTGTTGTTAGTGTTTCCATATATTCCTCTAGCCAACGATTTTGAGGAAAATCTCCTAATTTTTACCGTTATCCCCTGGATTTTCAGCAGACTTCTGTTAACACAATATCTCGAACATTTCGATGCTCATCTTCTGCGGTTTTCCAACAGTCTACAATTTACCTCTGTACGCTGCCGTCCACCACGCACACACTCTATGTAATTTATTTCTGTAGTTGGAGCTTACCTTTGATATTAGTGAACATCTTTTAGCGAAGTATGCCCTTCCTACCTAGGCTAGTCTTCTTCTTATGCCCTTGATTCTTACGCCATGCATAATTTCTCTTTCAAGATGACAGAATTCCTTCGCGTCTCCTGCTATAGTGTCACCAGTTTTTATGCTGTTTTACACTAATTTAATTTCTTTTGTTTACTCTCAGTCTAAATATTCTGTGCTCAGAAAAACCTTTCAACCGATTTAGTAGGGCGTGTAATTATTTTTCAGTTTCAGAGAGAACAAAAAAATGTTGTTAGCGAATCTATATCTTTTTTATCCTTTCGTCGTGAATTTTAATATCGACTTCTGAATCTTTCTATTCATTTCCTTCATATTTCACTGTCACTAAGTGAAAAAAATGCGAGCCTGCTGAATATCGGGCTGCTATTGTGAATGCATTCCAAACATTATAGCAACCTTAGTTCTTAATCTTGTTAAATCATAGAATCTAATACTAAGATATCGAGTTTTCCAAAGGATCAGTGTAGGTCATCGTATTTCAGTATATATGCCAAAGATGTGGTGCATGCCATAGGTATCCTGGCGAAGCTATTCGTGGATTATGCTGTTGTGCATAGGAAAGTTGCCACGTCAGAGAACTGTAGTACAATGCGGAAAGCCTAGATCGAAGATTGATGCAGGGAGAGGTAGTGCGACCCATTTTCGAGTACAGATCGAGAATTTGGGATCCCCGACAGGTCGTAATAAAGTAAGACATTAAATCAATTCAGAGACGTAGTGCTAGATTTGTTAACAGCAGGTATTACGGGGATGCTTTTGGAACACAAAAGGAAATTCCTGGACGGAATGCGACATTCTTTTCGAGGAATACTGTTGCGAAAATTTACAGAACCGGAATCTGAAGTTGACTGCTGAACAATTCTACTGCAGCCAACATATGGACAATGAAGATTAAATGCGAGAAATCAGGCCTCATACGGAGGCTTTTAGGACGTTGTTGTCCCCTCGCTCAGTTTGTGGGTATAACAGGAAAGGAAATGATTATGAGTGGTGCAATGTACCCTCCGCCATGCAGTATACGGTGGTTTGCGGCGTTTGTGTGTATGTAGGTGGTGCGGCGGTGGAGACCCGATCATGTGGTGGCTGCTTGCTGTCCCGTTTCACTTCAGTGTGTGTCATAGGCCTCTCGTCGTAGTAAGGGCTGCCGGATTATCGATATCTCCATTCAAATAGATGGCTATTTATACAGGTAGGAGCTCCCTTGTACCAATGTGCTACTTCCAGCCACATTTGCAATAACAATTCCGTGGCCCAGCAATGTTGAAACTGCTTAGCCCATCCTGCAAGAGGACCATCTTACTGCGGCATAGGTAGGACTGCGGTGCTCGGCCTGTACCACCACGTAGTGCGTAAATAGCGCCGTTACTGCAGGAGACGGGCCGTCACCTTAGCACCCACCGGCTGTTAATGGCTCCTTCAACTGCTGGGACTGAGCTAATTTCCGTAGTAACGTCCAAAAATATTGCCGGCGCTGCAGTTTAATCATTGCGAGAGCGTTACGGAGATGCTAATCAAGATGTCCAACATGGAGAGATATACTGTAAAGATTTAGAAATTATAGTTTCCAAGTAGAGGCAGGCAAAATATTGGTTCGTGTTGTGTACATCGCACTAAATGAGCACTATTGGAAATCTGAGCTCAATAGGAGAAAAGGGGAGGGTTACTATAATGGTACACGGGGTACCCTCTGTCACTCATTATATCTTGACTTATGAAACATGGATATACACTGTTCAGCCAAAACATTATGACCACAGTCCACCGCGACATTGGACGCCGTGCGGTAGCGTTGCGGGCACGTGAAACGGTGACAAAGGCATGTAAGCGGAGCAGACACGGACGGCAGATCACTCTAGCGGAGATATGAGCTATAAATGGGGAAATTCACTGAGATAAGCGACTTTGAGAAAGGGTAGAATATTATTGAGCATAGCCTGTACCTCGAAAATTGGTAAGCTGATCTTATATTCACGTGATATTGTCGTGACCATTGACGGAAAGAGGTAGAAGGACAGTGAAACCACCACTAGCCACTAAACGGTTGGACGGCCATGAACTTTCACAGAACGTGGGCTTCGGTGGCTTGTTTGCTCTGTAAAGTAGGATAGATAGTGATCCGAAAGAGCACACTGCTCGTGCACCCACAAGTATTTCGCAACACACCGTTCACCTACATTGTTGAACATGGAGCTCCGCAGCAGACCACCCCTACGTGTTCACATGTTGACCCGATGAGATTGTCGATTACAATTGCAGTGGACACGGGACTGTTGCGACTCGACCGGCGAAAAGTGTCGCTTCTGCGGGCGAATCACATTTTTGCTACACTGGGCCGATGGTCGTCTCCACAAACGCCGTCATCGAGTGAAAGTTCTCTCGAAGCGTACAGCGCACCACGGACGCAGACTGGTGCGAGCAGGCTCTGGCTCTGACCACTATGGGACTTAACATCTATGGTCATCAGCCCCCTAGAACTTAGGACTACTTAAACCTTAACTAACCTAAGGACAGCACACAACACCCAGTCATCACGAGGCAGACAAAATCCCTGACCCCGTCGGGAAACGAACCCGGGAACCCGGGCGTGGGGGTGCGAGCAGTATTATGCTACGGGTAACATTATTCTGCGTTTGCGTGGGGCCTATGGTAGTAATCGAAGATACGCTGACAGCTGCGAACCCCGTTCATCCATTCATGCTTGATGTCTTCCCGGACGACGATGTCTTCCTTCAGCAGTCTTGGAACCAGCACCGTCCAACAGTGGTTTGAGGAGCATTAAAGTGAACACTACGGACCAAATTCGCCTGACATAAATCCTGTGGGTCCCATCTGGGTCGCTCACGGGTACCACCACTGCACACACAAATCAGCTGCCCGTTGTTTAAAAGGATTTCATGACCGGAGCGTAGACATCTTTCGCAACATACCTCAACAAACCACCAAAAAACTGTCGGATCCCCGATGTGCAGAATCAGTGACGTATTCCGTCACAAAGACAGAAAAACAAGCCAATAATGCTTTAGCTCATCAGTAGATGTAAACTACAATGTAGGTATTGTTCGTTGTGATTCGCGGAGTCCCCTGGGGTTCGGTAGTTATGAGTGCAGGCGGCCTGCCAAACGTGCAAACTAAAAACAATACTCATTGTGCAAGCTGTTCTATGGCTTTTAGGTTTACAACATCAGAAAATGACACCAGCGGTTATAGCCATTCAGACTGCTCGCCGCAGATGGACGTGAAGTACAGTTACCAAAAAAAATTGAAAAAACTCAAAAAAATTAAAAAAACAAAAAAATTCGTGAGAAGTTAAACAACTTCTGTGGTTAATCAAAAATGTTCCTAGTAACGGCTACTGTTTTAAACCGTAATTCCGACACAGCGACTGCACAATTAAGTTGCATAAAACGGATTGATAATATTTATTAAGAGCAAAAAGGTTGACTTATCAAATAGTTGTAGAACAGAAAAATTATAATATTCCCTAAAATTAATCTTTGATTTATTGATCCTTAAAGGTGAACTACAGTGACAATTCCCTATGTTAAGGATAAACAGTTACCGGACAAGAAATTACAAACAGAATTACATTCATCAGTAGATAAAATTCCTGTCTCAGTTGAAAGTACCATATAACTGCTGAAGACAGCTGAATGCTATGTGGAACAAGACTTAATCAGCAAAGTCTGAGCTGCACACAAATGCAAAAATACTGGAGAAGATCCACTCATCGTCTCGGTACAAAACGTATTTCTCATAAAAAGCAAACTTGCGTTGCGGTGTAAACCCGCGAATTGTGAGAAGCACGGAGGAAAGGCAAGGCAAACGTTAATATTCAAAAAGGCAGCGAGAGAAGCGTCAGGCCGGGCTGGACGTCTGTCGATATCTCCGCGACGAAACGTCGCCCCAACTATCCCGAGCAGCGAACACCAAGTGCGTTCTCCTGTCCGTCTTTCGCCCCGCTCCTAAACGCCACTCTTTAGATAGGAGGATTCACAAGTTTTGCCACCGAAAAACCGGTAATTTCTTCGCACCTTTAAAAGGCAGTGGAAGTCTGCAGAATTTTCTTCACAAGCGCGTTTTGTATTTCCATAAACTGACTAGAAGTTGGCACTGGACGTGCTCTCATGCAATTCATTTCCCACACTGTGAAGTGTAAAATGGCGGTAGCTCATTATCTGCATATACTTCTACGAGTATTTCCTAGAAAGTAAAGCACCGCATTTTTTTCTTCAACAATTCTTTATTTAACATAACGAGAATTACGCATGCAAAAGAATGATGTTTTATCTAAGCACCCTATTTGTCCACATAATCTCTATCCCGTTCTATGGCTTTTCCTCCAGCGGGAAACAACGGCGTGTATACTCTATCGGTACCAATCCTTGTCCTGGTGGTGGAGTCAGTGTTTCACTGTGTGAATCAGCTCCCCATCGTCCTCAAAATGGCATCCTTCAATGCTTCCTCACGAATGACAACATCAGCTCGCTACAACATGTCAGGTGTGATAACAGTGGATCGTCTCCCCAACCGCTGCAAATCGTGCAGCTCCGCCGAACCGCCTTCTGATGACCACACCCTTCGCGCCCAGCGACTAACGGTACTTCTGTCGAAGCAGATGCTCATAGCCTTTGCACAAGCGTTTGTGAATATTCCCCGCAGTTTCTTTCTCAGCAGTGAGAAATTCAATGACGGCACGTTGCCTGTAACGTACATCAACTACAAACGCGATTTTGAAACTGTGCTGCTGCTACGCTATCTGTCGGAAGTGACGGAAACTTGGCGCCCTCATTCAGGAGACTTCATATAATACGTATGGAACGTTTCGCATTTGTAGCATTGTTTTGGGGCAAAACCCTCATAAGAAAGACCGTGGGCATTTCTGGCGACCCCGCACACCTCTGAAAATGTGCCTTCCTCTACCCTTGCCTGGAAGCACCCTTGTCAGCTGTGTCTCTACCGTTCTTGGATAAATTAAGGGGAAATCTCCTGATTACCCTGCGCTCGCCCACCCCAACTCCTGAAGCTTGCAGTTGGGCTTTCTCGCCACGTTCCGCCAATATGAAAGTAAAGAGTTCATATCCATGACTTCCGAAGCCCTGTCCCTCCATCCAGAGAATTTTGATACAACTGTAAGTAGGCTGTTTAGGATTTTTTATTGGTAACGTCGCTTAGCGCTTTGTATGAAAAATCACTGGCTGTGCTGTGCGCAGTGTGTGTTTAGTTTGCATTGTTATCTGCCATTGTAGTGTTGGGCAGCGGCAGCTGGATGCTAACAGCGCGTAGCGTTGCGCAGTTGGACGTGAGCCGCCAGCAGCGGTGGACGAGGGGAGAGAGATGGCGGAGATTTGAAATTTGTAAGAATTGGTGTCATGAACTGATATATATATTATGACTAGTGAGGTAAATACATTGTTTGTTCTCTGTTAAAATCTTTCATTTGCTAACTATGCCTATCAGTAGTTAGTGCCTTCAGTAGTTTGAATCTTTTATTTAGCTGGCAGTAGTGGCGCTCGCTGTATTGCAGTAGCTTGAGTAACGAAGATTTTTGTGAGGTAAGTGATTTGTGAAACATATAGGTTAATGTTAGTCAGGGCCATTCTTTCGTAGGGATTTTTGGAAGTCAGATTGCGTTGCGCTAAAAATATTGTGTGTCAGTTTAAGCACAGTCGTGTATAATTGTTCAAAGAGGACGTTTCACATAGACCAGTCTTATAAAATTGTTGTAAGGGGACGTTTCATAACAGTAACGAATTCATTTATCGTCGCTTAGCCGCATGTGACTACGTCACAAAACTATTGAACAAGTTTGTAACTATTGATCCAGATCATTCATCATCTGACTCATCCTATGTAGTACACGCCAGATACATATCTAGAGATCACAGGCCGTGCTTCCAGAAATTACCTCCGTTCTCTCCCGTTTTATGCTCTGTTCCTCCACATGCTTTCGTTCCACAGGGCCGCCATGTCCTTTGGTCGTCCACCCAGCGATGCCTCGGCCTTCCTATGGGGCGTCTGGTGTCTGGTTTTCCCCCAAATGCCTCCTGCAGGTACCTTTTTTGCGGGCTTACTGGTTGCATGGCCTGCTCACTGGATTCTTCTGTTCTACAGTTTCGGTAGAATTGTTTGTTATTGCAAGAAGAGGTAGATTGCCTCGTTCTTGCTCCTCCTCCATTATCTTTTATCTAAGATCGGTCCTCTTCTTTCAAACAGTAACATTCGTTCACTTTCTCTGTTAGTCGTGCTCCAGGTTTCTGAACCGTAGTGATGGAGTACATATTGCTTAACAAATTTTCCTGCACAAATTATACATATTTCACATACTGATATTTATGGTAAAACAGAACAGGAACAAGTAGTCACAAAATGATTTTGATCCAGTGTGTGGAAGATAGCTGAAAAATAAAAACCAGTTATGTAACTATATCCTTTATGTGGTCGTGCGTCTGAATTGGAATCATGTCTGTTGTGTGCATGATAACTGACGTCACTTGACTCTGGACCATCTTTTTCTTAAGCTTTGCATGAGATAAAGTTATTTGAAACTTACGCGATCTTAAATGGATGCCAGTGGCAGTAACTTGTACAGATGTGAGCCAGTCTCTTCAGAATTGTTCATAAATTTGTGATGGTAAGTTCCTATGGAACCAAACAGCTGAGGTCATCGGTCCCTAGCCTTACACACTACTTAATCTAACTTAAATTACACTAAGGACAACATTAACACCCATGCCAGAGGGAGGACTCGAACCTCTGATGGGGGACACGCGAAAACCTTGGCAAGGCGCCCAAGACTGCACGGCTACTCCTCGTGCCTTCTGAATTTGTGACGAAGTTTTAGTAATAAGTGACAATCAGAAGTGTATCAGGATGGGATCAAGTAGTCACAAAGCTATTTTCATAACACGTTTGGAAAATGTCCAAAGTTTTGTGTCTAATACGACAGGTACAATCACACAAACAATTGATGCAGCACATGAACAGCACATGAACAATAAAAAAACGTAAAATGTTCAAAATTTTGGGTGTACATGTTGATGAAAACTTGAACTGGCAAAAACATATTACTGTGCAGCCCAAAAAAGGAAGTTCAGCTAATTTCGCTCTTTGTATAATTGCTAGTCTTGGAAACAAACGTATTTTCGTATTTACACTCAATAATGTGCGAAATAACTAACTCATCACGTAGGAACAAAGTACCGATTGTTCAAAGGTGAGCTGTAAAACTAACATGTGATATTTACCCGCAGCCACTTGTCGTTGCGTCTCAAGGAGTTGCGCAGTTCCTCATAAATAACACATTTAATGTGAGAAAAATAGTAAGGTTCGTACCTGCAGCGCTACAAAAAAATTATCTTTATTACTAGCTATTACAGTTGTCAGTGACTGAGAATGTAATTCCATGATCTTCAACAAAAAATTTTGGATCATTGGTCCAATAACATAAAACGTCCGAAAGGTAATAAAGCACGTTTTAAATCTAACCAAAAATAAATTCTTATGGACAGCTCCTTCTGTTCTACAGACGAATTTTTATTTCAAAACTGATCATATCTACATATCACGTAAACTAATTCGTTCGACGTAATTTCGATTAAACAAACGTTCATATCATCTATGGAACATGTAACTAAGTTAATAATTAACTAGATGCAATTTCCGTTTTATGTTACTGCGGGCATATTACCTTCTGGAGAGTACCACTGTTATGAACAACTTCCCGAGAGGCTGCGAACTTTTCTAATCATGAAGGACACCAGCACTGCACAGTAAGCAACATTACAAGGAAGAACAAGCCGTCATAATCAGATACATCTAATATTATAGCGAAGGAGCACGAACCGCCGCATTACTGACGCAAAGGCTTATTTCAGACTGCTGTAGAGTTTATTAAACAGCACTCAAGATGTAGGCGCCAAGCGTGAATATACGAGGCACTAGCTCTCCTCGTATCGCGCTGAGCACACTTGCACCAAAGCTTGTAATGCCTGCGTTACAAATTCAGTGCAAGGCTCTTGAGTTTCTGTTACGCAATGTAGCCAGCAAACTGCCGTAGTGTCAGGACAGTCGTCCTTGGCAAAGTTGGTAAATGGTTACTAAGTCTTTTATATGACTTTTTTCCAGCGCAAAGTACATCAGTGAAGTTATGTAAGTTATTTTCTGTAGATTTCTGCTAAAAAATGTTTTCCATCTCCATTAATAAACTGTAGAGGTAATGAGCCATCGTTCAGTGAAAATCCCTGTTGGAGAGCTACATAACCTTCTATGCAATACATATTTAATATGTCTAATACGTGTAAAGGCATGTTATAAAATTAAAAGTCATTTTACAAATTATACCAAGGTGAATACAAGTTTTACATCTATACACGAAATCGTAACAACAATGTTAGACGTCTCTGAAGCAAAACAACGAACACTTATTTGAAAATTTTTACCTAGCGGCTATAGCTTAATGAGTACTAGTCATTCATGCAAAATGTAATTCCCTATACTGCGTTAGTACCTATTTTTTCTTCCAGCAAAACAAAAACTCGGTTACCCACACCTCGCGTTAGATCTCCGTCAATAATTCTCTTAAATGTAAATCCATAAATCAGCTAGTCATCGGTTTCAGTACCAGGTATATTTTACCATTCATGTTTCATGGTGTGCAGAAGAATATGATAAAGCTTTTCTTTCTCATTCGAAACTAAAACACTATTTTGTACCGTCTCCCTATGTACTTGCAATTCATTCAGTCTTTTTTTTTCTTTTTACTGTGAATTCTTCTCTAATTAGCCTATTTGGTATCAAAATGTTGGATTCGCTTCCTGTCACAGAACATCGTGATTGGCATACACTCATTAGCTGGCCGTGCGGTAGCGTTCTCGCTTCCAGCGCTCGGGTTCCCGGGTTCGATTCCCGGCGGGGTCAGGGATTTTCTCTGCCTCGTGACGACTGGGTGTTGTGTGCTGTCCGTAGGTTAGTTAGGTACAAGTAGTTCTAAGTTCTAGGGGACTGATGACCATAGCTGTTAAGTCCCATAGTGCTCAGAGCCATTTCAACCATTTTGAACTCAACAGCTACGCTCTTTCTCAATCCTAGTACACAATAGGATACTCAAACAACATGACACTGTTTTAAAGTACCAGACAAATAAACTTAAATGATGCAAGCTATTAAACCTCGAAAATGTAACTGTTGCTCTTGCTTGTATAATGAATCGTCATAGCTGATGACCCTTGGAAGTAATTCTGTATGACAGTCAGTACATGGCACTTGAAAATTACTTCCATGTGGTGAAAAAGACGCTAGTCACATGTGTCATCAGGATAATTTTTGTTTATAATTGTTATCCTACATAATTAACGAAATAGTTATTATATTTTTAGTTTTCATGTTTAGTAAATTACCAATCGTGAAATAAATGTAAACTCATCTGAATATCATTGATTCAGTGACATAAGCGACAACTTACTATGAAGAAATATTTTGGAATATCTGTATAATTACTGCTTACTATGCTGAAAGCAATAGAAGATAAACACATACTACACGTGTGAGAAGCATAAATTTTTGTATGTTATCTGTTCTTATTATGATAGGCACTTTACATGTAGCTTTTATGGAATTTAACGATATCCCCCTTCTTACATTTCACTCGACTTCCTAATAGACCAATTATTTTGTGCCTCAGATGTAGTAACAATTGTGGAACTGGTTCCTTCTGTGTGGTTTTTCCTTCAGGTAGATTCTATACAACGAAATTCGCATTGTTGTGTAGATTCACTACGTCTTTCTCCAAAAATTCAGATATTCTGGAATGTATTATCAGTTTTATTGTCCTTAAATGAAAACGACATTTTGTAGTAAATATCAGTACACTGAAAGAGAATCGTAAATGAACTATGCCGTAATGTACTTTTTCATACTTCCCTGGGTTCTCAGGAAGCTGAAGAAAGACAGCAGAGGTTGAAAACACAGCTTCAATTGGAAATTTCTTTCTTTTCACACGACCGGTTTCGGACAGTCATAAGCCTATCCTCAGGTGTCGCAGCTGTGCTGTGGTCCACGAGAGCCGCGTGTATCAGGCGCGGTGTGCTGCACACCTGAGCGCAGCTACGACACCTGAAGATGGGCTTATGACAGTCCGAAACCGGTCGTGTGAAAAGAAAGAAATTTACAAATGAAGCGGTATTTTCAACCTCCGCTATAATGTTCAGTTACGGATGTTCTTCCAGCAGGCTTGTTTGTAAAGAAAGACACAGGTGGTGTCATTTTTTTAGTTATCGTCAGTTTTTATGGCATAACAGGGGCTTCCAGTCGTAAAATCAACAATACAAGCCAATATGAACGATATTATTCAATCTCATCCGATATCGTATTTAGAAATCTAGCTTCCTGCCCGGCAGGGGCGCTTGTATCGCAGCGCGTAACAAAAAAGATACGGAGTGTCGCGACTGTTTTATGTTAAACTTTGGGTGAGTTTCAAGATTATCGAGCGAAGGTCAGACAAGGCATATCTTGGCATGACGTAACCACGCTGACATAAAATCTGTGATCAGCGGTACGCCAAGACAACAAGGATTATCTTGGTAATGGCGTAACTCCAACGTTTGGTATCAGTTAACAGCGTTCTGTGACGTACTGAATGTCTCACCAGTCCCGGAGGGATGTAGATAGAGAACTGATGGGCAATTAGTGCAAAACATGGCTCATGCAGTCATCATGTCTCGTGCAGTAAACGTTTGTTCCAACTTTATTTCACCAGAGAGTGAAAATTTATTTTATTCCAAAGACACACACAACACATGCACGCTACACAATTGCGCGAATGGCCCATACAACAGCTTACGTTGTCGAAATTTTGGTTGACTGTTTAAAAACTTAGCCTCTCCTTACTACAGCCCCTCAGCATCGAACTAACACAATCGTGTTCTTATCAGAATTTCTCAGTTATTAAGCTTTTGTCTGCTACACAGTTGAGATTAACGACCATAATCTTCATCATTTTTTGGTTTAACACAGCAGTTACCTCCATTTGCGGGCTAAAGTGCGCACAGAATTATTATTCCACAGTCTCGGTGTCTTCTTCACTTACCCAAAAACAACAGAAACTGTCTCTGCCGAACCACTTCCAATATCCATTCGACCACGGCACTACGACAAAAGTCCAACAGATGGTGTGCATATTGAGATGTTGTGGCGTCTTGGTCGCGAGCTAAGGAGTGACAATTTATTTGGAAACAGTCTCTCCACTTCTCATAGCTGGGCGAAACATGACCGTATAATGTAGAGTGAATCTTCCTGGCCGCTGATTTCTCAAAACATTCGAGTCAGAAACTCCACAGTCGCTTGCAGCCGAAGTAGTTGGCGGTGGCTAATGTGAGCGAGGGTATGTGCGAGGTCACAGAGGGTCATTACTATTAATACGAATAGGATATTCGATATTGGTCGTAAATATTGATGCAGTTATACGAAACTATGATCGACATTACAATTAATGAGTTAAGTACATGAGTTTCTAAGCAGTGACTCATGTGTAGTTCTATGCATAATTTCCAGTTTATCCTGAGAGTGTTGTGGCAAGACTAAATGAACTAATAAAATAACTAG
Organism: Schistocerca gregaria; assembly: GCF_023897955.1. Lineage (NCBI taxonomy): Eukaryota > Metazoa > Arthropoda > Insecta > Orthoptera > Acrididae > Schistocerca > Schistocerca gregaria. The sequence continues at coordinate 161,875,270 of NC_064923.1, read as the reverse complement.
TTTACGTGCTCTTTCCTGAAACGTAGACCAGTTTTCCAGATCATGTTGAGCCACCACTTCATAAACAGAACCACGACTGTGCGTGATCTTCTGCTAGAGGCAGATCTTTAGCCCTCCCAGTCAATATGAATCCATAAGCTCGTTGATAAATCATATCTCCCTTGTTTTCAAAGCTTTTTATTTTCAAAGTATATGACTTTCTCTCTGAGTCAGTCGCATCCACTGACGTTTGGTGCTGTTTTATATTGGCAACACATTAAAATGTATTCATTGTTTCTTGCACTGAGTACCTCTGAGGTCAATATGACCCCAGTTTGAATTCATCAGGTTACCTTCCATTTGGAAAGGGGTTGCACTCTGCGAATGTTATATTGACTTGTAAATTATAGATTGCAGCAATCAGTAGTCCTTGTCTAAATTTTATTATACATATCTAGATTTCAGCTAGAGGCTAGACATTCTCAATGCACCATTATTTTCGCTCAAAGCATGCAACTCCCTGTTGATCAGGCTTCACCCACAGTTCATTGAATACTACCAGTTTAAATTGCTTTTGGTTGCTTGAATGTCAGACTTACGAAAACAGAACAATTACTGCTACACTGAACAGTTTTAATGTATGCTTTCATGATAGTTAATTGAAGTACTGCCAATATGTCCGGAGTAAATTGCTTGGCGTCTATATAATCTAGTGTTACTTAGTGAGAAAAAAAAATCCTCATAGTAGGATGGTTAAAAGACCCAAGGTGCGCTATTGGAACGCAGCCACGCGTACCTGACGATGTACACATTCAACTGTAGACCTCACATGTACGGCCAGGCTATTGTTACCAACCGACAACGCACGGCTTTTAGAATGGAGGTGTTGTAATCAAAGTATCTCCCTTCACAAAGAGGAGGAGAAGACGTTGAAGAAATACAAATGTGTGTGTGCTATGGAGATACACCTATGGGCACGGAAACTGTCAACAGCCACGGCAGCATAGAATAACAGCGAGAAGTGTGCTTCCAATACCTCGTACTTTCACAGTGGCTAATACACTGCAAGTATTATTTACTAATGTTTATAAGCGAATTTCATGAGGGCTTCCATCAACATTAAAATCCGTCTTTCCTTCAGTATTTGTTCATCCGGTTCCACTCACATATTCTCGGTGGACTGGTCATTCGTTTGCTAGGAGCTGCCTTCACTGTTGCTAGCTCGGCGAACATTTTATACCCGATTTTAGAAGGTGTTCTGAGAAAAGCGTCCCATGTTCAAAGCTAGAAAAAAACAGCCTATAAACATATGTCGCAAACTAATATTTGTTGGTCATGCACTGTAAGGTGTCAGGCAAATCCAACACCTTACATGAAAACCCTGACATAATAAGCAAATCTACTAGTATGTCACATAGCTCCGAATAAATCGTGACATTAAATTAACCAAAGTAATACAAGTAACGAGTGAGCAAATGGAATGCCACAGACTAACTCAAGAATGCCTAAATGCATGTCGTACCTTCCCACCGTGAGGCAGACGCAGTTCCGAGGGGAGAAACGAGGACAGAAGCCGAGAGCAGAACCGTGTTAAGCTAGAAGGCCCTACGATAACGGACGAAGGGACGGACACCCACGCCGCCAGACTACCTGTACGACTACACAACCCGCACGTTTTAGCGTGAGGCTTTTTCGCTTCTCAGGTACGTCAAGGACCACCCCCAGCCCCTGTTAAAAGCTAGAGCCCTCCAGAAAAGCAGTATAGATCTTACGATAACACAAAAAGGGCCACTACCACCCGCAAGTTTTAGCGTGAGACTTTATCGCGTGTCTGTTACATTAGGACAATCCTCCAGCCCATGTTAAAAGATAGAGCCCTCCAGAAGAACAGTATAGATCTCACGATAACGCTAAAAGGACCACACTAGCTGCAGGTTTTAGCGTGAGACTTTTTAGCGTCTCTGTTACGTTGCAAACTTTAAAAACATTGCCCCACCACGAAAAGTATAACGTTTCTCATTGGATAGACAGAATTTTTGTAGGCGGAGCTTAAGGTTAACATTGAGACCCTGATTGGTCAGATGAAACCATAGCCAGATAGTTTTTTTTAACTAACTTCGATAAATTGTAGTAAGGAGAAGTTAGAGAAGAGTTGGTTCCGAGACGGCGAGCTGGATGGCTGCTGCGCCGGCCGCCGCCGCCCTGACGCTGCCTAAACACCGACAAGGTAATGAACGCACGCGATGCCGCATTTTTGAGCGCATAAGGCTTCACTCAGAACTGCAGAAGTCTCATCTGTTACACCCCCTTTTTGCGTAATACTAGTGTCGATCGTTAATTAAAACTCATGGTGTTCACATTTGCCACTTGAAGTAAAGATCTGAAACGCGATGATTTTTCTATTTTATAGTTATTGAGAAGCCACATCAACCACTGTCATTTACGACAGGTTAGATAAGTAATTAAAGATAATTGAGGGTCACTGTAGACCATTTTGATAGTTTTTTCTTTTGTGAAACTTAAATTTAACCTAGATTATAGATGTGATATGGCATAGGTCATCCTTCGATCGATTGTAGAACTTGGAAACCCATTCAGGGAGTATTCGTTCACATTTTTGTTGAACGCAGTTGGTTTTTACCATCCTGTGTTAAAACATTTCCTTTTATCAATAGTGCAATTTATAAACGATGTTTTGTGAGTAGAATAAAATTTCCAATGGTAAACTTAACTGCTTTTTCGACGTTATTTTACCAGCTAACTAAAAATAGGAAAGCCTTGAACCCTTTCCACTAAATTTAGTTAATATTAAGATTATTTTACAGGGAGTGCAGTGGAGCTGACGCTGAGATCATTTAGTATTTGGTTATATCATCGCTAGTCTCACTGAACTCTTCTGAATTCTACATGTCATGTGTGGTCTGGCGTCTCCTTACCAGCAACAGGTCCCAGGTTCAAACTAGTTAATTCCCTAAAAAACACACTCAAAGCGTCGTTGCGCGAAAGTGGTAGGGAGACACGACATAGAACAATCAGACACCACCATGAATGTTCAGAGCACTACCCTCAAAAACACTTCAAATGGCTCTGAGCACTATGGGACTTAACTTCTAAGGTCATAAGTCCCCTAGAACTTAGAATTACTTAAACCTAACTAAACTAAGGACATCACACACACCCATGCCCGAGGCAGGATTCGAACCTGCGACCATGGCGGTGGCGCGGTTCCAGACTGTAGCGCCTAGAACCGCTCGGCCACACCGGCCGGCTATGGACTATCCTTTTATGTGGTAAGTACATAATCAACACAACGGGAGGTGCTCGATGTACGAGGGGCGTTCAACAAGTAATGCAATACATTTTTTTCTGAAAGCAGGTGGATTTTATTCAGGATTCTAATATACCATAATATTCACCACACTTTTGGCCACCAAATCCGAATTTTCGACATAGTCTCCGTTCAAGGGGACAGAATTATACCACCTTACAGAGAATAACTGTATGCCAGCATGGTACCACTCTACAAGTTGATGTCGGAGTCAACATCTTGCTTCATAAATAACCTCGCCCTCATCCACTTACTGTTTCCCGCGGAGTACATACTTCATTTGATCAAACAGATAGAAGTCGGATGGTGCGAAATCCGGTCTGTTTGGTCGATGATGAAGAACAGTCCAGTCAACTTTTATGAGCTTCTCTAGAATGCTCAAACTTGTGTGAGTCCTTACGTTGTCATGGAGTGAGGCTCGTTTGCATTATTTGTAGTGACGAATACGCAGAAGTCGTCTCTTCAATTTCTCAAGGCATCAAAATACACTTCAGAGTTGGTAGTTGCACCACGAGGAACGAAATTAAACAGAATAACCCCTTTCAGGGTCCCAGAAGACCGTCATTACCATGACGTTAGTAGCTGAGGGTGCGGCTTTGAACGTTTCCCTCAGCAGAGAGGTGATTTGTCGCTACTCCATGGATTGCCGTTTTGACTCCGGTTCGAAGTGATGAATCCATTTTTCATCGCCTGTGACGATGATGGACAAAAAACTGTCACGATTAGCCTCGTAATTAGGAAGAAATTCCGCTCAGATGGTCTTTCGCTGCCTTTTATGGTCTTCTGTAGGCGGCGAGGAACCCGGCACGCACACAGCTTTTGTGTACCCCAGGTGATGGACGACTGTGTCAGCGCTACCAACAGAGACCTCCAGCTGAGGAGAGAGGTTTCTGATTGTGATCCCTTGATCACACAGAATGAGGGGGTCTGCACGTTCCACCGTTACAGGAGTCCCAGGTGCGTGCTGTTGGTCGACACGCGGGAGATCAGTCAAGTTAGCATGATCTTGTTGCGATGGTGAAAGACACCTCGCCAACGACTCACCGTGCTTTTGTTCACTGGCAAGTATCTGTAGACATCCTGCAAGCGCCTGTGAATATATGCTACTTTTTCCGCCAAACGAAACTCAATGCCTGCTCTATGCTTGGAACGCTGCTCCGTTAAAGACGACACTTTGAAGGCTAGATACAGCGCCGCGTCCTATTGGAACTTTATGAAACTTCAGAGGCTGAAGCGGGAACATTCCACAATATATACAACAAATTCCACAATTTTTTTCAACCGAAACTGGCCGGGGAAAAATGTGTTGCATTAATTACCAAACGCCCCTCGTTGTTGTCACTCACTCTTATAGATCCTTCAAAGTGCGTTACCTAGGGCAGAGGAACTCGTACAAACACCCTTAGTGTCCTACTAGGTTTCTCACACGCATAGGTCATAAGTACATTAGATATGTGCATGTCGACAGTGAGTGTGGCGTTAAAGCTGGGTGATGTAAGAGACAGTTTTAAGTGCAACTGAACCTCAGTCAGAGGATAGTTTTAAGTGCAACACCACCACGTGTAAAGGACTAAGTACAAAGATATAGGAAAACGGGCAGAAATGAACAGCTTGTACACTGCTATTTATTGACCGTTGCCGACCCAAATAATAAGGCCCATATCTTAGATAAATTGTTCTCTGACTCATGTTTCTCAATATTTTTGACGACTACGTCTTGTGTAAGAAAATGGGACACAATTTTTAATACCTTGACTGTGAGTAAGAGAGGTCATCAAGCGACAGCCTTGCGTGGTGGTGCAGTGGCGAAGCAGCGGGTTCGTATTCAGGATTCAGGAGATCGTCAGTTCAAATCCTGCTCCAGCCATGGAAATTCAGGTTATCTGTGATTCCAGTAAATAATTTAAGACCAACGCAAGGATGGTTCCTTTGAAAGGGTGGAGCCTATTTCTTTCCTCATCCTTCTCCAACCAACCTTTGCTCTATCTCTGGAGACCTAGCCGCTGACGAGAGATTAAGCGCTAAATTCCCTTGCCTGCATTCAAGCAACATTTACCTGATGGACTGTGCGGCTGGTCCCGGCGGAGGTTCGAGCCCTCCCTCGCGTATGGGTGTGTGTGTTTGTCCTTAGGATAATTCAGTGTAAGTAGTGTCTAAGCTTGGGGACTGATGACCTTAGCAGTTAAGTCCCATACGATTTGACTCACATTTGAACATTTGAACATTTATCTGAGGAAGAACAAATTATTTTGTCGTTTAATTTTAGTGGTCTATTGCACAGGTCGTAGCTCAAAATAAAACCTTATCACTGAGTAACGCACGAACCAAAGCAGCTATGTTCTGAGAAAACTTCTACTTTCCTGAATCAAACGTGTTCTGAGACGGAACTACTCTATTACATGTCCACAATATGTCTGTGTATTGATCATTACAAATGAAGTATGTAATTCCTTTAGTTACACGCTTCAGATCTGTAAAAGAGTACACATCAATTCGGTTTCTCTTTTAAAAACACGAAGGTTAATAGAGGTACATACTAATGATCTTCCTAAAGCAGATAGCGGTATCGTCTGTTGGTAAATGAATTTACCGAGCGACTGCAATTTAATCATATGCCTGAGAAGTCTCTGGGTATTTGTACAGTAGGGATAAATGGCTAAGTGCATCCAAGACGTGGCTCCACAGCCGTCCTCCGACTAGGCCTGAACGAATCCGTGTTACTGACACTGACTGTTATGTAGACGATACAGATTAGCTTCATAATATACAGTCAGTATTGCGAGGAGGAGGATTAGTTTAATACCTCTCGCCCCTTCAAGCCGTTAGAGGCGGAAGCTAAAACGGAAAAGGAATTAAGAGGGAGGGAACAGTCATTAGGCTGTAGTAGGTTCTAGAAATAAACAGCAAAAATTTCCGTCGGAATAAGAATCTAGCGCCTTAGAAACTGTTTCGCCTCCCTCAGTATTATTACAGGGTCATTCTATTGTGAATGGTTCCTGTATGTGTTTTTGATAAGGACAGAAAGATGTTTACAAGTTGGGTAAAGATGATCTGGCGACAAAATCACAAAGTTTTCGGATTGAATGAGCAGTTTAAAACGAGTGGACAAGCCCGTGTTCCTTCTCTGACTTCGGTTTTCACAAATAATAGTGTAGCATTGATGGATATGGGCGAAATTGTAGCAAACAATGAGCAGAGCATTGACGTCAGGGGATATTTCCACAGAAACCACACTTAGCATTGTCGAAAACCTATTAAAGGGAACACGAAGAGTCTTTTAGGCAGAGCTTCGGAGAAAGACTTCTGAGTGAGACACGGTGCAGCACAACGTGGTAGATGTTCGGTGATGTTGTCGACGCCGCCGCTGTTCATAGCTCGCATGAAGCGCAAAAGCTGGAAGCGGCGATAGCGTCAAAGCAGTTAGCGATCGTGGCGGAGGACCGCCTTGCTGTCTTAACTAGGTATGTCCTGTCCAGGACTGTGATAAGCTCTAGCTCATTTCATCTCCTGTTAGAGAGCATGTATGTAACTCTTGCTCGTTCAATCTCCTGTTGCAGACTACGTATGTCATCTGGTCTCTGCATACGACGACGACGTCGCCGAAGCAGACGTTGCGAGCTGTTTGCTACTAAGAGGGAGGCAGTGTTACGGGGCATCGGACCGACGTCACATGCTAGCTGCAGACACCAGAGTTATGGAACAAGATGGCTGCGCGCAGTAGTGGTGGGCGCAGACGATGTCGCGCCTGGCTTCATCATTTGCACGACGGGTTTGTAATGTTAAAACGAGTGTATAGACATCATAAAGGCGTGTACAGAGTTATGTAATAAAGCTGAAACAAAAACTCATCACGTTGTTCGATTGTTGTATGCGTATGTGCGATTTATTCGTTTCAGTCTGAGAATATACGCCACTGAAGTAAAAGTACAGAAGTACATGTACTCGTAAAACAAAAGTGTCAAGTATAGTTACATGAAGTTTGTCAAATAGCTTCAAACTACAAGACTCAGATGATACTAATGTAACGATCTCAGATGCTAATGATAGAAATAACCGGTAGCCCTGTTTGAAAGCACGATTGCGGTTTTTGTGCCATTCGCAACTACTGCTCGCTATGCAGAACATCACATTTAAGTGTATGTGGCCTTCTATACTGAGGAGAGAGAGTCCCTCTGTCATGTATATTTAGTTACGCTGTATTGAAGGTTAAGAGTGATGCCACCGCTGTTCTAGTGAGTAAACCACCATTTGCTCAACTGTGTAGGACGTATTCCATTTCTGGTACGGATGTCTTCCGAATGAATATCTGTGGTCATGATAAACCATAGCCGGACGGCTACGCGACTGGTCTCAGAATGGTACAACAGCCGAAATGGAGTTGGAAACTCACCTTAATGACAGGACTGAGAACACAAGCCAACGGGACGTATTCAGTTGAGCGCAATGACAAGCATCCCGTCGATTATGCAAAGCTACGTCCTGCTTAGGGGTATTTGTTGCTCATAAATATGCGCTTGATGTTTCTGTTTATATCTACCTCATATCAGTGACAGCGCTGGAACCACATGCACCTAGTTCTCAATGATACTATGTGTTAACCTAGTGTTTTACGTGCGGTCAAGTTTACACCCTTCAGCATCCCTGACGATTACATATGTTGTAATTACTTTGTAAATAGTGGTTCGTTTCAAATCTTAGCATTTTTTGCCTACCAAACGTTAGTAATCAACAGGGCAACTACACACACTTCAAAAACATGTAAATGCTATTGTGAGTAGGCTGTTTAGGTTTTTTTTTATTGGTAACGCCGCCGCTACGTAGCGCTCTGTATGAAAATCACTGGCTGTGCCGTGTGCAGTCTGTGGCTGGTTTGCATTGTTGTCTGCCATTGTAGTGTTGGGCAGCGGCAGATGGATGTGAACATCGCGTAGCGTTGCGCAGTTGGAGGTGAGCCGCCAGCAGTGGTGGACGTGGGGAGAGAGAAGGCGGAGTTTTGAAATTTGTAAGACTGGATGTCATGAACTGCTATATACACTCCTGGAAATTGAAATAAGAACACCGTAAATTCATTGTCCCACGAAGGGGAAACTTTATTGACACATTCCTGGGGTCAGATACATCACATGATCACACTGACAGAACCACAGGCACATAGACACAGGCAACAGACCATGCACAATGTCGGCACTAGTACAGTGTATATCCACCTTTCGCAGCAATGCAGGCTGCTATTCTCCCATGGAGACGATCGTTGAGATGCTGGATGTAGTCCTGTGGAACGGCTTGCCATGCCATTTCCACCTGGCGCCTCAGTTGGACCAGCGTTCGTGCTGGACGTGCAGACCGCGTGAGACGACGCTTCATCCAGTCCCAAACATGCTCAATGGGGGACAGATCCGGAGATCTTGCTGGCCAGGGTAGTTGACTTACAACTTCTAGAGCACGTTGGGTGGCACGGGATACATGCGGACGTGCATTGTCCTGTTGGAACAGCAAGTTCCCTTGCCGGTCTAGGAATGGTAGAACGATGTGTTCGATGACGGTTTGGATGTACCGTGCACTATACAGTGTCCCTCGACGATCACCAGAGGTGTACGGCCAGTGTAGGAGATCGCTCCCCACACCATGATGCCGGGTGTTGGCCCTATGTGCCTCGGTCGTATGCAGTCCTGATTGTGGCGCTCACCTGCACGGCGCCAAACACGCATACGACCATCATTGGCACCAAGGCAGAAGCTACTCTCATCGCTGAAGACGACACGTCTCCATTCGTCCCTCCATTCACGCCTGTCGCGACACCACTGGAGGCGGGCTGCACGATGTTGGGGCGTGAGCGGAAGACGGCCTAACGGTGTGCGGGACCGTAGCCCAGCTTCATGGAGACGGTTGCGAATGGTCCTCGGCGATACCCCAGGAGCAACAGTGTCTCTAATTTGCTGGGAAGTGGCGGTGCGGTCCCCTACGGCACTGCGTAGGATCCTACGGTCTTGGCGTGCATCCGTGCGTCGCTGCGGTCCGGTCCCAGGTCGACGGGCACGTGCACCTTCCGCCGACCACTGGCGACAACATCGATGTACTGTGGAGACCTCACGCCCCACGTGTTGAGCAATTCGGCGGTACGTCCACCCGGCCTCCCGCACGCCCACTATACGCCCTCGCTCAAAGTCCGTCAACTGCACATACGGTTCACGTCCACGCTGTCGCGGCATGCTACCAGTGTTAAAGACTGCGATGGAGCTCCGTATGTCACGGCAAACTGGCTGACACTGACGGCGGCGGTGCACAAATGCTGCGCAGCTAGCGCCATTCGACGGCCAACACCGCGGTTCCTGGTGTGTCCGTTGTGCCGTGCGTGTGATCATTGCTTGTACAGCCCTCTCGCAGTGTCCGGAGCAAGTATGGTGGGTCTGACACACTGGTGTCAATGTGTTCTTTTTTCCATTTCCAGGAGTGTATATTATGACTATTGAGATAAATACATTGTTTGTTCTCTATTAAAATCTTTCATTTGCTAACTATACCTATCAGTAGTTAGTGCCTTCTGTAGTTTGAATCTTTTATTTAGCTGGCAGTAGTGGCGCTCGCTGTACTGCAGTAGTTCGAGTAACGAAGATTTGGGTGAGGTAAGTGATTTGTGAAAGGTATAGGTTAATGTTAGTCAGGGCCATTCTTTCGTAGGGATTTTTAAAAGTCGGATTGCGTTGCGCTAAAAATATTGTGTGTCAGTTTGTTTAAGCACAGTCTTGTATAATTTTTCTAAGGGGACGTTTCACTATCCGCTGAGGAAATATATTGAAGGAAAAAAAAATCGGAATCCCCAAGAAAGACTTGTGCGACATAAACGAAAGTGAAGTTGGTAGGCGTGTGTCTACATCTGAAAAATGATGTGTATTCAGTTTTCGCTCGATTCGCATAAGGGTACTGTTAGTAGTGTCACTATGAGTATGCATATCAGGTTTGCTTAAATACAAGCTGTAACGGTCGTGAACGTTAGCTAGTTTTGAGATTGGTGACAGACGCCATGAGATTGGTGACAGACGCCATTACCAACACCTCGCTGAGTTTGACCGAGATCGTGTAAAAAGGCTACGAGAAGCCACTGTACGTGATTTCTGGCAGCTGCAGTCACGTGACTGTGCGGTAGCAAGAAGACCGGCCTCCAGACGGCCACGTGACACTACCGAGAGGGAAGACCAACGTGTTCGGCGCATAGCTCTGCTGCATCGCAATACATCGGCAGCAACAATTTGAGTACCAGTTGTCAACACTGTCACACAACGAATTGTTACAAATCGTTTACTCTTAAGGATAGCTCCGAGCCAGACGCCCCGCAGCATGCATTGCACTTACACCAAACCACTGCTTGACACCACTTCAGTGTTGTCAAGCGAGAGCTCATTGGAGTGCAGGATGGAGGTCTGTTGTGTTTCCTGATGAAAGCTGCCTCGCCTCGGTGCCAATGATGAGCATGTTTTGGTTAGAAGGAGGCTAGTTGAGGGTCTGCAACGATCCTGTCTGCGTGCTAGACACATTGGACTTAACACCTGGTGTTACTGTGTCGGGTGCGATTTAGTGTTACGGAAGGAGCACTCTCGTGCCTGTCCCACACACCCTGTCTGGTGATTCGACCTGTTATGCTGCCATTCATGAACAGCATTTCAGGGGATGTTTAGCGACGGGTTTACGACCCCCTCCCTCCACTTACCGCTGTTTTTACCCAACATGCTCTACAGAGTATCTAGATGTTGCACAGGCCTGTTGGATCACCAGATCTGTCTCCAGTCGAGCACATCTGCGACATCATCTGACGACAAGCCCAGCGTCATTCACAACCAGCATTAACCGTTCCCGTATTGACCAAGTGCAACGATCTCAGAACTACGACACAATGCATGCTTTCATTCAGTATTCTGGCTGTTCACCGGTTCTAAATGTCATAAAGTAGTTGTAGTGGTTTATTGTTCAAATGGCTCTGAGCACTATGGGACTCAACTGCTGTGCTCATTAGTCCCCTAGAACTTAGAACTACTTAAACCTAACTATCCTAAGGACATCACACACATCCATGCCCGAGGCAGGATTCGAACCTGCGACCGTAGCAGTCACATGGTTCCGGACAGCGCGCCTAGAACCGCGAGACCACTGCGGCCGGCGTAGTGGTTTATCTCGCGCTCGCATTAACCTGTTACCTTCCAATAATAATCAACTAAATATGTTACCTATAAAAATGCGTTCCCGAAATTTCTACATAATTATTTTTTGGTGTTGCGATTTTTTTCCATCATTGAAGGTTGAAAGTAAGTTATTCCATGTGGTCGGTCATTCCACGTAGGTCGAAGACTTAAGACGAGTTTGGTTGCGCAACCTCGATTTACACCACTATTGTCAAGCATTCCAAACAGTTCACGTTCACCTTGACTTCAGATCGCTCCCAAAGGAGGTTACCCCAGCTTCTGTATACCGCTCACGGTTTGTCTAACTTCGTTCGAAGTTCATTAATACGTTCTTCATTTATACAGATGGCGAGTGTTCTTTTATTGTCGGGGCACACAGTTTCAAATACCGGTTCCATGGCCATTGTTCGGTCTTCATAGCTGAGCTATTTGCCCTCTATCAGCTTGTTCTCTACATCCGCCGCCGCCGACATTCTGCTTATGTCATCTGCTCTGATTCCCTGAGCGCCATCCAGAGCCTCAGTGATCCGCATCCGGTTCACGCTTTCGTGCACCGGATCCAACGCTCTCTTCAGTAGCTGGTGGACGACGGTTCTCCGGTTACCTTTATGTGGGTTCCTGGCCACGGCGGTATCCCTGGGAACAAAGCTGCAGATGGCGCGGCCAAGGCTGCGGTCTTCCAGCCTCGGACAGCTTCTTGTTGTGTGTCTTCATCTGATTTTAGCGGGGTCCTTTGTCAGCGCATTTTATCGCTGTGACATGCCGATTGGTCTACACTTACTGAAAACAAGCTTCGGGCCTTGAAACCTCTCCCCACGGCTTGGACGACCTCTTCACGCCCTTCTCGGCGGGAGGAGGTCGCTTTGGCCCGGTTACGGTTTGGACACTGCCGGTTCAGCCATCGCCATCTGCTGACGGCTGCGCCGGCGCCGTTCTGCCCATGTGGGCAAATGCTGACGGTACGCCAAATTTTAACATCCTGTCAGAATTTTAATACACTGCGCATTGATCTTCGCCTGCCACGTACTCTGGATGACATTTTAGCGGATTACCCACGAGCAGCTGCTCGCGTTCTTCCTTTCATCCACTTGACAAACCTGTCTAAGGACATTAGATTATGCTGTTTTCTTTTAATCCCTTGCCTGTTAATGTGCCTTTTATAGTGTTGCCCTTCTTAGTTGCTGTTTTAACCTTGTGCCTCGCAGTGCATTCATAACTTAGTCTGGCCGCTAATGAGCACTGTAATTGTGCGAGCTAAAAACCACAAAAAACATCCTTGGTGACACATCAATGAAACGACACTCAATGTGTTTTCGCTGTGGTATTCAAAACAGCTTCCACTCTTCTCTGAATGGATAAATAGAGGTTCTACATGGTTTTGAAGGGAATCGTATGCCATTATAACAGCAAAAAAAAAAAAAATGGTTCAAATGGCTCTGAGCACTATGGGACTCAACTGCTATGGTCATCAGTCCCCTAGAACTTAGAACTACTTAAACTTAACTAACGTAAGGACATCACACACATCCATGCCCGAGGCAGGATTCGAACCTGCAACCGTAGCAGTCGCACGGTTCCGGACTGCGCGCCTAGAACCGCGAGACCACCGCGGCCGGCTATTATACCTGCAAAATAGTGACACGTTCAGGTAACGATGATGCAGTTGGTTAGCAACCACCCACCCTTATCCAAAGCAGACCACCAGGGCTCAATAATATTAATATCTAGTTACTGTGGAGGCTAGTGGAGATGCACACAAATGTAGCCCTCGACGATACGAGCAGTGCTTGGAACACAGAATCACCATATTCATACCATTCTACTATAGTATGAATATGATCCGTCGTATAATCATATAATCATCAGCAATAAAGTGACCTTGCAGAGTAATCATGAGGCCCGGGGAATACCACTAGATTGCTGTAAAAATTATAATCGAGCCCGCGCCATGTTTCACTCTTGGGGCGTAAACTCGACCAGAAGTTGGAAACATTGTGAAGCTGTCTTCCATTGCTCCAGAGTCCAGGCTTCATGAAAACTGCACCAGGTTTTATTGTTACGGGCATTTGCATAGTTTTACTGTAACGAGCATTTGCATCACTGACAATCGGATTTGAAAATCCAGCTCGCCCTGCAGTTACCTGCTTACGGATCTCCTTTCGTGTGGTTTCGGTGTAGATAGGATTCGTGATTATGGCATTCAGTTCTGCAGTGACTTTGCAGAAATGTGGTATGAATCTTCGATCTAATTGTTGGGTGAAACACGAAATATTTCGACTACCTTCATTTCAGTAGCACATACCACTCGACGACGAACAATTTTCCCACGTTCGAATGTACTGAGCTCAGACGGGATGTAGTCACTACTACAGAGAACACTGACAGCGACTGACACTTGCAACGTATAGGCGACATTCCACAGGTGCTGTTAGAGGTGAGATACAACAGAGCAACATACAGTCTTGACTAGCATCTTCATTTACGTTCAACCACACATTTCTCGTGGTCTTTCCATATTTTTGTCCATCCCTGTAAGTACAGTGATACAAAGCAGAAAAGGTACGGATTCGATATGGCTACAACTGTTATTACTGATATGACGATTTAATTCGATTTCGAAAATTCTCCCTGCAAAAAAGTTTTACGTGTTTTATGTTTCATAGTCATGCTATACTTTTCTCATTCTTTATATATGTATGAAGAACAAAGTAATAAGTGGCTAAGTTATCTACAGATCTGCTTAGTTTACTTTTTCTTAGCTACAGAGAAACAAGCATTTTCATCAAATATAATTAGCACGACATGCGGTTCCATTACATGTAATTAAATAGACGTGAAAATTGGTTACATTAAAGTTATTCGTTGCTTGATTGTTCACTATCCATCAAGCGATAACGTGCCAATGACTTGCTCGCTTTGTGCCTATATGTTGTCTCGTGAATAATTAAGTCACTAATAGAGAATGAAAAACTTCACCCTCTTGCGGAGAATATTTAACGGATACACATTGAAATTACCAGTAACCTACACACTAAAAGACGGCATAGTCAGTATTAATGGAACAAAATGAGACATACTTACAGGTCTTGCACGGAACGAGGGTTATTTTACGTGTTCAAAGCTACCCCGATTAGCAGCCAAACAACGTCGATGCGGCTGAACTGTTGACCGAACTATGGCTATCAGCGTCGCCAATCTTGTGGTCGCACAGGACACCTCGATGTTTTCTCGTAGGTGGTTCAGTGTAGCTGCCTTCTGTTGATAAACTTCATTTTTCAAGGTCCCCCTTTGGTAGAAGTCAAGAGGTGTAGGGTGTGGAACCGCGGTCGGTACTCAACAGCTTCTCTTCGACCTATCCATCGCACAGGTACATTTTCATCCAGGTACGCTCTGACATCTCTGCAGTAGTGAGGCGGTGTGCCATCGTATTACGGATAAAATCTTTCATTTTGCGAACATCTCTCGGATGGTAGGTAAAATCTATGTTTAAAGAATATGAAGATACACCTCACGAGTTAAGGTATCTTCGAAGAAGAATGGGCCAGTCAAATCGCGCGATGACAAACCGCACCACGCATTCACAACCGGTAAATAAACATGTTTGTCCACGTGAATGTGAAGGTTTTCAGTACGCACAATTGCGGCGGTTTACAATACCGTTCAGTACGAACTGAGCCTCGTCAGAGCGGATAACCATCCCTGAAAACCGTTCACGCCTTAAAACCACTCGCAGTACTCCATCCTTAGATCCGGGTCGTCCTCGTTCAAACCGTGTTGTGATCTTGGAATGTACACTTTCAGCCTTCAGAATTCGTCGTAAGCTTATTTGGTGTACACCTGTTTCATATGCACCCTGCTGCACTGATTTTTAATGTGACCCAGTAAAATGATGCAAAACAGCAGTGCTGGATGCTGGACTTTGATCGGCCAGACCTTTCCGTACGCACATCCTGAAAAGTACCGTCGATTTCAAATTCATCCCGAATACGATAAATTGTTGTGTTAGTGGCTGAGCTCCGTATACATTACGCCATTGCTGCTGTACCTCTATCGTATTTCCGTACTTCCAGTACCACTTCAGTAAGGCCTTCCGTTGCTCAAACAACAATCTTATAACATTCACTGGCGCACTGTCATCTGCTGGAAACGCGCGTCAAGATCTGTTGAGAAAAATACTTCGGAAAATTCTGACGATATGTCATTTTGTTGCAAAGATACTATCGGAGAATGTCTACATTTTTCTGAACCCCTCTTTATAAATCCACCAATCCTGTGCTCATGGTGCAGTAACCGTGATATATTTTATGTAGGGAAAAGCAGTCTGAGTCACAGCAGAAACTTTAATGACGCGTTTCGCATTTTTCAGGCATCTTCAGAATTTCTAGATGGGAAAAGTACATAAAAACTGATTAAGTGTTTGGTCATATATAGCATGAGAAGATGGTAAAAACTTTTAAAATACTACATAAACACCATAGTGAAGGAGGGACTTGTGTTAAGGAACTGCGGGTTACGCGTTAGTCATAAGTAACCAAAGTTTTTGGTATGCACCTGAAATGAAAAAGTAAAGGATCTTTTTAAGACTAGCAACGTAAAACCAAATTCGTAGTGGAACCGTGTAGAGACACGTTTCATCTCTTTGGCGATTGGATGCAGCTGTGCTAAGATAGGGCCGCACTTCTAATCTTGACACATAATTATTTGAATATAAACTGTAGTGACAGTGAACACATGAGCGCATACGCTAACACTACGGAAGACGCGTATCACAAGCAATGAACAGACGTAGCATGAACATCTTAGCATGGAGTGGATCCCGTGCCCTCTGATACACAAGAATAAGAAAACAACAAAAACCGTGGCGCCTCTCTGGATATCGACACTTGCCCCCTGTTTTGATCTTCGGTCGTCGGCTGCGACTCAAGCGCAAGGTGGTGCGCTCTGGCGGAGTAAAAAAAGAGATCGCTTAAAAGGGGTGGGGCGGGACGAGGCTAGGAAGTGTTTCGCAAAGTAGTCGTCGATTTGGTCGGCGTGGACAGCACTTGCGGTGTGTTGTACAGTAGATGGGGAGCCTACTCACTTGGGAGCCACTGACGGCTGTTGCTATACCAAGTGATCAAAGGTATCCGAACATCTGGCTGAAAATGACTTACAAGCTGAGCCCCTTCCATTGGTAATGCTGGAATTCAGTATGGTGTTGGTCCAACCTTAGCCTTGATGACAGCTTCCACACTTTGTTGGGGAATGGAAGCCCATTCTTCACGGAGTGCTGCACTGAGGAGAGGTATCTATATCGATCGGCGAGGCCTGGCACGAAGTCAGCCTGGCACGAAGTGAGCGTTCCGAAACATCCCAAACGTATTCTGTAGCAGTCAGGTCAGGACTCGGTGCAGGCCAGTCCATTACAGGGATGTTATTGTCGTGTAACCACTCAGCCACAGGCCATGCATTATGAACAGGTGCTCGATCGTGTTGAAAGATACAATCGTCATCCCCGAATTGCTCTTCAACACTGGGAAGTAAGAAGGTCCATAAAACACCAATGTAGGCCTGCACTGTGATAGTGTCACGCAAAACAAAAAAATGGCTCTGAGCACTATGCGACTTCACTTCTGAGGTATTTAGTCGCCTAGAACTTAGAACGAATTAAACCTAACTAACCTAAGGACATCACAAACATCTATGCCCGAGGCAGGATTCGAACCTGCGACCGTAGCGGTCGCTCGGTTCCAGACTGTGGGGACTAGAACCGCACGGCCACTCCGGCCGGCTCACGCAAAACAATAATGGGTGATAGCCCCATCCATGGCAATCATGACCACACCGTAACATCACCGACTCCGACTTTTACTGTTGGCACTACAAACACTGGCAGATGACGTTCACCTGGCATTCGCCATACCGACACCCTTCCATCGGATCGCCACATTGGGTACCGTGTTTCGTCACTCCACACAACGTTTTTACATTGTTCAATCGTCCAATGTTTACGCTCCTTACACCAGGCGAGGCGTCGTTCGGCATTTAGCGGCGTTAAGTGTGGAAGCAGACGCTCGACCTTGATTCCAGGTTTTCTCACCTCCCACCTAACTGTCATAGTACTTGCAGTGGATCCTGATGCAGTTTGGAATTCCTGCCTATCATACATTACGACCCTCTTCAACTGTCGGCGGTCTTTGTCAATCAACAGACAAGGTTTGCCTGTACGCTTTTGTGCTGTATGTGTCCCTTCACATTTCCCCTTTACTCTCACATCCGAAACAGTTGACCTAGGGATGTGTAGGAGTGTGGAAGTCTCGTATGACACAAGTGACAATCACCTGACCACGTTGGAAATCCGTGACTTCCGCTGAGCGGGCCATTCTGCTCTCTTACGATGTCTTATGAATACTGAGGTCGCTGATATGGAGTACCTGGCAGAAGGTCGCAGCACAATTCACCTAATATGAAAAACATATGTTTTGCGGGTGTCCGGATACTTTTGATCACATGGTCTATGTGGACCTGGTTCACTTATGTGCCAACTGGAGAATTCATGCTGTCAGATGTGGTCCCTCAGAAATGTTTTAAAATGACTTTCCTGTGCTTATGCCGTTTTATTTTTTTAATTGTTTTATGGCCTCTATGTGTGCACGTGTGTTTACCCTGAAGCTGTTTTAAGCTCATTTTCTTGTTTGCTCCTGAACACTGAATTCATATTCATGATTTATTGCGCGGGTCGATAATATGATCTGTTACGCTCAGAGTGTTGCTGAACATCAAATCAAGTTATCCGCGACAGAGTTTGTTTCACTGACACTGTTATCTCGAAAACTGTGGTTATTTTGGGTATCTGTTGTTTCAATGCTCTCAGTATTCACATTTAGTCTGTGCCAAGTAGCAATGGCTATTGCCGAACAGGGGTCATGGTCGACAGCCTTATTATTTCCCTAGATATTTTCTGGAGTGTTTTGAGTGTTGCTTCTGCATCGGATAAGTAATGACTGTAAGGCAGATTTATAACTGTATATTTAGTTAACTAGTTTTATTGCAATTTTGATGGGTTTTTGACCTGAGCGTTTTAAGATTTAAATGTCTTGTTCACTTTATTTGGCTGCAGCCATCTAAGTGTTCCTAATTAGTAGACACAACTGAAAAAGTGTCACCCCATAGAGGTTCTCTGGGATGTTCTGGAATTAGATGTGTTTATTTTATTTGGTTCAAAAATGGCTCTGAGCACTATGGGACTTATCATCTGTGGTCATCAGTCCCCTAGAAATTAGAACTACTTAAACCTAACTAACCTAAGGACATCACACACATCCATGCCCGAGGCAGGATTCGAACCTGCGACCGTAGCGGTAACGCGGTTCCAGACTGTAGCGCCTAGAACCGCACGGCCACACCGGCCGGCTTTTATTTGGTGTGCATGCGGTTGTGATGTCCATAATTTAATATTTACTGTTGCATTCTCTATACTCCAGGTATCTACAAGCTAAACTTGATTGATTGTGGGCCTTGTACAGGTGTGCGCAGGTGTGTGTGTTCGAGCCTCGGTGGGGCTCGTAATCCTTGTTTCGATCTCCCATAGTCTATAGTGCTATACTGTTTTTCTCTCCGCCGGCTATTGAGCGATTTGGTAGCGAGGCATTAACTATGTCTACTGCTGTATTCGACGGTGTTATCGGAGCCCACTCTATCCACGGAATTCATATACAAGGTAAGTTGTACTCTTTTTGACACAATTTTTGAATGTCTGTTTTAGTAGCTTGTCCTCTCCAAGAAGTCACTAAATTCTATGTTTTATTGATTCTGTATGTTGACAACCTTTCGGTTGCATACTGAGATTTGTATATGTTTTTGCTGTTATTATGCTTTTATATGCCGGCCGCGGTGGTCTCGCAGTTCTAGGCGCGCAGTCCGGAACCGTGATACTGCTACGGTCGTAGGTTCGAATCGTGCCTCGGGCATGGATGTGGGTGATGTCCTTAGGTTAGTTAGGTTTAAGAAGTTCTAAGTTCTAGGGGACTAATGACTACAGCAGTTTAGTCCCATAGTGCTCAGAGCCATTTTTTTCTTTTTATATTTCTAAAAGAAAATGGACTCTTATGCTAATGCTTTCCTAAAAATGTATGAGGGCATGAAGAATTTCACGTGTGGTAATCATTAAGTAAAAGGGGATCTCCTGTCCCCGCATGTAGGCAGGAGATACCGTGTTCGCGTCCCGGTCGGGGCACACATTTTCAACTGTCCCCTCTGCCGACAGCGTAGGGTCTTGATTTAATTACCATTTGGTTTCAGCTAAGGTTACTCGTAATTGTAATCCCTAAGTATTTAGTAGAATTTGAAGCCTTTAGATTTGTATGATTTATCGTGTAACCGAAATTTAGCAAATTACTTGCAGTAATCATGTGGATGACTACACACTATTCATTATTTGGGATGGTTTTCCGCTTCTCACACATACGGATAACTTTTCTAAATCATTTTGCAATTGGTTTTGATCATCTGAATGCTTTAGAAGACGGTAATTGACAGTGTTATCTGTAAATAGTGAAACGGCTGATCAGATTATCTCCTAAATCGGCCTTATGGACCAGGAATAGCACACGGTCTATAACAATTGCTTAGGGAACGCCAGATATTATTTCTGCTTTACTCGGTGACTTTCCCCCAAGTATTACGAACTGTGACCTTTCTGACAGAAAATCCCGAATCTAGTCACACAACTCGGACGATACCTTATTGGCACACCGTATAGAAGCAGCAAATAATATTGCCGCCACATATTGATTCTGACTCCACCGTGCTGGAGTAGCGGGATGTTAGAATTAGGGTCGTGCTTAGTGTAGTAAGCTGCTCTCCTCAGAATCGTTAGTTACCCCTCTGGAGAGAACGGATGATGATTGTTAGTGAGTGGTGCGTGAGCTTTCGTTGTGAACGTTACGAGAATTGGCGGACGTGTGGCCTACAAAAACGCCGATAGTCGCGTTTCCAAGTACGGTGAAGACCTTCACCAAAGAAATAGGTTCTTTATCAGTGTTCATCAACAACAGCATTTTTAAGTTATTATGGAAAAGGTGCCTTCTACATTCATAACTGATGATGGTCGAAGTAGAGAGGATATAAAATGTAGACTGGCAATGGCAAGGAAAGCGTTTCTGAAGAAGAGAAGTTTGTTAACATCGAGTATAGATTTAAGTGTCAGGAAGTCATTTCTGAAAGTATTTGTATGGAGTGTAGCCATGTATGGAAGTGAAACATGGACGATAAATAGTTTGGACAACAAGAGAATAGAAGCTTTCGAAATGTGGTGCTACAGAAGAATGCAGAATATTAAATGGGTAGATCACATAACTAATGAGGAAGTATTGAACAGGATTGGGGAGAAGAGAAGTTTGTGGCACAACTTGACTTGAAGAAGGGATCGGTTGGTAGGACATGTTCTGAGGCATCAAGGGATCACCAATTTAGTATTGGAGGGCAGCGTGGAGAGTAGAAATCGTAGAGGGAGACCACGAGATGACTACACTAAGCAGATTCAGAAGGATGTAGGTTGCAGTAGGTACTGGGAGATGAAGAAGCTTGCACAAGATAGAGTAGCATGGAGAGCTGCATCAAACCAGTCTCAGGACTGAAGACCACAACAACAACAACATGTCATGCCATCGATCCGCGCGCCCATGGTTGCGAAATGAACAGGCGTGGACTTTATCATAATTCAGTGAACATTCTGATAGATAATTATAAGGTGTGCGTAATTAAAACTGACGAGTTCGTATCATCGCGTCGCGAAATCAACAGCTTCCGCGTCGTGAAACATTTACGCGTATGCTAATGAAATTGATTGGTAGCATGAACTAC
This sequence comes from Schistocerca gregaria, assembly GCF_023897955.1. Classification (NCBI taxonomy): domain Eukaryota; kingdom Metazoa; phylum Arthropoda; class Insecta; order Orthoptera; family Acrididae; genus Schistocerca; species Schistocerca gregaria. Next base: position 161,853,946 of record NC_064923.1, on the reverse strand, counting down.
GGTAAATTGCAAGAAACTGTACTGGCTATCAAAAGCAGAACTATTTACCTCAGCAGTGATTTTTCAGTGACTGAGCAGCTAGTAAACTAACTGTGTGACTGAACAGCACGACAGTGCGATTCAATGTGCTGCAAATACAGCTTAGGAAAATCATTAACATTCAAAAGAACTTCCAGTCGTCTCGGCATGATTAAATACAGCTCCTGTATGGTTGTCAAGGAACTCGTGTACCACTCTTCCTGCAAAATAGTGACAAATTCAGACAATGGTGATGGAGGTGGTTAGTGATCGCGCACCCTTCTTTCCAATGTGGATCACAAAGGCTCAATAACATTGGGTTCTGGTGACTGTCGTGGCCAGGAGAGATGTGCACTGTATCCTAAACGATACAAGCTGACGGAACAAGCGATCTGTCGTCTAGGAACACAGCATCGCCAATTGGGATGGACCTGTCAACCAAAATGCTCACATATTCCTCGGCTATAGTGCACCTTGGAAAGCAGTCATGGGGCCATGGATTACCACGACACCGCCACCCAGAACGTCACTGAACTCTCGCCATGTCACATCCTTGGGACGCAAAGTCGGCCTGAAGTTGGAAACAGTCTGAAACAAAACTCATCCGAACAAATGACTTTCTTCCATTGTTCCATTGTCCAGGTTTTATAGCTTCGGCACCATGCTTTCCTGCTACCAGCATCTGAATCACTGATGAGTGGTTTTGGAATTCCAGCTCACCATGACATTCTCTGCTTATGGAGCTCCCTTCGTGCTGTTTTGGTGCTGACAGAGATTGTGACTGCAACGTTCAGTTCTTCAGTGATTTTCGCATCTGTCCTCCTTTTCCGTAACAAAGCTCTTCAATGAGCGTCCTTGACGATCACTCAACATACACTCTCGTTCGCGTTGAGACTTAGCTAATGATGTTTTTCCGCTATTCCTGTGAGTAGTATAAATCTTCCATACGGTGCTTCTTTAAACTCCAAAGACTTCGACTATCTTGGTTGCGGAATTACCCACCATAAGAGCACCAACAATTCTCTGACGTTCGAATCCACTTAGCTCGGATATAATGCACTCGCAACTATATAGACCGTAAGGGACACTTGCAACGTACTAAGGACTTTGCACAGGTGCTATTCATGGTCAAATGCAACAGCTCGAACTGCAGACTTGTCTAGATTCTGCATTTATGTATTTCTCGCGATGTTTCCGAATTTTTGACCAATTCATGTGCTATGCTTCGTTGGCTGATTTGAGGGAGGGGACCAAATAGCGAGGTCTTCGGTCCCAATGGATTATGGAAGGATGGGGAAGGATGTCGGCCGTGCCCTATCACAGGAAACATCCCGGCATTTACCTAAAGCTATTTAGGGAGTTCACGGAAAACCGAAATCAGAATAACCGGATGGGGGTCTGAACCGTCGTCCACCCGAATACAAGTCGAGTGTGCCAAGCATTGCACCACCTCCCTCAGTCATGTGTCGAGTATCCAGGGCTGCCGCTCCTACACCACCCTCCACCCTCCCGGCTTTTTTCGGCCACCAGATATGTGTTTTCCGCTAGTCTCGGCCCCTGCCACACGTAGCTCGTTGCTTGTAAATACAAGGATCAAGATACTGTGTACTGTCAAGCTACTAGCAGACGCTACAACATCTGTGGGCAGCCAGCTTCGCCACTACCCAGCGTGCAATTGACAATAAACAGCGCCCTAGTCACAGGCTCTAATTTACGTCTGCGTAATGCTGCGCATGTGTTCTTCCGCAGGCCTGTACTTAGGTGGGCGCTCCACCAAAGGAGCGTCAATTAGTTCCCGAGCTCCGAGCAACCAGTAGATTAGTCTCCGCTACGTCTCTTGCTGCGACTATGCCCACCGCTACTGTTCACGATGTCGTCCAAAGTACAATTCCGCACTCATCTTGAGCCACGTCCGACGCTGCACATCTCTTTGGAGCACTCGTTGTTACTGCCGATGAGCTCGTCGCCACGCGGGACCGTGTCGATATGTTGCTCACCAGTTGACTACCTACGTGCTCCCAGCCTCGTAAGACCATGTCTTCAGAGTACCTGCTGCTCCTCATAAGAGTTTCCGGCCTCGTGGGACTGTGTTGTCATGATTCTTACCTGCTGATCAAAACACTGCTGCTCAAGTTGCGTAGACGTTAATCCTCGGAGTTCGTATTTACTTTGGTTCTTGTAAAACACAGTAGTTAATTCAAAGCATCCGTTTCACTAGGTCCATCTACACAATCCAGCAAACAGTATTACGGTAACGGCGAGTCTGTTTCTCTCGTCTTTTACGGTGGTTTCGTGTCTACAGGACTGTGGTTATTTCCCACTCCTCTCGTCCATTGTTGACGAGATGAAAGGTTTAGTGTATTGGTGTTCAAGTTCATTTTAGTGTTTCTTGCTGTGTATTAGTTCGTTTTGCTTGAGCAGGCATTTCATTTTCCAAATTTGTTCGAATGGTTTTCAAATGGCTGGATTTTTTATTTTGTTCTAGTTCGCACTCTGGGCTGTGTCGTCTTGATCCTTGCATTTGTAGGCTGTCGTTTTCACCACATTCCGCGATTCCTACAAAACGACGAGTTTCTCACTCTACAAACGTTCGTGAAACAAGTTTCACAGTAATTTTCGTTTTACCTGTGTCGCTCAGACAATTTGTTCGTTTGTTCTAGAAATGTGAATTCTCTTGATTGAAGCTATTAGTCTGAGCTGTTTTCAATAATTAAACGTTCAAGTTTCAGTTCGCTAGTAGCGCACTTTCACGTGAAGTCTGAGTGGATCTATCAACTATCATGTGTGTCCCATCATCATAGCTGCATTTGTTCCAAGTCGCTCAGTTGCAGGAGTAGCAAACTCAGAAAATGGTTCAGGAGATAACTCAACTCGCTCAGTTTTGGCTTCTACAGTTCTCTCTTGGTACGCCACTTTCACATCAGCGCCGACTTTTCTTGTGTTTGATGATAAGTAGGACGGCCTCCCGTACTTCCAACAGTCGGAGTTAAGCATTTCCCTGACAGTACGGGAGCAGAAATCATTCATTTGTGTTGTCAGTGTTTCCCAGATTCTTGTACGACGGACAAGGACGGTGACTGCTTACGTGAACCACTAGGAACGCATTTTTATTGTGACAGTCGCCTCCAGCTGAGCAATGCGCATGCCCCGGTCTTGGTTTATGATGACAGTCTTCCGACAGTGTTTGCGTGAGGGTGTTCATGTCCAGTGAGACAGGACATGGCGTCCAAAGGGTGTATGTGTAGCAAGATGGGCAACCTACAACCAGATTGCGGGCTATGTTGTTGTGTCGCTTTCGTCCCAGCGTTGCCTGTGACAATATCAAACTCCGATTCTCTCATTACTGGCGTCAGTCCAGTCGGCGCTGGCCCTGTTCGGCCGGTCCTCTTCTGTGGGTCGCTTCCGTCGCCACGTCCCTCTTCTGGCTAGCCCTCCAGTCGTCGCAGTGACTGGTTACGTAAACGGCTAGGAACGAATTTTTGTTGTGACGGTCGCCTCCAGCTGAGCAATGCCCAAGTCGCGGTCTTGGTTTATGATGGACAGTCTACCCCACAGTGTTTGAGTGAGGGTCTTCATGTTCAGTGACAGGACATGGCGTCCAAAGGGTGTATGTGTGGGAAGATGGGCAACCTTCAACCAGATTGCGGGCTATGTTGTTGTGTCGCTTTCTTCCCAGCGTTGCGTGTGACATTATCAACCTCCGATTCTCTCATCGCTGGCGTCAGTCCAGTCGGTGCTGGCCCTGTTCGGCCGGTCCTCTTCTGTGGGTCGCTTCCGTCGTCACGTCCCTCTTCTGGCTAGCCCTCCTGTCATAGCAATGTCTTTCGCTGCCAGCCCTGTTCCGGCTGACCATACTGCAGTCTCCATGGCTGTCAGCGATGATATCTGTCCTCGAGTCAGTCTCCTCTCCACCGTACCTTTCCCAATTTGCCAGTCAGTCGTCGCCATGTCCGTAAGTGGTAATGTCAATCCACGCGTCTGTTTTTCACAACTGGCCCTGTTCCAGCCGGCCAACCTGCCCGTCGTAATATCTGTCAACAGTGACGTTAGTCTGTTCGTCAATCTTCTCGCCACCCCTATTTTAGCCCGCCCTTCTCCGTCGCCAGCCCTGCTGACGCAAATGCCAGCTGTCTCGCCAAGGTGTCGTAGGACGGCCAGACCTCTTGCAGTCATCGCCGTTCCTGCGGCCAGCCCAGTCATCCGTGTTGGTGTCGCCACAGCCTCTCAAGTGTCCACTTTCCTTGTTGCTGTCAGCTCTGCCATTGGTCTCAAGCCAAGGCCTCCGGTCCAGACTGTATACCAGTCAGGTTCCTTTCAGAGTTTGCTGATACAAAAGCTTCATATTAGCAATTACATACAACCCGCAACTCATGGAAAGATTTGTACTTAAAACTGTAAATTTGCTCAAGTCACGCCAGTATCCTAAAAGGGAAATAGAAGTAATCCACTGAATCACAGACCCATATCACTAACATCAATTTGCAGCAGGGTTTTGGAACATACACTGTGTTCGAACGTTATGAATTACCTAGAAGGAAACGATTCATTGACATATAGTCTGCATGTAGGCTGTTAAGGTTTTTATGTTGGTAACATCACGTATTGCTCTGTATGAAAATCATTGGCTGTGCTGCGAGCAGTCTGTGGCTGCTTGGCATTGTTGGGATATTCGATATTGTAGTGCTAGTTCCCGTGGTCTAGGGGTAGCGTCTTTGATTCATAATCAAAACGTCTTCGGTCTCGGGTTCGATCCCCGCCACTGCCTAAATTTTCATAAATAATCAGCACTGGCGGCCGAAGACTTCCGGCATTAGAAGTCAGTCTCATTCCGCCAACGGCCTTGTCAGAGAGGGCGGAGGAGCGAATAGAGGATCAGCGCACTCTCTTGTCCTAGGGGCGGGAAATTGCCCCTAAAGGCTGAAGAATCAGCAATAATCAACGACATGAGGATTCAGAAGGCAATGGAAACCACTGCATTGAAGACACGTAACGTGTATCCGCATGACATGTGGCCTGTAGTTGAATTAGTGTCATGATGATCTCTCCATTGGCAAAAGATTCCGGAATAGACCTCCATTCGGATCTTTGGGAGGGGACTGCCAAGGGGGAGGTTACCATGAGAAAAAGATTGAATAATCAACGAAAGGATAATGTTCTTCGAGTCGGGGCGTGGAATGTCAGAAGCTTGAACGCGGTAGGGAAACTAGAAAATCTGAAAAGGGAAATGCAAAGGCTCAGTCTAGATACAGTAGGGGTCAGTGAAGTGAAGTGGAAGGAAGACAAGGATTTCTGGTCAGATGAGTAACGGGTAATAACAAACAGCAGCAGAAAATGGTATAACAGGTGTAGGATTCGTTATTAATAGGAAGGTAGATCAGAGGGTGTGTTACTGTGAACAGTTCAGTGACCGGGTTGTTCTAATCAGATTCGACAGCAGACCAACACCGACAACGATAGTTCAGGTATACATGCCGACGTCGCAAGCTGAAGATGAACAGATAGAGAAAGTGTATGAGGATATTGAAACGCTATTGCAGTATGTAAAGGGGGACGAAAATCTAATAGTCATGCGCTACTGGAATGCAGTTGTAGGGGAAGGAGTAGAAGAAAAGGTTACAGGAGAATATGGGCTTGGGACAAGGAATGAAAGAGGAGAAAGAGTAATTGAGTTCTGTAACAAGTTTCACCTAGTAATAGCGAATATCCTGTTCAAGGATCACAAGAGGAGGAGGTATACTTGGAAAAGGCCGGGAGATAAGGGAAGGTTTCAATTAGATTACATCATGGTCAGACAGAGATTCTGAAATCAGATACTGGATTGTAGGGCCTACCCAGGAGCAGATATAGACTCAGATCACAATATAGTAGTGATGAAGAGTAGGCTGAAGTTCAAAACATTAGTCAGGAATAATCAATACGCTAAGAAGTGGGATACGGAAGTTCTAAGGAATGACGAGATACGTTTGAAGTTCTCTAACGCTATAGGTACAGCAATAAGGAATAGCGCAGTAGGCAGCACAGTTGAAGAGGAATGGACATCTCTAAAAAGGGCCATCACAGAAGTTGGGAAGGAAAACATAGGTACAAAGAAGGTAGCTGCGAAGAAACCATGGGTAACAGAAGAAATACTTCATTTGATTGATGAAAGGAGGAAGTACAAACATGTTCCGGGAAAATCAGGAATACAGAAATACAAGTCGCTGAGGAATGAAATAAATAGGAAGTGCAGGGAAGCTAAAACGAAATGGCTGCTGGAAAAATGTGAAGACATTGAAAAAGATATGATTGTCGGAAGGACAGACTCAGCATACAGGAAAGTCAAAACAACCTTTGGTGACGTTAAAAGCAACGGTGGTACCATTAAGAGTGCAACGGGAATTCCACTGTTAAATGCAGAGGAGAGAGCAGATAGGTGGAAAGAATACATTGAAAGCCTCTGTGAGGGTGAAGATTTGTCTGATGTGATAGAAGAAGAAACAGGAGCCGATTTAGAAGAGACTGGGGATCCAGTATTAAAATCGGAATTTAAACAATCTTTGGAGGACTTACGGTCGAATAAGGCAGAAGGGATAGATAACATTCCATCAGAATTCCTAAAATCATCAGGGGAAGTGGCAACAAAACGACTATTCACGTTGGTGTGTAAAATATATGAGTCTGGCGACATACCATCTGACTTTCGGAAAAGCATCATCCACACAATTTCAAAGACGGCAAGAGCTGACAAGTGCGTAAATTATCGCACAATCAGCTTAACAGCTCATGCATAGAAGCTGCTTACAAGAACAATATACAGAAGAATGGAAAAGAAAATTGAGAATGCACTAGGTGACGATCAGTTTGGCTTTAGGAAAAGTAAAGGCACGAGAGAGGCAATTCTTACGTTACGGCTAATAATGGAAGCACGGCTAAAGGAAAATCAAGACACGTTCATAGGATTTGTCGACCTGGAAAAAGCGTTCGACAATATAAAATGGTGCAAGCTGTTCGAGATACTGAGAAAAGTAGAGGTAAACTATAGGGAGAGACGGGTCATATACAATATGTACAACGACCAAGAGGCAATAATAAGAGTGGACGATCAAGAACGAAGTGCTCGTATTAAGAAGGGTGTAAGGCAAGGCTGTAGCCTTTCGCCCCTACTCTTCAATCTGCACATCGAGGAAGCAATGATGGAAATAAAAGAAAGGTTCAGGAGTGGAATTAAAATACAAGGTGAAAGGATATCAGTGATACGATTCGCTGATGACATTGCTATTCTGAGTGAAAGTGAAGAAGAATTAAATGATCTGCTGAACGGAATGAACAGTCTAATGAGTACACAGTATGGTTTGAGAGTAAATCGGAGAAAGACGAAGGTAATGAGAAGTAGTAAAAATGAGAACATCAGGATTGATGGTCACGAAGTCAATGAAGTTAAGGAATTCTGCTACCTAGGCACTAAAATAACCAATGACGGACGGAGCAAGAAAGACATCAAAAGCAGACTCGCTATGTAAAAAAGGGCTTTTCTGGCCAAGAGACGTCTACTAATATCAAATACCGGCCTTAATTTGAGGAAGAAATTTCTGAGGATGTACGTCTGGAGTACAGCGTTGTATGGTAGTGAAACATAGACTGTGGGAAAACCGGAACAGAGGAGAATCGAAGCATTTGAGATGTGGTGCTATAGACGAATGTGGAAAATTAGGTGGACTGATAAGGTAGGGAATGAGGAGGTTCTACGCAGAATCGGAGAGGAAAGGAATATGTGGGAAACACTGATAAGGAGAAGGGACAAGATGATAGGACATCTGCTAAGACATGAGGGAATGACTTCCATGGTACTAGAGGGAGCTGTAGAGGGCAAAAACTGTAGAGGAAAACAGAGATTGGAATACGTCAAGCAAATAATTGAGGACGTAGGTTGCAAGTGCTACTCTGAGATGAAGAGGTTAGAAAAAAAAATTCTCTAAGGAGGCGTTTCAATTCAGCACGGATACACAGACTATCGTTCTTGTGAAACACAACCAGCTCTTTATACTCGTGAAGTTATGATTGCTATCGACAGGGGATGTCAGATTGAATGCATATTTTTAGATATAAAGAAGGCTTTCGACATCGTTTCTCACAAGCGTCTTCTAACCAAAATGCGTGCCTATGGAATATCACCTCAGTTGTGCGACTGGATTCGTCATTTCCTAAGGTCATAGTTCGGGAAGTTGCCGAGTAAAACAGAAGTAATATCCGGCGTTCCCCAAGAAAGTTTTGTAGGTCCTCTGTTGTTCCTGATCTATATTAACGACATAGGAGACAATCTGAGTAGCCCTCTTAGATTTTTTGCACATGATGCTGTCAGTTACCGTCTTGCAAAGTCATCAGGTGACCAAAACGAATTGCAAAACGATATCGATAAGATATCTGTATGGTGCGAAAAGTGGCAGTTGACACTGAACAAAGAAAAGCGTGAAGTTATTCCCATGAGTACTAAAAGAATTCCGCTAAATTGGATTACGCGATAAGTAACAAAAATCTGAAGGCTGTAAATTCAACTAAATACTTAGGGACTACAATTACAAATAACATAAACTGGAACGATCACATAGGTAATGTTGTGGGTAGAGCAAACCAAATCCTGCGATTCGTTGGCACAACGCTCGGAAGGTGCAACAGGTCTACTACAGAGACTGCTTACACCACGCTTGTCAGCCGTATCCTGCAGTATTTCTGTGCGGTGTGGGATCCGAATCAGGTGGGACTGACGGATGACATCGAAAAAGTTCAAAGAAGGACGGCTAGTTTTGTATTATCGCGAAATAGGGGAGATTGTGCCACAGACATGATAGATGAATTGGATTGGCAATCATTAAAACAAAGGCGTTTTTCGTTGCGACGGGATCTTCTCATGAACTTCCAGTCACCAGTTCTCTCCTCCGATAGTGAAAACATTCTGTTGCCGCCCACTTTTACTGGGAGAAATAATCATTACGATAAACTAAATGAAGTAAGGCACGCGCATAAGAATTTATGTCCTCGCTTATCCCGCGCGCCATTCGAGAGTGGAACGGTAGAGAGACAGCATGCAGATGGCTCATTGAACCCTCTGTCAGGCATTTTATTTTGAGTAGCAGAGTAATCACGTAGATGTAGGTGAAGATGTTCCTGCTGGCAGTCGTATGTTCTTCGAGGCACTGGTTTGCACCTGCGTGAAAGTTTCACCACAAACCCTGCCGACACTCAGCTGGCTGTGCCATCTCGTGCGAGGGCTAGTCGATCGCACTAGGGCAGTCTTCAAAAAATTACATGGAATACATGTAATCACGCCGTAGTTAAAAACGTCTGAGCAAAAGGTCAGTTGATAAAAATTTTGTGCAACCGATGTGGACGTATATACATCCTGTAATTAAACAGCGTACGGTTTCTGGATCACAGTAAATCAAAACGTTTAAAATATAACAGGTTTACTAAATAGATTGCTTAAACTACGCTTGTCCACCATTTCCTGGAGTACTGCTCTGTGGTTTGGGATCCGCATCAGATACGACCGACGCCGGACATCGAAAAGATTCAAAGAAGGGCGGCTCATTATGTATTACCACGAAATAAGGATGAGAGTGTCATGACTATGATACACTAAGTGGGCTGACAGTCAACAAAAGAAAGGCGTTTGTCCTTGCAGCAGGATCCTCTCATAAAATTTCAAATCCCAACTTTCCCCTCAGAGGGAGAAAATATTTTCATGCCGCCAACCTACATAGGGTGAAATAATCATCAAAATTAAATAAGAGAAATCAGAGCTCGCACGGAAAGGTTTAAGTGTTGTTTTTTTTGTTTTTTGTTTTTTTTTTTTTGCGCATTGTTCGTGATTGTAACGATAGACAAAGCTTGAAGATGGTTCGATGTACCCTCTGCCAGGCACTTAGCTGTGAATTCCGGAGTAATCGCGTAGACCAGCACATTTGTAGTCGGCTGCCTCGACCCCAGTGCTTGCTTCACACCCCTCAGACGTGATTGGTCCTCTAGAAAAAATGTATACCTCTCCTGGAGAGCGGACAACTTACAACTCCATGATCTGATTCTAATACCTTCTGTATCAGATCACAAAATTTTCGCACGTCCTCAGCCACCTAGAGCACCTTCGCCTTTCCTGTATCTCACAATACCCTATCGTCTCTCTCATCCTCCATTTTGAGAACACCAGTCTGCTGCCGCGCATCTATCTGATCATACAAACTCCCTTCATCTCCTGATTCTCAATGCCCTTTGCCAATGTAATTTCAATCGCCTTCCCCCTCAGACCATGAATTATACCTAAAACCTATTCTTCCTTCCAACCACAACCTACCCTAACCATGCCAAACCATCCTAAATAGGGTGTCCATGTCCAAATGGCATCCACCTCGTCTCCTAACTCCCACATCCCACCCATCAGTTTCTTTCTATATAGATATCCCACTTCCTTTTACATGTACTTAAATTGCAGCAGAACACACCTCGAATCGCCGATGGGTACCAACCGACCTCTGTGTCGTTCTCAGCTGATAGGCCTCACTTTTGGAGCAGCATGTGATTAGCACACCGCTCTCCTAGCTGTTGTCAGCTTTCCTGGCCAGAGTCGCTACTTATCGATCCAGCAGACCCGGCAGACCCGGAGAGTCACCGATCCAATTGCTAACCAAATCCGACATCGCTTAACTTCGGTGATCTGACGGGATCCAGTGTTAGCACTGCGGCAAGGCCGTTGACTCTTTCTGCATTTAATATCCTTAACCACTACACAATGTTGATAGGAGCTATTATTACATAAAAATAAACAGAATCTCTCCCCGGTTGCAGAAATTTATTCCTAAGGAAGTATGTGTTTCCTTGCAGGTAGTAGTCTAACTCATCATGTTTTTTTCCCAACATTTCTTCCATCGCTATCTCTAGAGCATTTCGTATTCGTGTCATAAAATTTTACACGTCATGAATTGGTGAAATGAACTCTTTATCCTTAACGCAGTCCTACATAAAAGCCATGAGGGATTTTGTCTGATGAATGTGGTGGCCATATGTTGCATCGTCTCTACAGATCCATTTGTCTGCAAGGTTTTCTCCCACAAACTGGCTAACAAATAACCCCCCATACGACGGTGCACTATCTTGCTGAAATACTAGCCAAGTTTGAAATTCCAGTAACTAAAATGCAATCTTAAGTTCCAACATGTCCAGGTAACCTATTTCCTTAATTGTAGGTGAAAATAATGGTGCAAAAATTTTGTTGTGGCTGTTTGGGTTAAGCCACTCCACACGCCCACTTTCGACCTTTTCTTATCTGCCGAACTGCGATGTATGGGTTCTCTAATCTCGAGATCCGGACATTACGGCTGTTTTCATTCCCAGACAGGTGAAAATTCCCTTCATTGAAAAACAAGCGTTATTTAGGTAGTCATTGTCTGCATCTATTGGTTCCAGCACGTTCGTAGCAAACTCAGCACGTTTGGACCTTTCATCTGGGTGCTAAACTTGTAAGAGTTGCATTTCGTATGCATGAAGACGCAAACGTTTGGATAAAATCTTTACGACAGTCCTCTCAAGTACGCCTTTTTCCAGAAAGACGACGCGTCGATTTCCACTGAAGTGCATGATAACAACATTACCGTCACTCGTTCCAAATCTACCGTTCCTTGCCTTGACACCGACACAGCCAGTCTCTCTATACTCTTCATACATCATTTGATGCTATTTATATCGGGCGGATCTCGATCATAAGCATTTCCCTGCCGTCGATGAACTGCTATATGCGAGCGTGTTCCATGAACCCACAAAACACATCGCGATTTCTCCTGCGTAGACGCCATTCTGAAAGCACCACTATTGATTTATGCTGTTTGTAACACAGAGAAAATAGACATTCAATAACGCAAGCGCAAATATAGAGGTTTATCAGCAAGAAAATCATGATTTAAGCTAGCATTTGTAACAAGCCGTATGACTGTACCTAGCACAGTTCCTTTCTAATAAATTTTAATAATCGGACACAAACTTTATGCTCACCTTGTACTATTATACTCAAAAGTATGCGAAGGACCTGATCTTCGGTCCGATGATTTGTATGCTGCCCACATTACGTAACTTTCTTGCAGGTCCTCTATTTGCTTTTCGAAGCAGTCGTCGACAACACAAATGGTTACCTCAAGAGCCCCTGAAGAACATTTCTCTATTTGGCCAACGATCCAGTTGTAAATTAATACCAAAGTACTAGAAATATCAGGAAAGATATTATTTAAGAAAAGACAGCACTTAATCCTTCTAAGGTAAAATTTATTACAGTAAGAGACATTTCAAAAATGTTATCAGTCCATTCAGTTTCTGTACTTGTTACTCTTCATGTAAATTATTTAGTCATCCTTAGTAAAATTAAATTATGCTGTGGATAAGAGACTTTTTAAGAACGTCTGGAATTACAAAGATCTGTGAATATTCTAAGTATTCTTGCAGTCTAAAAGTTTTCGAACCCTGCATCGCTCTCTTGGCATGTGGTTTTCCATAACCGCTTATAGAAGTAACCACTTAGAAAAACAGCGATTGACTGCTCAATGGCTCTATTCCAACGTCTAACTAACAGGGTATCACTAGTACTTTCACCGTACTCGTGAAGGCACTTCAATCTGTGTTAAGTTCGATCACGTATCGCCATTCTTATTTGTCATAAAGTAACATTAAATATCTGAGTGGTTTTCTACATGTATAACTTTATATTACCTGTTGAACTGTTGGATATGGATTTCAAATCAGTACGTATAGCCAGTTCTGTTCAAGCCTGACCGAGACTCGAGCACATCGCCGGTGGTCATTAAGGACTAGGCATAATCAGATTTTAAATACCTAAATTTTGATCAGTATCGATTAGCAAGCCTGAACTTGAAATTACAAGGCGCAAATTATTATACTGAATCTGGACTCTTATCCAGCAGCTACACTAGTAGAAATTTCATGACAAAAAGTTCTGCCCTGAGGAAAGTCGAATCTCCCACACACTGTCGTTACATTGGAAGAGATGTTAGCTAACGAATCGAGGAAGCTTATCTTTCCATAACACCATCAGACTTACATTTCGTTCATAGGTAGTTCACAATACGCTCTGAGTTGTGCATTCGGAAAAAAAACAGCCGTTTGAGCATCCCAAATAAACGAAGATTCAGCCACCAGCCAATTTTGTACAGCATGTTCCATCCACACTTCGGAGATTTCTAGATACCTATGTAAAAATGATGGAAATTCGATCTCATTGACGTGCAGAACCCTCTAACCAACTAGCAATTTTTACTATCTAACGCGACAGTTGGGCAGGATTTGGCACGATTATCCCTCTTAAGGACATCCGAAACTCTGTGAATAAATATCAATTGCTCAATTTGTAAAGCTCTTTCTCTTTAGTAAATCATCCGAAGTTCCTGAAACTGCAATCATTTTTTTTTGTCTCTACATGTATATCACATCTACCGAAAACTGTCCCATTCGGATGTTGCTTCGTGGCGCATCTTTTTGTCTTACATTTTTAGTGTGTATTCTCCAGTGAAGTTTTATTATGCCAAATCAGTACTTTTAAAAAGTGTGGCAACTGAAATCGCTCAACATAGGAAAGGCCAATGACCCTGATGGGATAACGATTTGTTGTACATAGAGTAGGCGTAAAAGTTAAATCTCTTCTAGCAACTATGTACCGTAGGTATCCGGAGGAATGAACTGTTCCTAGTGATTGGAAAAGAGCACAGGTCACTCCCATTAGGCCTTTATCTCTCACGTAGAATTTTGAAACATGTTTTATACTCGTGTACTGTGAATATAATACACAGTCGCGTATTATGAATATAATACACAGAAGAATCGAAAATAAAATTGAAGATTAGATGACGATCAGTTCGGCTTTAGGAAAGGTACAGGCACAGTCCTAACGTTGCGATGGATAAAGGAAGCAAGACTGAAGAAAGATTGAGACATATTCATCGTATCTGTCGATCTGGAAAAGCGTTCGACAATGTAAACTGGTGCAAGATGTTCAAAATTCTGAGAAATCTTGGGTAAGCTATAGGGGGAAACCGGTAATATAGAATATGTTCATTAACCAAGAGGGAACAATAAGAGTGGGAGACTAAGAACAAAGTGCATGGGTTGAAAAGGATGTAAGACAGGTATGTAGTCTCTCGCTCCCACTGTGCACTCTGTACCTCGAAGAAGTAATGGCAGTAATAAAAGAAAGGTTCAAGAGTGGAATTAAAATTGAAGGTGACAGGATGATAATATCAGTTGACGACATAGCTATCCTCTGTGTAAGTAAGAAGAAGTACAGGACCTGCTGAATGGAATGAAAAGTCTGATAAGCACAGGAACAGCGAGAAACTCAACATCATAATGGGTGATCACGAAGTAAATGAAGTTAAGGACTTCTGTTACCCACGCAGCAAAATAACCCATGGCGGACGGAGCAAGGAGGACAAAAAAAGTAGAATAAGTAGACTAGCACTGGCAAGGACAGAATTCCTAGCCAAGAGAAGTCTACTAGCGCGAAACATAGGTCTTAATTTGAGGGAGAAATTTCTCATAATGTACGTTTGGCGCCAGCAGAGTACGGTAGTGGAACATGTACTGGGGGAAAACCGGATAGTAGAGAATAGAGGCATCTGAGATGCGGTGCTGTTAAAGAATGTTGAAAATTAGGACTGATAAAGTAAGGGATGAGGAATCGGCGAGAAAAGAATATGTGGGAAACGCTGACAAGAAGAACGCACAGAATGATAGGACATCTGTTAAGACATCATGAAATAACTTTCATGGTACTAGAGGGAATTGCAGAGCGTGCCAACTGTAGAGGTGTAAAATTATCGGATTTCAGCTACTTTGCACGTGAGATACTTGTCATTACAGAAAAGGACAGCCAACGATGTGCAGTTCGTAAAGTTGCTGAGCATCACAACGCGAGAGTAAAGAAATGAACTACTTTTTTTTTTATATGCGACTATACCAAGTCGCGCGTCCAGCGTGTAAGTACTCTAAATAAACACTATGACCCACTGGGCACAGATATTTAAAATCATTGCCGCAGCGCTTGATAGCAAGAAGCTGCGAAACAGAAGAAAGAACAATCTATCTTTTGTTAAGAAATATTCTAGTGACTTCATTATCCTTCGTACTTTTGGTCGCCGACATGTTAAGACGTAGTACATAGCATTGCCAAAAGTTTTATTTTTATCTTGTGTAAAAGCTATGTGAAACGACGAACAAACATTTCGGTAACTCGGGTGTGGATACAATGTACTTACGCATACGCAAGGACATTTAATTTTAAGAAGGAACGGACTGACAAATCAGCGATTATTGGACTGCGCCATTTACAAAAGAAATATCTGATGTAAGTCATGCATTTATTGCGTATTTGTCAATGTGAAGAAGTTGAAAGCCAATTTGTTCAAAATATGATAATATGTTACGATGCAGTAATTTTCTTCTTATTCTTTTCTGTCACTAACCAAAAATGATGTTCAAATTGTATATGAGCTTTATTGCAGGTTCGCTCTTTATCGCGGTGTCTCGATTGTATTTGGGAGACCACTAGTGTGTTCAACTTTCGATATGTTAATCTTTCTCTTATGAAATTCTACTAGTTTGCTTTCATTTCCATTTTTATGTTCAAATAGGTCCCTTAGGTATATTCATCTAAGATTCTGATTGCGTGAAGGCAATCCGGGTCAAAAGGTCAATTATTCGCGTAATCAATCCGAACGTCTCCCGAACACAATCGAGAACCGACACATCGGTGATCAATTAATAATCTCTCTCTCTTTTAAAGTCGTACTAAAAAACGGCCACACAGGATAGCCGTAAGTACGCAATCTAGCGTTAGCTTGCTTTTTGTGAATAAATATTACCAACCAACAGTTACAGCAACACTATTATTAATAAGCAAGTTCCTAGCGCCAGAGAGGACAGAGATTGGGATATATCCAGGAAATAATGAGGACACAGGTTGCAAGTGCTACACTGAGCTGAAAATGTTGCCACAAGAGAGGAATTACTGGCGGGTCGAATGGCATTTCTGGAGGCTAAATTTCAGCTGCGTAGGAATTAACACGGTTTGTGAAAACGATGATCGTGTAAAACCCAGCTCGCTCTGTTTGTACATGAGATCCAGAGAGCAGTAAATACAGCGCACAAGTAGATGACGTATCCCTTCACTTGAGGTAGGCTTTAGATACAGTTCCACAATGTCATGTAATGAATAAAATACGAAAGTACGGAAAATAGCAAGCGAACAACTGTGTGACTGGACTGAAAAGTTTCTAACAAGCAGAAAACATGTCATTCTCAACGGAGAGAAATCTTCACACATAAAGTGTTACAAGACCATTACTTTTAACAGAATGAATGAATGGTGTAGTGTATAATGTCGCAAGTTCCATGAGGTTTTCCGCGCATGGTGCAGTAATACACAGAAAAGTCGCAATGCTGCAGGATTGTAGCGAAATGCAGGAAGACGTTAGGTGCAGAGACTGGAAACTGACCCTCAATATAAACAAACGTAAAGTATTACGTATATAAAGACATAAAAATCCGGTATTGTACGACTCCTTGATTGCAGAACACTCACTGGAAGCAATTACTTCTAATAAATACAAAGAGGATTAATTGGTCATAATACAGGCGCCAGACTGATATTCACTGCAGGAATCCTGAGAAAAAGTACCCCAACAACAAACGAAGTAGCTTACGAAAGAATTGCTTGTCTCTGTGAGATCCATAACAGATAATATTGAGAGAGGAAACAAGAAAGCTCCAAAGAACAGCGGCACGTCTCGTTACAGACTCATTTCCAGGGTGGAACAAAACAGCTTTTAGAACGTTTATCTCTACTAAGACATGATAAACGATAATATATCCTGAAATTTAATACAAAAGATTTTCAAAGTGTTTTCCTTCTGCAGCACTTAGTGTGTAGAGCTTTGAACTGAATTTCGTAATGACTTTCTGAAGAACATTTGCGGCCTCAAGAATCTCTCTGGTAATTGCAGCACGAAAATCATGGAATGTAGTAGGAACATTTTTGAAGACTCTGTCCTTTATGTAACCCCGTAAGAATTAATCACACGGGCTGAGATGGTGTGTATAAAGTCGCCTTTCCGCGCCATGTCCAATGAATGCTAATGTGTCCAGAGCGACGATGCGCCTGAAGAAAGTTGTAGATGTCTGCGGAGTGACGTAAGCGTGCTCCATCCTACATGAAGCAGTATTTTCACATGAGAGTTCGGCGGCGTCGTGAAATTGGGGGAAATTCATGTTCCAGAACTTGTCTGTATTTCTCTTCTGTGACACGTTGCTCAGTTATAAAGGCCCAATAATTTACTGTGCACAGATGTCGCACCAAACGGTGACATTTTGATGGGAGAAGTGGAGCAGCAGCTTGATCGTGTGGGTTCAAAGCACAGCTTCCCAGTGTTAGTATTCCATTCCGAAATGTGAATTGAGAGTGAGCTATAGAATTTTCAGAAATACATTACAAGAAAATCACAAAGAAGGTCAATTCTAACATACGATTAAACCACAAAAGACAAACAATTCCTGACAGGTAATTTGCTCCACCCTGTAGTATGCGCTAATGTGTAGGAGAGTTTCTCTTCCAGCTCAAGTAGCAGACATTGCGAGAGATGTGTTCTGCAACACGGTATAGTTTACTGTTAATGTTCGGAGAGTGTATTATCCTGGAAGAGTTAACCAATAAATTGCCTCCTTTTACGTATACTAAGGACATTAAAATTGCTACAACAAGAAGAAATGCTGATGATAAACGGGGATTCATTGTACAAATATGTTATACTAGAACGGACATGTGACTACACTTTCACGCAGTTTGGGTGCATAGATCCTGAGAAATCAATACCCAGAACAACCACCTCTGGCCGTAATAACGGCCTTGATACGCCTGGGCATTGAGTCAAACAGAGCTTGGATGGCGTGTACAGGTACAGCTGCCCATGCAGCTACAACGCGATACCACAGTTCTTCAAGAGTAGTGACTAGCGTATTGTGTCGAGCCAGTTGCTCGGCCACCATTGACCAGACGTTTTCAATTGGTGAGAGATCTGGAGAATGTGCTGGCCAGGGCAGCAGTCGAACATTTTCTGTATCCAGAAACGCCCCTACAGGATGTGCAACATGCGGTCGTGCATTATCCTGCTGAAATGTAGGGTTTCGCAGGGATCGAATGAAGGTAGAGCCACGTGTTGTAACAGATCTGAAATGTAACGTCCACTGTTCAAAGTGCCGTCAATGCGAACAAGAGGTGACCGAGACGTGTAACCAGTGGCACCCTATACCATCACGCCGGGTGCGTTCATCGCGATGATGCTGTTAACAGAACCTGAATTCATCCGAAAAAATGACGTTTTGCCCTTCTTGCACCCAGGTTCGTCGTTGAGTTCACTATTGCAAGCGCTTCCGTCTGTGATCCAGCGTCAAGGGTAACCGCAGCCACGGTCTCCGAGCTGATAGTCCATGCTGCCGCAGACGCCGTCGAACTGTTCCTGCAGATGGTCGTTGTCTTGCAAACGTCCCCATCTGTTGAGTCAGGGATCGAGACCTGGCTGCAAGATCTGTTAGAGCCAAGCGGATAAGGTGCCTGTCATCTCGACTGCTACTGATACGAGGATGTTGGGATCCAGCACGGCGTTCCGTGTTACCCTCCTGAACCCACCGATTCCGTATTCTGCTAACAGTCATTGCATCTCGACCAACGCGAGCAGCAATGTCGCGATACGATAAACCGCAATCACTAAAGGCTGCAATCCAACCTTTATCAAAGTCGGAAACGTAATGGTATGCATTTCTCCTCCTTACACGAGGCTTTAAAATAACGTTTCAGCAGGCAACGCCGGTCAACAGCTGTTTGTGCATGGGAAATCGGATGGAAACGTTCCTCACGTCAGCTCGTTGTAGGTGTTGCCACCGGCTCCCACCTTGCGTTAATGCTCTGGAAAGCTAATCATTTGCATGTCACAGCATCTTTTTCCTGTCGGTTAAATTTCGCGACTGTAGCACGTCATCTTCGTGTGTAGCAATTTTAACGGCCAGTAGTGTAAGTCTCACGAAATGATCGCGAAGACCAAATCAGAGGGATTCGTGCCCAACAATCGTTTTTCCTGCAATTCGCGACTGGAAATGGAAGTGGGGGAAGTAACAGCATCGCGAAACGTAACCTCCGACATACATCGTCAGGTAGCGTGTGGAGTATAGATGAAGATGTGTAGCTCGTTGCTGTAACTCTCTGGGCAAATAACTAAATAAACTATGCTTGTACTCGACGGAAAGAGTAACATTTCTTTTGTTGACCTATCAAAATAAATGTTTCGTTTAGTTATTGTTTTGTAAATTGTAGAGGAAAACACCGTACACAGAGATACACTGTACACGTTGTCTCTCAGCTGACGACTGTCCAGTGCGTATTCCCACCAGCGACTCGCTGCCCTGCTGGTGACCTCGCAGCCCGCAGTGGAGAGAGGGGAGGGATGGAGGGGAGACGGTTGCGGCCGGCGGCGCAGCCCGACACGCGAGCCAAGCCCCCGGTGACCTCTGCCGCCCCCGAGGCGACTGCACGTCGCTCCCGCCTTTCTACGGCAGCAGGCCAGCCGTGAGAAAGGGAGCGGAGGCGACGTGCTGCGAGTCCGCTCACTGCGTGCTGCCGTGCGTGTGCGTGCCCTGCGAGACCCCTCTCTCTGGCTGCCCGCAGGCGTGGGTGGTGGGGTGAGTGGGCGCTGCCCTTCCCCCGTTCCCTTCAACAAATGTCGAGCTGCGCCTGTGAGCTACAGGCCAAAGGGACGTGCGTACATCCAAGCTTCCTTTTTCGAATTTACTGCTGTCAGAAGCCGGTATCAATGGTGGAGGGTTGGCAAGTAAGGCAAATAATTTTATTGCCAAAAAGATAACATCTACATCTACATCTACATGGATACTCAGAAAATCACATTTAAGTGCCTGGCAGAGGGTTCATCTAACCACCTTCACAATTCTCTGTCATTCCAATCTCGTATAGCGCGCGGAAAGAATGAACACCTAACTTTTTCCGTACGAGCTCTGATTTCCCTTATTTTATCGTGGTGATCGATCCTTCCTATGTAGGTCGGTGTCAAGAAAATATTTTCGCATTCGGAGGACAAAGTTAGTGATTGGAATTTCGTGAGAAGATTCCGTCACAACGAAAAACGCCTTTCCTTTAATGATGTCCAGCCCAAATCCTGTATCATTTCTATGACACTCTCTCCCATATTCCGCGATAATACAAAACGTGCTGCCTTTCTTTGAACTTTTTCGACGTACTCCGTCAGTCCTATGTAGTAAGGATCCCACACCGCGCAGCAGTATTCTAAAAGAGGACGGACAAGTGTAGTATAGGTCTGTTACATTATCTAAGTGTCCTGCCAATAAGACGCAGTCTTTTGTTAGCCTTCCCCACAACATTTTCTGTGCGTTCCTTCCAATTTAAGTTGTTCGTAATTATAATACCTAGGTATTTAGTTGAATTTACGGCTTTTAGATTAGACTGATTTAACGTGTAACCGAAGTTTGAGTTCCTTTTAGCGCTCATGTGGATGACCTCTCACTTTTCCGTATTTAGGGTCAACTGCCAGTTTTCGCAACATTCCGATATCTTTTCTAAATCGTTATGCATTTTTTTTATCTTCTGGTGACTTTATTAGTCGATAAGCGACAGCCTCATTGCAAACAATCGAAGACGGCTACTCAGATTGTCTCCTAAATCGTTTATATAGATAAGGAACAGCAAAGGGACTATAACACTACCGTGGGGAATGCCAATAACAGACAATAAAATTCACAGTTGAACTTACATATTTTACTTACTTTTCTACATAGTCATCAACGTTCTCAACACATTGCTCCCATCGTGGTACCAAATTCCAATATGCCCTTTTCGTGGAAGTCCATTCGGTTGGAGTATAGCCATCTGCAGACTGATGATTTCAGTTCCACATTCGTTGTTAAGCGTTGACCAGCGAGGAATTGCTTCATAGCAGCAAACAGATGAGAGTCAGACGGTGTAAGGTCCAAACTATGGTGGATGCAGTAGCACCTCCAACCCAAATTCGGCTATTGCCTTAGGAACAGGTGCAGCAAAATGGGGTCAAGCATTGTCTTGTTGAAGTTTGACACGGTCTGGATTAATGTTGTCGCGTTTGTAATGAACGGTACGACGCAACTTAGCTGAAGTTTTAATGTAGGCCGCAGAAATCACAGTGGTGCTTCATGCATATCCCTAAACACTGCCACAACCACTTTCCTAGCGTACTGAGGCACTTTAATTTTTATCGAACTGGAGAACCAGCGTATATCCCCCCCATAGGGGCCTGCTTGGTTTCGGGTGTGTGGTGGTGCGCCCACAACTCGTTCACCAGTGACGATTTCTTTCAAAAAGGCGCGCCCTTTTCCGGCGCGACGCATTAAGTCTTCCAAGCTTGTCATCATTCGGTGGCCCTTGTGGTTCTGTGTCAAGTTCTTAGGCTCCCAGCGAGCACTAACTTAACGGAATTTCAAAATGTCATGAACAGTACCGTACACCACGCCGCAGAAATCACAGTGGTGCTTCATGCATATCCCTAAACACTGCCACAACCACTTTCCTAGCGTACTGAGGCACTTTAATTTTTATCGAACTGGAGAACCAGCGTATATCCCCCCCATAGGGGCCTGCTTGGTTTCGGGTGTGTGGTGGTGCGCCCACAACTCGTTCACCAGTGACGATTTCTTTCAAAAAGGCGCGCCCTTTTCCGGCGCGACGCATTAAGTCGTCCAAGCTTGTCATCATTCGGTGGCCCTTGTGGTTCTGTGTCAAGTTCTTAGGCTCCCAGCGAGCACTAACTTAACGGAATTTCAAAATGTCATGAACAGTACCGTACACCACGCCGTAGGAAATGTCGAAAAAATACGGTGAGGTTCGCAGCTGCACACGCCAATCGTTCATAACTGCTGCCTCAATGGCTCCGACCTTCTGCGGGGTGGCAGCTGTTACCGGCCACCCGGAGCGTGGCAAATCGCTGAAGTTCACTCGGCCTCCTTGGACGAACGCAAACCACCTGGAGACACTGCTGTAGTGTAGACACGGCAGGTAGTGTCAGGCGTTCCCCAAGGCTCAGTATTAGGTCCTATACTCTTCTCTCTGTATGTCAACGATGTGTCATCGGTTCTGACCTATTGCAAATACCATATGTATGCTGATGACCTTCAGTTGTATCTAAGTGCGAAACCAAGCAATCTCAAGAAAGCTATTGAAAATTTCAATACTGACTTCGATGCAATGTCAAAATGGGCACAGGACATAGGTCTAAAACTAAACCCATCTAAAACGCAAGCGGTACTTGTTGGTCACTCTAAGCTCATTAGCCCAAAACATCGGGAATCCTTACCACCTCTTATCCTAAATGGAACAAATATTAACTTCTCTCCCACAGCAAAGAGTTTGGGAGTAATAATAGATGAAAATCTAAATTGGACAGAGCACGTAACTGCAGTGTGCAAAAAAGCATCAGCATCCCTTCATGTCCTACAAAAATATAAAAAACTCTTCCCTTTCGATCTGAAAAAAGAAATTAGTACAAACGCTTATACTCCCAATCATTGACTACAGCGATATTATCCTACAAGGCCTCTCTCAGGAAAATTCCCGACGTCTAGAACTGGTCATGAATGCCTGCGTCCGATATATCTGTGACGTTCGACTTTTTGATCACATTTCACCAGCATATGCAAAATTGTCCTGGCTGCGTGCAGACAAACGCAGAGATTTCCATACACTCTGTCTCATCTACTGCCTTATAAATGTAAACTGTCCCTCATATCTCTCCTCGTCCCTAACGCTCATGTCGGAACAACATGATAGAAATACACGTTCCCATTATAATAAAATCCTCTCCGTTCCACTGCATCGCTCAGTCGCCTTCTCCTTTACAGCAGCGGGAACCCGACTCTGGAATAACCTCCCTCGTTATGTTAGAGAACTTAAAAACATGTCCAGCTTCAAAAAACAGTTAATGACGTATCTACTTAAGCAACAGTAATGCCTTCCTCTGTACATGAATGCACTTCACCTCATTACTTCCCTCTTTCCCCCTCCTTAAATCCCCATTCCCCAAAACACGCTAAACTAGTAAACATCTACTTTACACACCAAGATATTATGTACATCTGCACAAACCTTCGTTACTATTGCCAATCCTTCTCATGTTTGTCATTATTATGTGATATTTTTTACTGTTATTATTATTGCTTATTATTACTTTTATCATAATCTGTATGTATAGCACCTGCTGTAAAAATACTGCCAGCATTTAATTTATTAAGTCTTAGTCATGTTTATTATTACATTTTATTATTGCTTTTACCATAATCTGTATGTATAGCACCTGTTGTAAAAATACTGCCGCATTTACTTAATTAGGTCTTAGTCACTACTCTTTATTCATATTGTCACTAGAGTAAGCTAACATTCTCATTTAAACTATTGTCATGATGTAACTCTGATGTGTGAAATGCTGCATGTGTGGAACACTGGTCCGATGTAAGAGAGGGCCTGATGGCCCTAATCTGATCAGGTTGAATAAATAAATAAATAAATAAATAAAATAAATAAATATGGGCGTGTCTAGTAAATTTCACACGCTTTATGCCATTTGGCACACAAGTATCGAACTGCATCTCTTTGTTCTATACCAGTTGCCCACAGTAACATGCCCCCATATTTGTTTCGTAGTTCAGGCTTCTGTCGCTGGCGCTGCACACGAAAGAAAGAAAATACAATAAATGTACTTTACTTCACGTCTATGGTCACAAATTGTTATGTCATGAGACTACCGGTTTCGGTCTATAATTCCCATCATCAGATCTGCAGCAAAATAAATTAGAATGTGATTCTCGCTTTACATCTCCTTCTGGACATTGCATATAATGGATACCCCTCAACGCTTAAAGCAAATTCTGGGATGGTTCCATTGAAATAGACATGGACTGTATTAGACACCATCTTCCCTAATGTGAAGTTATGCTCCATCTGTAATAACTTCGCTGTTGTTGGGATATTAAACATTAATTTTCCTTCAATGAGACCATTCACTAATATAATCTAAACTATGAATGTCCTGAAAAAGAATGGATTATTAATTTTAACTCAATATAGCTCATATTTTGAATTTACCAAACAATCTGATGGAGACACACACAATCCGTCCATCCCGTAACACAGCCGGAAACCTAATGCTGAAAATATTGGAGCACCGGCTATGGGTCACTCTCTTCTCGCCTGAGGACGAGTGGAACTGGTTCTATCAACCACAAAGATTCCACCACCACAGTTGAATCTTTGAACGTTCACCCCAAGTATTAGGTTGACAGCAAAGCCGAAGTAAAAAATTACCACCTTTTCTTGTTATTCTACAATTAAATTCAGTAGTATGTCTTAGGTTTCTAACGAGCCCATTGTGCTACTTTGAATCCAATGGAATGAATTTGAGCTAGGGGTGCCTTCATCATACTTAATGTTTGAAGTTGAACAAGTGGTGCCTTCAGCATATTTAATGTTTGAAGAATTTATATGATAATGAGCTTGATTATTATTGTTTAGTTAAATTTTTCGAAAATTCTTTAATGATTATGCTTTCAGGGAACCATTTGGTTGCAACCGTTGTAACAATGAGTAGGCATTTTCAGATTTTTGTTTCAGCTTAGCGTTGTGACCTTGGAACAGTGTGAGATATTAAAGTATTCTCGTGCGTGAAAATATGTTTTAAGAAAAGACTCAAGTTAGTTAAGGTGCGGATTTGCGCGTGTGGCGTCTGCAATTTTTCTAATAATCCAAGAACGACCCAGTCTGGTGATTACATAATTTTGCCGTTCACTTCCAATCACAAGACATGCTGTTCGCTGCACAGTTAATGAGCAATGATCGTTCATGAAAAATTCCATGGCAGCCTTAATGTGTGACCGTGTGAAGAATTATTAGGATCCACTTTTGATTTGTACGCAATGTGTGTCGTGATTTTTGTCTGCTTGGCACTCGTTTGCCCCCGTATGATATCTTTTGTTTACGTATTGTTCTCGTGAAACTTATTCAGATCCAAGTCGCCATTTTGTGTGCATAATTATTAGCAACGGTAGCGATTAACCGGTGTGTGAGTGGTACAACTACGAAAATTACGTGTGAGAATCACATAATCCAGATAGCGACGTAATTTCCTCCAAATCTTGTGCATAATAAATACCGAGACGACTAAGGTGTAGATATGCGTAGACATTAAACGCCCTTAGTACATGAAGTATGTTATGATTGTTTTGCCTTCCTATGAGATTTGGGGAAAGTTTCTGTAACGAGATTTACTATCACATTGTTCATGCTAGTAATTTCAGTCACCTGTTCTTTTGTAATAATGTAGTCCTGAACAGATTTAGTCCCTGAAATAATACTGAGTTTTTAATTAAAGCAGAATCTCATGTGGTTATTTTTCGTGTCAGACTGTGGAGCAAACCCTTCCACTCAAATATCTCCTGTGGTTGCTTGTTCGCTGCCTATGCGGTATCATTATGGTAAGTAGTTTGCCTCATGATAAATGTAACTAAATGACTTAATGAAACATCAGGCCGACCCCCGTTAACTCCCAACAAGCACTCAATTAAAGAAGGTAGCACGAGTGTAATCAGTTATAGGAGCCATATTGCACAGCGTCAGACAATGGTTAATGAGTATAATTGACAAACATTAAGCTTATACCTGCCGAGTCCAACTCAGGGGGAAAGTAAAGTAGGTACCGACGGAAATCTTTCAATATGTGCAACAGGCATTCAATAAATAATGCACCACTTTTTTTTCTAAAAGCATGTTATTTTTATTCAGGGTTACAATATACCATATCATTCCACACTCTTTTGTTTACGAAACTATTTTCAACGTATCTCCGTCAGAGCGACAGCAGTACGCTACCATGCTGGGATGGCCAGAATGCACAAATGGTACCATTCTACTGGTAGACGTCGGAGTCAACGTCTAAAAGCATTAATTATCTCACCATCATCCACCTACTGTTTCCCACGGAGTGCAGCTTTCATTGTACCAAACCCATAGAAGTCGGGAGGTGCGAGATCTGGGCTATATGGCGGACTAGGCAGAACAGTCCAATGAAGTTCTGTGAGCTCCTCTCGGGTGTGTAGACATGTGTGAGGCCTTGATTTGTCATAGAGACGAGGAAGTTGGTTCGATCACCTCGAATGAGAATGTCCGCACGTTCGAACAGTGCAGGCGTCACAGCTGTGTACACCAGCCGGCACACAGGAGATTGGACAGATTTGCTCGTCGATGACAGACGCCTCACCCAACGACTCACCATGCTTTTGTTCACTATGAGGTCTCCTTAGACATTCTGCAAGCCCCTATGAATGACTGCGACTCTCTGGGTTTCCGCCAAAAGAAACTTAGTAACAGCTCTCTTGCTTGGAACGTACCTCCGTCATAGCGGCCGTTTTGAAGGCTACGTACAGCATAGCCACGTATCGGAACTTCGTGAAACTGTAAGGCTGAAGCGGGAATATGTCACAATATCCCACAGCAAATTTTGGCTTTCTTCAACGGAAACTGGCCGAGAAAAAAGAAAGTGTGTTGCATAACTTATTTAATGCCCCTTGCACACGGAAAAGTTGCCCTGAGATGGTAAAATAATGTGCTCATCTGTTAATTCACAGGGAATGCAACTTCATTGTTCAGCAATCTATTGTCCTACCTGAGACATTCTGTACTGTTCAATTTATTGTGATCTGATCTAGGATGCACTTTTTTTATTATTCTCTGTTGCGAATCATACTCTGTCGCAGTTCCGTCAGGGTTGCTACGGCCAAAGCAACTACTGAGTAACTGTTCAGAATCAGAGTTTATACTGTTTGTTACTGACTCAGTAAATTAATCCACCACTCTCCTTTATGAGAGATCCGATGTCAGGTACAATATTGGACACGTATGATTGATTCAAAGTCCTACCATGTTTGGTTAGACTCCTGCAAGAATTCCTTTAAGTTCAGTCACATAGGAATGGACTGGCGACCATCAAAGACAGGCCGCGGGATGTTGTCCGCTGGCGGTCGTCGTAACTAGAAGGTGTGGCGTCGGCTTCGAAAGTAGACCAGCCGATCTGCTCCCCCAGGTGACTCTGCATGTCTTTTTTTTCTTTTTTTCCCTCAATTAATGTTTCATCCCCCCTCGCCCCATACAGGCAGGGTTATAAATAAGCCGCTCATTAACTAGTAGAACTTAACCCTAACTTAGATGACAAAAACAAAAAACAAGGAGACACATGTACTATAAACAAATTGCTGTCTTCATGAATTATTTAAAAACAGTACAGACAGCACAGTTAAAAACATTCGAGAAAAAGATGGAACACGAAACAATTGAAAAAACACTGAGCATGACGGAAGATACACTGAGCTTTAAAATCGGAGCACCATGCACTTTCACTATAATTGGGAAAGAACCTACCCTGGGATAATGGATTGTAGATGAAAATGAGGGTAGTATGAATGGAGATAGGTGAATGGTGGTGAGGGGGACAGTGAACTGGGAACGGGAGGCTATGAAGGACAAGTAGAGGGGGGTAATAGGTATTGGGAGCTGTAGCTTGAATACTGAAAGGGATTTATGGGTGGGGGAGGGCAGCAGGAAAGGGGGAAACGATAAGGTATGGTAGGGGAGAGGAGGAGGAGGACGTCCGCCCCGACAGCTGTGTGATCAGCGTGACGGAATGCCGCTCAAAGGGGCCCAGGTTCGATTCCCAGCTGGGTCGGGGATTTTTCTCCTCTCAAGGACTGGGTGTTGTGTTTTCCTCGTCCTCGTCACCGTGTTATGTTGTCTTCTTCATCATATCATCCACGGGGATGGCGACAGGAAGGGCATCCGGCCACCCCTTAAATTAACGTTGCCAAATCCAAACGGGACTGAGGCAGAGGAAAGAAAGAGGGGAAGAGGAGGAGGAGGATCAGAGAGAGGGGTGGATAAGATAGGATTGCTTTAGAGTTGGTAGGACTGATATATTGGGTCAGAGATGATGGTCTAGGGTAGGGAGGGGGTTGAAATTTCCTTAGGAGAACATGTGGAGGGTGTTCAGGTGAAGGATTGGTGAGATGTTTTGGTAGAGGCGCGGCAGTACAATAGGATTGGAGAGGGGACACAATAGGATTGTTGGAGTCGATTTTACGAATTCAGTCTGTTGTGGGCTATCTGTTGGATGGTCAGTAGCTAAGATTTTCACCTTAGTTGTCCGTCGATGGTTAGTCCAAAATATTCTAGTGTGTTAGCTTGATGGGACGGTTGTTAATGGAGCATGGAAGTCATAGAGCCAGGAGGTGCGGATAGTGCGTCCTCCAATTATTGCCTGTGTTTTGGAGGGGTTAATTCTAAGGATCCATTGGCTACACTACAAGGTACACTGATTAAGATGGATTTGGAGGGGTCATTGGAAATTCTGGAGCGAAGGGTAGAGGCGAAAGAGAAATATGCTGTCAGATTACTGAAGGAGGTGGATGGGAGGAGGTGGTTTGGGCCTATCTGCAGTCTACAAAACGTAAAGGAGAGGGGAGAGAACGGAATCTTTGAGCAGACCTGTAGTGGGCCAGAGGGTATGAGAATTGCTGTTATTAACTATGAGATAGGACGGGCGATTGGAGAAGAAGGATGCACTAAGACGGACATAGTTGATTGGAACTGCATATGTCTCGAGTTTTGAGGAGGAGGCCAGAATGGCAAATGTGGTCGTATACTTTCTCTAGATAAAGGGGACAAAGATGGCGCATGTACTGTTATTGAACTGTGGAGATAGTAGATGAGTGAGGTTCAGAAGTTGATCATCAGCAGAGAAGAAAGGACGGAAGCAGCACTGGGTGATAGGAAGCAGATGGTGTTGGTGCAGGTGGCGGTGGATGTGTCGAGAAAGGATAGATTGAAAGACACTGCTAAACACTGAGGTGAGGCAGATGGGCTGTAAGATGAGATATCAATGGGTGATTTGTTTGGTTTCAGGAAAAGTACGACTTTGTAGGTCTTTCACATGTCGGAGTAGTAGCCTTTGGAGAACATACTGGTATACAGGGTTGCAATGACGATGACAAACGGGATAGCGCAATATTTGAGGTGACTATAGATAATATGGCGGTGACCAGGGAATCTGTTGCGTTTTCTGTGAAGTACTTGTTTTATGTCCTGTGCTGTGATTGGGGTGTTTAATCAGAAGCTGGATTCCAGGGGAGAGACTGTGGTATCTGTGCGTTCATGGATAGTAGGGAATTGGGAGAAATCAAAGTAAGGTCGTCGGGGATGAAGAAAATGTCAGAGATATAAAATGCAAAGTGATTGCCTTTGCTCAGGTCGTCAGGGAATGGAAGGTTGTTGTGAAGGATCAGTACTGAGGGATGGGATGAAATGGGAAGTGATGGGATAGGATGGGATAGGTACTAGTATGACGGTGGAATGCTTTCCAGGATTTGTAAAAGTTGACGGGGTGTGTAGTATGTCTGTCGCTGGTCCCGGAGTTTTTCGCCATTGAGTAAATTTCTAATATATCTGTGTATTTGCCGGTGACGTGTCAGTATATCCTGGTCACGCATCCGGAATGAGGAGCAGTATAAGTAGCTGGATTCACAGTGCTTGCCGGGCTGTGCAGCCTACATGAATACCCGGTGGGTAGAATGAGACCGAGCAACACTCTGTACACGCCCCTGTAACAGGTGATGTAAATTAGAATTGCAGAAGTGTCACCCTCTGTAGGTCATATCGGAAATATAGTTTTAAATGACCGTTATTTTAGCGCTTAACGCCTGCAAAGCCGGCCGCAGTAGCCGAGAGGTTCTAGGCGCTTCTGTCCGGAACCACGCGACTGCTACGGTCGTAGGTTCGAATCCTGCCTCGAGCATGGATGTGTGTGATGTTCTTAGGTTAGGTTTAAGTAGCTCTAAGTTCTAGGGGACTGATGACGTCAAGTGTTAAGCCCCATAGAGCTCAGAGCCATTTGGACCATTTTTGAACGCCTGCAAAGCAGGTAACCCAAATGACAAAGCTGTGTCGCTTGGAGGCTTTGTAGCTTTGGGTACTGGAAGGATAAATATGAGACAGACCATCAAACATAGCCGTGTTTCACGTCATCGCGCGACCACACCAAGTCGGAGCGGCGCACAGTTTTAATCTGACAGTTTCATATCAGCGCACACTCCGCTGCAGTCTGAAAATTCCATTCTGCAAACTTGAATATTGTTGAAGGAATATGCTCTTGTTCCTTCATGAGGATGCGCAGTATTTTTGCAGTTATACTTAGCTTCTTATGTAGAGAAACCTCAGACCCATTGATAACCACGATCAGCATTCCCCGTGTGGCCTCTTTTTGAAAAAAAAGGAAAGCTTCTTATTTTCATTTTCATGTAGTTTCTCATCGGAACTTATGCTCTGAGACTTATTTCTGCATGGGCGCTTGGAACTTTTTGTCTTGCATTGGAAGCTATGGCTGGGTTTCAGATTGTGACTCTTGCATCTGAATATCATGTAAATGGTTTTCGTTATTATTAAACAGCTCCTCGCTATGACTGGTTTTATTCCAGTTACTCTCATTATTCCTTTGCGTTTCATCGATGATGCTGCTTTGAGTTTTGTTTAGATCTTTGATGTCCGTTAGGTCGATCATCTGAGTGAAGAAAGGCCACAGTATCGATGTATTCGCAACTTTGCCAGAAGGATTATCATTACATTTTTTCCAGTCTCTCGGAAAATAATCCCTCAGAGTTCTCTCATGGTCTTCCTCTGTTCACCAATTTCAACAAAATGCTAATGCCGTTGTGACGCTGTTACCTATTTTATTGATACAATTTATGGTGTCTTTTTTTTTTAGGTATCTCACCACCAGCTCGTCATTCAAAAGCTTGGGTTATTCTATCGGCTCTCCAATGTTATAGTTGGATCATTCACTAAACTTGTAATGTTGTGTGGGAAGTTTTGCACAAGGAGCATAATAAGCATATTACGCCATTTCTGTCATCAACTCAAGAAGTAACATGTGGCGCGACAAGATCTTGGGACAAATAGTGCCGGTTGCACCGATGGCAAACATATTCGAGTCTAGTGCCCGTCAGAAGCATTCTGAAAGTATGTACTACAGCTACAAGCAATTTTTCTAAGTTGTGTTCCAAACAGTTGTGGGAGCTAACTATAACTTCATCTGTGCCGATATTGGTGCCCACGGCACACACAGCGACAGTGGAGCATTCGGGAACGCAAAGTTATGCAGTCTGTTCGAATGTGGTGCTCTGCAGTTTAGCAATGAGAAACAGCTACCGGGAAGTAAAGAAAGATTACTAAATGTCTCGTTAGTTAACGGAGTTTTCCTGTTGAAAAAGTATCTCATGCAGCCATATCCCATCACAAGTCTGCCACATTAGCGTGAGTTATTCAACAAGCGCCTGTCGCACGCAAAACGAGTGGTCGCATGTGCTTCTGGAATCGTGCCAAGTAAATTGCGCCTGCTGCTTAAAGAAACTGAGGTTGCCCTGACAAAGCAGAAAAGACTGTAAAATTTATTGCTTTGCTTCACGACATAATAGTAGACAAAGAAGGCTCTGCAGGCTTTTAAATTATTTCGGCTCAAATAAATACTCGACAAACACACTTGCCACTCCGTTGATTGTATGACAGAAGTACAACTAAGGCATTTTTTGTCGAGAATCCTATGTAACGAATACTTAAAATTATACTCTTATGCATCAGGCACTTGATAATGTAATTGAATTATTAAGTAATACTATCATTCACATATGTGAGGTACTGCAAACGATAAGTGAAATAGAATACTGTGGTGATAAGACTCTGCAGAGTATGTTAGTAATGGTTTTACTGGAATTTTATCTCTCTCATTAGCTAAAATTACATACTCAGATTGCTCATGTAAACGTATCTTTTAATTAAACTTAAAACGTTATTTTACCTGTCTTAATTTTTGTCATTACAAATTTCCTATGGGATTTTTCGGTCTAGAAAGAAATGGATTTGACATAAACTTGTCAAATTCCCTCAGAAGTTGCCTAATAAACTACTTGGCAATGGAGCGCCATTTGCATATTCTCCTTCGGATTTAACGTGACACAGTAGCAAGACCTACTTCCTGCATTAGTTAATTTTTGCCCTGGATTGTTACCAGGGAAGGGGAAGAGAACTCTCGGATTACAGCTGTCTCTTAACATCAGCAACAACATTGTCACCGTAACAATTCTTTGAATGTAACACAAAATGGCTTTGAGAATTTGGGAAAGACTAGAGAAAATCGCATTTATAATAGCGTCTTCATTGTTCACTAAACACTGGAAAACAAAATAAAGTACCCGTCACTTCTATATCCATTGCTACCTCCTACACTCGGAAGTAACATTCCTCTTGTGATACTGCGAAGTCTTTTGGTCCACAAGAGACTTCCTGCTTGCAGCAGGCTGAATAGCTTCTCGCAGTCCATCACCGTGTCGCACGACTGTCTTATAAATCCAAACTAATCTGAAGTGTCCCGCCGGATAGCTCCGCGATCTCACGCGCTGCTTCCCGAGCAGTAAGGCTTGCCGGTCCCCGGCATGAATCCGCTCGGTGGATTAGTGTCGAGGTCCGGTGTGCCAGCCAGTCTGTGGGTGGTTTTTAAGGCGGTTTTCCATTTGCCACGGCGAATGCGGGCTGGTTCCCCTTATTCCGCCTCACTATGTCGGCGATTGCTGCACAAACACTGTCTCCACGTATGCGTGCACAGTGATTGCTCTACCACGCAAACACTCGTCTGGTATGAGACTTTCCTGGGGTGGCGGCGGTGAGGAGGATGGACTGCTGTAGCCTGTTGTAAACCACTGAGGGCTACGGCGGGACGAAGCCTCTCAGTTGTTTCTAGGTGTCCGGTTTATATACGCAATACAATTTGAAGTGCACGGTCGCGCGAGAATGCACGACAACGGACGGCGGATTCTCTCTCAGAAGTACAGCACCTATTTGAAGGCATAGATTGGATTTACCTGCACATTGTCGTACAAAATCGTACGACGCTTTGTCGCAAATTTACACACCCAGCCGACATTGGACCTAGGAATACAACACTTTTAAGTTCAATCTGTAGAGTGGAACACCATAATTGACAGAACTGCTACCAATGTATATGCATTATCCATGTTAACAGATAAGCAGGTGGCGCAGCTGATCACAGTGTCATATTTATATGTTGTTACCATTCTCACATGGATGTTTTATTTGCTACGCTAATTGACTCAAACTTTTACAAACTTCTCAAATGATTAATTTCAGCTATACGAGACCATGATAAAACCTTGTGAAGTGTGTGGTTATGTGATGTTAATGACAATAAGAGACAACGAGTGACTCCAAATACACTCCTGGAAATGGAAAAAAGAACACATTGACACCGGTGTGTCAGACCCACCATACTTGCTCCGGACACTGCGAGAGGGCTGTACAAGCAATGATCACACGCACGGCACAGCGGACACACCAGGAACCGCGGTGTTGGCCGTCGAATGGCGCTAGCTGCGCAGCATTTGTGCACCGCCGCCGTCAGTGTCAGCCAGTTTGCCGTGGCATACGGAGCTCCATCGCAGTCTTCAACACTGGTAGCATGCGGCGACAGCGTGGACGTGAACCGTATGTGCAGTTGACGAACTTTGAGCGAGGGCATATAGTGGGCATGCGGGAGGCCGGGTGGACGTACCGCCGAATTGCTCAACACGTGGGGCGTGAGGTCTCCACAGTACATCGATGTTGTCGCCAGTGGTCGGCGGAAGGTGCACGTGCCCGTCGACCTGGGACCGGACCGCAGCGACGTACGGATGCACGCCAAGACCGTAGGATCCTACGCAGTGCCGTAGGGGACCGCACCGCCACTTCCCAGCAAATTAGGGACACTGTTGCTCCTGGGGTATCGGCGAGGACCATTCGCAACCGTCTCCATGAAACTGGGCTGCGGTCCCACACACCGTTAGGCCGTCTTCCGCTCACGCCCCAACATCGTGCAGCCCGCCTCCAGTGGTGTCGCGACAGGCGTGAATGGAGGGACGAATGGAGACGTGTCGTCTTCAGCGATTAGAGTCGCTTCTGCCTTGGTGCCAATGATGGTCGTATGCGTGTTTGGCGCCGTGCAGGTGAGCGCCACAATCAGGACTGCATACGACCGAGGCACACAGGGCCAACACCCGGCATCATGGTGTGGGGAGCGATCTCCTACACTGGCCGTACACCTCTGGTGATCGTCGAGGGGACACTGAATAGTGCACGGTACATCCAAACCGTCATCGAACCCATCGTTCTACTATTCCTAGACCGGCAAGGGAACTTGCTGTTCCAGCAGGACAATGCACGTCCGCATGTATCCCGTGCCACCCAACGTGCTCTAGAAGGTGTAAGTCAACTACCCTGGCCAGCAAGATCTCCGGATCTGTCCCCTATTGAGCATGTTTGGGACTGGATGAAGCGTCGTCTCACGCGGTCTGCACGTCCAGCACGAACGCTGGTCCAACTGAGGCGCCAGGTGGAAATGGCATGGCAAGCCGTTCCACAGGACTATATCCAGCATCTCTACGATCGTCTCCATGGGAGAATAGCAGCCTGCATTGCTGCGAAAGGTGGATATACACTGTACTAGTGCCGACATTGTGCATGCTCTGTTGCCTGTGTCTATGTGACTGTGGTTCTGTCAGTGTGATCATGTGATGTATCTGACCCCAGGAATGTGTCAATAAAGTTTCCCCTTCCTGGGACAATGAATTCACGGTGTTCTTATTTCAATTTCCAGGAGTGTAGTCTCCTTCTATTTGATGGCATTCACAGGTCACGATATAACTGTCCACATCAGATAAGCATATCACCGTCAATAGTGTTACCTTCGATCACTCCAAGAGACATGCCGGGTCGATTTGAAATGCAGTCAGAGGTATTAGCGCTGCTTGCTGGCCAAAAATACCGGTGAACGTTTCTTCTACCATTACCTAGAATTAATGTCCGCCTCCGTAGCTGATCGGTCAGCATGTCTGACTGCCAGGCAGGGGACTCTGGTTCAATTCCTTGTACTGGTAAGGATGTGCCATCTGAGGTGCTATGTGTATGAAACGCAGCTGCTTCATCTCTGGAAAGCCGACAAACTTTGAAAGTGTCTTATGCTGACGACATGACACATTCTGTTCTGTATTCGAATGGAGTCTTTTAGGGAAG
Organism: Schistocerca gregaria; assembly: GCF_023897955.1. Classification (NCBI taxonomy): domain Eukaryota; kingdom Metazoa; phylum Arthropoda; class Insecta; order Orthoptera; family Acrididae; genus Schistocerca; species Schistocerca gregaria. The sequence continues at coordinate 161,818,650 of NC_064923.1, read as the reverse complement.
GATGACATGGTCGCCAAAAGCAGCCACACATTTGTCACGATTGCAGCCTAGAGTGGGTAATAAAACTGAAAACTTGTGTATCGTGAGCGTGCCTAATCCTTGGTGCCCTTACAGTTCAACTGATTGTATCTACCGTGTATTTTTCTCTGGCCTGTTGCTGTAATACCAGAGCACGCCTGCCCACAAGAGGGCACACAAGCAAATGGTTCAAATGGCTGTAAGTACTATGGAACTTAACATCTGAGGTCATCAGTCCTCCAGACATAGAACTATTTAAGCCTAACCAACCTAAGGACAGCACCCACATCCATGACCGAGGCAGGATTCGAACCTGCGACCGTAGCAGCAGCGCGGTTTCGGACTGAAGCGCCTAGAACCACTCGGCCACAGCGGCCGGCGCACATAAGCAGCGGCGAACATCTATAATGGGCGTTCTTGACTTGGTGTGAGAAACTGAAAACGGTATGGGACTTCCAAATCCAGGTTTACGGAGGGCGTGTGAACGTTCTGTTGGGACAAACGAAACTGGAAGGTAGCAGCCCGGGCGTGGAGTATTACTGCTACCATCACGCCAGTTGGAGTTTTTACTGTCAGCGGCTGGACCGTTGGAGGAAACGAACCTGCCCGGGGAACTCATGCGTGCCCTTGTGGCTGGGCTACTGCATCCTGGTTCTCTTCGGGTCTGCCTGGTGTTTGTAGTCGTTTCTCCGATTTGCTGTTGTCAGCCGAAGGCGCTAGTTTATATTTTGCCACTAGGATGTGTTCAGCAAAATTTATGAACAAGCATTCGCTGTTCGCAAGTTATATTAGATTTTGATTCTGTGCCCTACTTCTCATGTTACCGAGATGCGTAACTGTTTCGTTTGTATTCACAAGCCACGCTCCGTATCAAATCATTATATAAATTACCTGCCTGAAGTATTTCTTATACAGTGCTCCCCATAATTCGTTGGTGTCTTGTATTTTATTAGAACGCGTTTACTGTTCAGATTAATTGTAAGCTACTTGGAAAATTATCTGTTAAGTGCTAGCCAGGAATTTTTAAATCATTGGTTGCTTACATTTTATTGAAATAGTGTTTAACTCACGTAGTGTTCAAGTTTTATTACGCTACCTGCCTGGCATATTATCGATTCAATGCTCGCAGGCCTTCTGTAACTCTTTAGTGGTTTTGGTATTTAATTTAGAATCTTGGTTAATGCTTTCAGTGCTTGCCATATAAGTTTAACACATGGCGTTCTGTGCTTAACTTTAATACTGTTTAACGCTTTCTGTGCTTCTAAAACTTGTATTACGCATTATTGTTCTATATTTTATTAGAACAATGTTACATTTCTCTTATACATGTCTGTTACAGGTCAGTACAACCATTATTTGACGCTTTATTTATCAGGGCCAAACCCAGAAAGCGGCCTCGTTGTGTGCTTTGGTTAGCCTTATGGCATTCGCCAAGTCATTTTGCACATCCCTCATACATCTGTAGAAAAGGTATCCCTTTGGCAAGTCAGCTGGCCAGCTGGTTTAAAATTCCCGCATTAATTGTCATTTGCTTTTGTCCCGACTAGCCGCCTGTGCGATAATTGTTTTGTGAATTATTAGCGCTTGCCTCGCTTTTGTGTATTATACTTCAGTTATTTGTGATTTAATGTGACTGATTTCTTTTAAATACGCTCAAGTAATTTGAAGCAACACCTTCCACAGGCGGCCGATGGTATAAGCTCAATCTGACGCTTTGGTCGACCGTTGCACCGTAAAGCTCTCTATGTTTAAGTTTAAGATCTTCAGGATACTTACTAATTTGGCGTAATTCATGTAAATCCTGAGCACCTTCACCATTGTAAATTTTGTTGCATGGCCACCTGCCGATAATTCAGTTACACTGTATGTGTCGTAAATGTCATTAAAGTTCCTTGCAGTGAAATTCTGTTCACATAAGGTAGGTAAGTGTTCCCGTAAACTGGCCTTTATGGCCGAGGTGTATGCAAAATTGTATTATTTGAAATGGCGTCGCCGTGGTAGATATTTATCTTTGGGTCTTAAGTTGTTTGGGCAGTTGCTAATTATAATTATTTGGTTGATCAACTTACGTTCTTGATTCTTAATTCCCTCTTAACAATATTTATTGCAACTGATTAATAATTAAACATATTTTGGTTTCGCCGTGGAAGACATTTGTCATGGGCCAAAGCCGTTTGTGCAAATGCTAATTACAGTCACATGCTTGATCAATAATTGATGTTCTTGTATCAGGGTTAACGGGCCGCACCGTAGGACAGTAATAATTTGGGTGCAGCTGCTTAGTACTTGAATTATTTTGACAGTTTCATTTTTATCCGCCAACATGGTGCACTTTTTTATGGCCTTACTCCCGTGCATTTCAAGGACTGTACTCAAATATGTATTATTCTCAGTCTAAGGTGTGTAACTTTATTACTGATAATAGATTGCTATTCACGTATACTTTAATTTGTGGTCCCAGTACCTTCCTAGTCCTCAACTGGTTACCTACGTTTCAGCTTGTACGGCTGACAATACGCTATCTTAATTGGTTCTTTTATATACGAGGGTTGGAACTTTAATAAATAAATGTGTGAAATCTTATGGGACTTAACTGCTAAGGTCATCAGTCCCCAAGCTTACACACTACTTAAATTATCCTAAGGACAAACACACACACCCATGCCCGAGGGAGGACTCTAACATCCGCCAGGAACAGCCGCATAGTCCATGACTGCAGCGCCTTTAGACCGCTCGGCTAATCCCGCGCGGCTGGAACTTTAATAGTGGCAACTATTTATTTACAGCTCCTAAAAAATAAATACGTGTTTCAAAGTTTTACTCACCTTCAAAGTAGTCACCATCATTGCTTATAATCCGTTGCTAGTGATGTGGAAGTCGTAGAATACTCTTTGCAGTGCTAGTTGTGTTGATAGTTCGAGCGGCGCGGTGTATTGCCCTACGAATTTGTAGCAGTTCTGAAACGAATGCCGTGAAGTTAAACTCACTAGGGCTGAAGTCAGATCGTAGCTTGTGTTCCAAAAATGAACTTCACAGAGACAGAATTGGTGACACTTCCTGCAGGACCTGACCATCATTTTGCAGCACAATGCTCAAGCACGTACAGTACAAGATGTCACTGATTTGTTCGACTGATGGGGCTGCTAAGTGTTATACCAACTACTGCACTCCCCTAGTGAGTTCAGTTAGATTTCTAAACTGAAGGTAACACTTCACGGCATTCGCTTGAGAACTGCCATAAATTCGTAAGGGGAATAGACCGCGCCGCTCGAACTGGCAACACTACTGGCACTGCTGAGAGTATCCTACGACTTCCACATCAATGACAACGGATTATACATAATGCTGGCGACTACTTTGAAGGTCAGTAAAACTTTGAAACACATATCTATTTTGTACGAGCTGTAAATAAATAGTTGCTACTATTAAAGTTCCAACCCTCGTACGAAGCTACAACAGTACCTTACACCAACGGGCGCAGGAATTTAAGAGCGCGTGGAGGGGGGGGGGGGGGGGGGGGGGAATCAACCTCTACAGCAACCAAGTTTTACATAAATCATTTGGTCACATTCAATGTTTTTCATGCCACAAGAACCAAATCCTATCGGTTATACTATTGCCTAAACTAAAGGTGCAGCGGAATCACGCGAAGTAATTTTTTTAAAAGTGTTTCAGAATTCTTTAATGAAAGAAACTTTGTGCTCCAGAGTCCATGGGGATGGCAGTGACCTCTCATGGCCTGTCCCCACACCCTCAGCGCCCCTTCCCTCCCACACTCCTTGAGGACGCCTATGCTTACACGTCTTTTAAATGAGAGCTGACAGTTCTCCGTAATCCACATTTCTATTGCAGCTGTAGTACAAAGTTCCATCAAAGCCTGCGTTACGCCGTTTCAACCGAAGCATTTGCTTCGGTCCTTTCCCTTATTTCCAGCCGAACTCTATGAATTCTCTTCACAAAAACATAAAGCCTCCGAAAATGAATGCGGAATGGTGAGGAAAATTCTAATTTCCGAGGTATGTGCCTCTTATAATTAAGCGCTCAAAACTTCTCGTTCTTCTGTCTCGTGCCAGTGAAGTGCAAGTAATTTAGTACCACGTACTCTCGGAGTTGGTATGGTCTTCATTACTTACACTGGATCTAAACCGCATCTTGTTTATTGCGTAGCACTGACATGAAAGGCGGAATCTTGATGTAATAAGCGTCGATGTCATACAAAGCGGAAGATTGGTTTTATTTATAGCTTTCTCCCTGTTGACAGAATCAATATTTTCTACATTGTTCAAAAGTTCGCGTTGCATTTTACACTGAAGCGCTAAAGTAACTGGTATAGGGAAGCGTATTCAAAGACAGGGATATACAGGGTGATTCAAAAAGAATACCACAACTTTAGGAATTTAAAACTCTGCAACGACAAAAGGCAGAGCTAAGCACTATCTGTCGGCGAATTAAGGGAGCTACAAAGTTTCATTTAGTTGTACATTTGTTCGCTTGATGCGCTGTTGACTAGGCGTCAGCGTCAGTTGATGCTATGATGGCGACCGCTCAACAGAAAGCTTTTTGTGTTATTGAGTACGGCAGAAGTGAATCGACGACAGTTGTTCAGCGTGCATTTCGAACGAAGTACGATGTTAAACCTCCTGATAGGTGGTGTATTAAACGTTGGTATAAACAGTTTACAGAGAATGGGTGTTGGTGCAAAGGGAAAAGTTCTGGACGGCCGAGAACGAGTGATGAAAATGTAGCACGCATCCAGCAAGCATTTGTTCGCAGCCCAGGAAAATCGACTCGCAGAGCTAGCAGAGAGCTGCAAATTCCACAATCAACTGTATGGAGAGGCCTACGAAAAAGGTTAGTTATGAAACCTTATCGTCTGAAATTGGTTCAAGCACTGTCTGCAGCTGATAAGATTAAAAGAATCGATTTCTGTGATTTTATCCTTGCTCAAATGGAAACAGATGAATCTTTCGTTTCAAAGATTGTATTTAGTGATGAAGCAACTTTCCACACTAACGGGAAAGTCAACCGTCACAATTTCTGTATATGGGGCACTGAGAATCCGCGGGAAACAACTCAGTATGAACGTGACTCGCCTAAGGTGAACGTTTTCTGTGCCATTTCAGCCAATAAAGTTTTTGGTCCCTTTTTCTTCGAAGGTGCTACTGTAACTGGACTACAGTATCTGGAGATGTTAGAGAATTGGCTGTTCCCTCAGCTCGAACAAGAAGCACAACAATTCATATTTCAGCAGGATAGAGCGCCACCACATTGGCACTTATCTGCCCGTAACTATATGAACGTCAACTACCCGAGGCGATGGATCGGCCGCCAGGCAGCCCGTGACAGAGCACTTCATCACTGGCCTCCAAGAAGCCCTGATCTTACCCCCTGCGATTTTTTCTTATGGGGGTATGTTAAGGATATGGTGTTTCGGCCACCTCTCCCAGCCAACATTGATGATTTGAAACTAGAAATAACAGCAGCTATCCAAACTGTTAGGCCTGATATGCTACAGAGAGTGTGGAACGAGTTGGAGTATCGGGTTGATATTGCTCGAGTGTCTGGAGGGGGCCATATTGAACATCTCTGAACTTGTTTTTGAGTGAAAAAAAACCTTTTTAAATACTCTTTGTAATGATGTATAACAGAAGGTTATATTATGTTTCTTTCATTAAATACACATTTTTAAAGTTGTAGTATTCTTTTTGAATCACTCTGTATAACCAGGCAGAATACGGCGCTGAGGTCAGCAACGCCTATATAAGCCAACAAGCGTTGGCGCAGTTGTTAGATCTGCTACTGCTTCTACAATGGCAGTTTATCAAGACTTAAGTGAGTTTGAACATGGTGTTATAGTCGGTGACGAACGATGGGACACAACATCTCTGAGATAGCGATGAAGTGCAGATTTTCCCGTACGACCATTTCACCGTGACTATCAGGAATCCCGTAAAACATCAAATTTCCGACGTCGCTGCGGACGGAAAAAGATCCTGCGAGAATGGGACCAACGACAACTGAAGAGAATCGTTCAACGTGACAGAAGAGCAACCCTTCCGCAAACTGCTGCAGATTTCAATGCTGGGCCATCAACAAGTGTCAGCGTGCGAACCATTCAACGAAACATCGTCGATAGGGGCTTTCGAGGCCAAAGGTCCACTCATATACCATTGATGACTGCACGACACGAAGCTTTACGCCTCTCCTGGGCCCGTCAACACTGACATTGGACTGTTGCCTAATAGAAACATGTTGCCTGGTCGGGCGAGTTTCGTTTCAAATTGTATCGAGTGGATGGACGTGTACGGCTGTGGAGACTACCTCATTAATCCATGGACCCTGCATGTCAGCAGGGTACTGATCAAGCTGATGGAAGATATGTAATGGTGTGGGGCATGTGCAGTTGGAGTGATATGGGACCCCTGATACGTCTAGATTCAACTCTGACGGGTGACAGGAAGGTAAGCATCCTGTCTGATCACATGCATCCATTCATGTTCACTGTGGATTACGACGGACTTGGGCAATTGAAGCAGGACAATGCGACACTCCACACTTCCAAAATTGCTAGGGAGTGGCTCCAGGAACACTCTTCTGAGTTTAAACACTTCCGCTGTCCACCAGACTCCCCACACATGAACATTATTGAGCATATCTTGGATGCCTTGCAATGTGCTGTACAGAAGAGATCTCCACCCCCTGGTACTCTTGCGGATTTATGGACAGCCCTGCAGAATTCATGGTGTCAATACCCTCCAGCATTTCTTCAGACATTCTGCGTGCTCGCGGGGGCCGTACGGGATATTGAGCTGGTGTACGAGTTTCTTTGGCTTTTCAGCGAAGCTGTCACCTAAACAATACACCCCGCAGGTTTTAATTTTCTTATTGTTCTTAGCAGTTAATATGCTGGAAAACATTATGTATTTTTTCTGAGATGTAGTAGGACCGACACACTTGTGATAGCATTAGTTTTTAATCGGAAAACGCTATTACGTGACAAAATGTTCTTTTTCTGCAGATACGATATTTAAAATCAAAAGAATAAAAAAACTATAATCCAGCCAGCTGTGAATACCCATATATGTTATTAACAATCCGCTCCTGAGAGGTTACCCATCTTTTACGTTAACCTGTTTTTCTGAAGCGGGTGTTTTATCTTGAGTTGTCTTTTCACTGTTCACTTAGCTTTCTCTATTGAATCGTGAGAGAAGCAACGTCTAAATCGTTTCTCCAGCCTGCTTACGAAATAATAAATTAAAAATTAATTGTTTCCTTTCTTAAGATCAGATGAGATATACATTTTCTGAATTAATTGCATAATTTAAGATCTGCAGACGCAGTTATTAAAGGGTGAAGCCGAACTGTTCAATGACCATTTTCTTAACGGAGTAAGAACTTATCTTCGCCAGCATCAACGTCCGATTCTTTTCATTCCTAGATTATTTCAGTGTAAGAATATTGTTAAACTTCCAGGGTCGAATGTCACTGAATAATGACGGCAGACTTGCCTGAGAAGTAATCATTTTTCCCTCTTCACTGAAACTTTGAATCATTCGCGTTTTTAATGCCCTTTAGTTGGAGGATTTTTCCACCTTATTACTTTATCGAGAGGGGACATTTCGGTGGCTCTATTGGAATGAGACATTACAAGAACTATTGTTTTGAATATTTGTCATCCGCTGTTGTTAAAACGATGGTAGTACAAAACTGTAGGCAAGCTCGCTGTTTTCAAACTTCTCTTGCCAGGTTTCGTACTGCCTTTGTTCAACAATACCAGACGACAAATTTTTAAACAATTGTAATGTTAAAATAACCACTGTTGTAATAAAATAGATACTTGGCGTGGTGGTTTTAGTTGACCAATTTGTTTTCTTTTTACGATTTTCGTAATGACCTAACAGTACAACAGTGCCTCCAATTGTTTCGCTCAACCTTTGGTAATTGATCATCTTCACAAAAGTCTATTTACAATTGGTTTTTAGAATTTTTTGATGAACTTCTTAAGGTCGACTGAACCCACTTGTTCTTCCAAAAATCAACGATGTTACATACTGCCTGATTGAAGAGTAAAGGCATGGGACTTCATACGGTACATTCGATTTAGCTTGAACATTCAACTGTGAAAGAGATATAATCACGATGGATTCCGTACAATATGATCGAACCTTAAAAGCACGTTGTATGTAAATGCTCAAACAATTAGACCGAGGAAGTGCAGACTTCATATACAACATATAAAGGTCCAGTACGCTCATTTGGCGTGTCTATATGGTCGCTACAATAGTAGTCAATCGAACTTTCCTGTGTGACAAAATACCGTCTGATTTGAGTCGCTAATAACAACGAGACTAATAAAGCGTAAGTAATGACTGAGCCTACAGCAGATTAATCATGTCTGTAGGTGTTTGTCACGCAGTATTTGTTTTGTTTGTTTTGCATGTGACGTCATCGTACCACTGTAGCGCAGTCGTGTAGCTGCTTTGCGTAAAGTTATAATACGTATGCAATGAATGTATATTCGCTGGAATATAAGTGAAAATCGGTATTAAATTTAAAATTAGAAAATAATGTGAGACGTAGACTCAAATGACCCCTAATTGTGCTCGGAATAGTAGAAAAGGCAAATCAGAGGAGTGCTCGTGTCCAAAGGAATGCAGAGCCTAAGAAGTCCAGTGTCGGACGAATGCGAGAGCTACGGCAGTGTCGAAAAGGCAAAGCCGTTATTTAGCCGGGCCTTCGGGCATACAACGTTCAGCGACGGTCCAGATGTCTAAGAATCACTTACAGGGGTCATTGGAAAGCAATACAGAAAACAGTGGTAATACAGACATTTACTGTAACGTCACAGCACCAAGCGGGTATGTATCGCGACCAGCAGATACCAGGCGATAAATTTGTGATTTATCTACCACCGTTTTCCTGCTCCGTGTAACCACTGTAAGAGACTGACACGAAACACTTGCCCTGTTTTTATCTCGATGCTTTCATGAAAAATCTACGGTGTACACTCGAACTGCGCACACAACCGATATTTTTCCTCGAAAATATTATTTTCAAATATAAGGCTACGAAAAAACTGTTGCTAACTGATTTGAGAAGGGCTACAAATGGGAAAAAGCTTTTATTAACGATTTTAGAAATAAATTGGTTCACTCTGCAGTGGAGTGTAAGCCTTCCGTAAGCAAGTGCTTTATCGACTTCGCTACCCAAGCACGATTCTCACCGGCACATAGTTTCAAGCTGCCAGTCAGTTTCATGTCAGTGCACGCTTTGATGCAGAGTGAAAACGTCATTCTGGAAATTTCCCTCAAGTTGTGGCTACGCCATGTCTCCGCAGCATCCGTTCTTCCAGAAGAGCTAATCCTGCAAGTTTCGCAGTAGAGATTCTCTGAAGTTTGGAAGACAGGAGATGAGGTACTGGGGGAAGTAAGGCTTTGAGGACGGTCATGAGTCGTGCTTGGGTAGCTGAATCCTTAGAGCACTTGCTAGCGAAAGGCGAAGGTCCCGAGTTCGAGTTTCGGCCCGACACGAAATTTTCATCTGCCACGTAGTTTCAGTTTGTTTCGTGTTCGCTACTAAAGCCGTTCGAGCCGCCGCCAGATTAGTGCTACAGAGAATGCAATACCCGGGAAACTAAATGTGGCGGAAGCCGGAAAAATGCTCTAAGAGGCACGGCATCCACAATCAGCCCTTATCACGAAGAAAAGGAAATTTTCAAATTGTAGTAGTCAGCTTTGCATTGTATTCATCCTGGACTAACTGAAATATATTTCCGCCAGGATCTTTTTCAATTGCTTATGTTTTTCTCCAGGAATGTCAGAAAGTGAAGTGACTGTTATATTATTCGAAGAATAAATGTTGTGTTTTTAATTCAGCGAACAACGGTTTAATTTTACACAGTGAACTGAAATGTATTCTCATTTTATTCTCAGCAATTTGTGGTAGTGCACAGAACATATAAACAGCTGCGTGAAGCTGAGTCAAACTTTTACTTATTGACTGATCACTTGGTTTCCTTTGGTTTTTGTAGCGGCTCCGGTATCGGCAGAACAATATTGAATGCAGTCAGATGCGAATTTTTGGGCCGCAGTTATGATTCCTATACTAGTGACTTAAATTTTACGTGGAATTTTTCAATTATTTGAGGCACAATTATAGCTGTGTATCACTCAACACACGCTTTGAGAACTACATTAACATTGGAAAAAATGGTTCAAATGGTTCTAGAAATTGTAAGACGTAACATCTACACTTCGAACTATTGAAGCATAGCTAACTTAAGGACATCACATATCCATGCCTGAGGCGGGATTCGAACCTGCGACCGTATCAGCAGTAGGGTTCCGGACTGAAGCGCCTAGAAACGCTCGGCCACAGAAGCTGGGAGTTAACACTGAACTCAGGAGTCGAGACTAAATGACGTTTCATTAAATTCGAGCCTCATTTTTAGGAAAGAGAGCCGCCATAAATATTACAACAGGAGGTTTAATTAGCATATATTCTTAGAAGCCAGAATCTAATAGGTAATAAACTGCTTGGATATCCCACTGAAACTACACCGATCGAGGGGGTTTCGTTCGTGAACCACATCTAAGAAAATGGTCACTTGTTGCAACAGAGACGCTGGACATGTACCGACCATTGTTTTAGATGAATAGGTAACACTGAATGATACACAACAATTTGTTTGCCCAAATACTCGATGAAATCAGGAAACCAACCGAAAACTGCGTATCATTCTTCATCAAGACAATGCCAGCTGACACACAGCCACATGTAACAATTGATTATTTTATGACGATAGTAATCCAGATAACGTCTCACTGCCCTTATTAGCCTGATTTATTGCCTGATGACTTCTTTTGTTCCATTATTTCAAACAACAATCGAGGCAAGTGCGATTTCCATCTCCACAAGAAGCGTACATAAAAAGCTACGCCCCATAACCCTAATCTGTGTTTTATACAAAGTTTTTATAAGACTCGTAGCTGATCTCGGCCACAAACTGCTATGACTTAGTCTGGTTAAATGAAAAAGAAATAAAAGAGTAAACACACGTTAGTAGTAAGTATGGAAACTGGAAATATGTCCTTAACCCCCTTCGCTCTTCTTTCTCTGTCCATCTCCTTCTCCTGTCTGTCTATCTACTCCATCTTCCGCATCTCTCTCCGTCACCTCCTCCCCTCTTTCTCTGCCCATCTTTCTCCGCCCATCTCTCCACCTTTCCTCCAGCTTCCGCTTCCTCCCTCTCTCGCCGTCCATCCAGTGGGTAGTGGCCAGCGTCTGTTCCCTAGTTGCTGCCGCTGCTCCATGCTCTTCTTGATCTCAACAATCAAGTCGTAAACATGTGACCTCCATAGATCACCACAAAACAAGTTTCAACTTGAACAAGCATGATGGAACAAACGGTAAGAAATCCACTACCTCCGGCATCAGTCTCTAGACTGAATTTTCCAGGTCATCGGATTCTGGGAGACCAGGAACGTCATGCGAAGAAGAGTCGGAGCTTCTCAAAACCTCTAAGACCACAACACAAAATAACGTCATAGGAACTCTCAACACAAACGCAGTCTCCAAAGTAGGTAACCTCAAATAACTCACAAGTACTACGGAAAAATTCCACATAAAAATCCTGGCGATTCGAGAAACACAATTTACTGATCAAAATCATTTTGATTCAGGAAACTTCAGGATCTACAAAGTAAAACCTGCAGTCCAGCTGAACAAGGGCCTCAAACAATTTGGCACAGCTTTTGTTGTGCACAAATCAATTATAGATTCAATAATAAATTTCCATTGAACGTCAGAAAGAATCTCCACAATCTCAGTATAATCTGGAAACAAGGCATACACACTGATAAATGCACATGCCCCCCAAATGATTTCAATAGAACAGATCCACAGGCAAGAGATGACTTCTGAGAGCTATTGGAGGAAACCTCAAACAAAATCCCTACTCATCACGTGAAAATTATTTGACCAAGAATTTATCAAGAACAACACCAGAAATTTTTACAAAAATCCGTGCTTTCGCTGGCCGGACAGATCACTGGAAACCAACCCTAAAAAGAACTGTCAAATTTTAGATAAATATTTTCACTCACTTCTCAACTGCGAGCCTCCCACAGAACAACTAGATTTCGAAAAACGAACATCCAGTCCCGATTCAAATCCACCATCACTTAAAGAGGTAAAGGAAATAATCAATTCTTTGAAGAACAAGTCCCCAGAGGAAGACGAAATCATAGCAGAAGTATGGAAATTAAAAGACAATCTCACACAAGCAATCCACAGAAATATATAAAACATTTGTGAAACTGAACAATGAATGTGCATTAATTCACCCTCCCCACAAAAAAGGTGCAGGGGAATTTCACTGTTCTCTGTAATGAACAATTTTTTTTAAAGTCCGTGTTAACAAGACTAGAATAACAAGTGGGCCTGTTAATTGGGGAGTATCAGGTAGGGTTTCGCAAAGGTCGATCTTGTATTGAACAGAATCTTTTTTTTTTTTTTTTGTCATCAGTTTACTGACTGGTTTGATGCAGCCCGCCACGAATTCCTTTCCTGTGCTAACCTCTTCATCTCAGAGTAGCACTTGCAACCTACGTCCTCAATTATTTGCTTGACGTATTCCAATGTCTTCCTCTACAATTGTTGCCCTCTACTGCTCCCTCTGAGTACCATGTCATTCCCTCATGTCTTAGCAGATGTCCTATCATCCTGTCCCTTCTCCTTATCAGTGTTCTCCACATATTCCTTTCCTCTCCGATTGTGCGTAGAACCTCCTCATTCCTTACCTTATCAGTCCACCTATTTTTCAACATTCGTCTATAGCACCACATCTCAAATGCTTCGATTCTCTTCTGTTCCGGTTTTCCCACAGTCCATGTTTCACTATTATACAATGCTGTACTCCAGACGTACATCCTCAGAAATTTCTTCCTCAAATTAAGGCCGGTATTTGATATTAGTAGATTTCTCTTGGCCAGAAATGCCTTTTTTGCCATAGCGAGTCTGCTTTTGATGTCTTAGTTGCTCCGTCCGTCATTGGTTATTTTACTGCCTAGGTAGCAGAATTCCTTAACTTCATTGACTTCGTGACCATCAATTCTGATGTTAAGTTTCTCGCTGTTCTCATTTCTACTACTTCTCATTACCTTCGCCTTTCTCCGATTTACTCCCAAACCATACTGGGTACTCATTAGACTGTTCATTCCGTTCAGCAGATCATTTAATTCTTCTTCACTTTCACTGAGGATAGCAATGTCATCAGCGAATCGTATCATTGATATCCTTTCACCTTGTATTTTAATTCTACTCCTGAACCTTTCTTTTATTTCCATCATTGCTTCCTCGATGTACAGATTGAAGAGTAGGGGCGAAAGGCTACAGCCTTGTCTTACACCCTTCTTAATACGAGCACTTCGTTCTTGATCGTCCACTCTTATTATTCCCTCTTGGTTGTTGTACATATTGTATATGACCCGTCTCTCCCCATAGCTTACCCCTACTTTTTTCAGAATCTCGAACACCTTGCACCATTTTATATTGTCGAACGCTTTTTCCAGGTCGACAAATCCTATGAATGTGTCTTGATTTTTCTTTAGCCTTGCATCCATTATTAGCTGTAACGTCAGAATTGCCTCTCTCGCGCCTTTACTTTCCCTAAAGCCAAACTGATCGTCACCTAGCGCATTCTCAATTTTCTTTTCCATTCTTCTGTATATTGTTCTTGTAAGCAGCTTCGATGCATGAGCTGTTAAGCTGATTGTGCGATAATTTACGCGCTTGTCAGCTCTTGCCGTCTTCGGAATTGTGTGGATGATGCTTTTCCGAAAGTCAGATGGTATGTCGCCAGACTCATATATTCTACACACCAACGTGAATAGTCGTTTTGTTGCCACTTCCCATAATGATTTTAGAAATTCTGATGGAATGTTATCTATCCCTTCTGCCTTATTTTACTGTAAGTCCTCCAAAGCTCTTTTAAATTCCGATTCTAATACTGGATCCCCAATCTCTTCTAAATCGACTCCTGTTTCTTCTTCTATCACATCAGACAAATCTTCACCCTCATAGAGTATTTCAATGTATTCCTTCCACCTATCTGCTCTCTCCTCTGCATTTAACAGTGGAATTCCCGTTGCACTCTTAATGTTACCACCGTTGCTTTTAATGTCACCAAAGGTTGTTTTCTTTCCTGTATGCTGAGTCTGTCCTTCCGACAATCATATCTTTTTCGATATCTTCACATTTTTCCTGCAACCATTTCGTCTTAGCTTCCCTGCACTTTATTTCATTCCTCAGCGACTTGTATTTCTGTATTCCTGATTTCCCGTGAACATTTTTGTACTTCCTCCTTATATCAATCAACTGAAGTATTTCTTCTGTTACCCATGGTTTCTTCGCAGCTACTTTCTTTGTACCTATGTCTTCCTTCCCAACTTCTGTAATGGCCCTTTTTAGAGACGTCCATTCAACTGTGTTGCCTACTGCGCTATTCCTTATTGCTGTATCTATAGCGTTAGAGAACTTCAAACGTATCTCGTCATTCCTTAGAACTTCCGTATCCCACTTCTTAGCTCATTGATTCTTCCTGACTAATGTCTCGAACTTCAGCCTACTCTTCATCACTACTATATTGTGATCTGAGTCTATATCTGCTCCTGGGTACGCCTTACAATCCAGTATCTGATTTCGGAATCTCTGTCTGACCATGATGTAATCTAATTGAAATCTTCCCGTATCTCCCGGCTTTTTCCAAGTATACCTCCTCCTCTTGTGATTCTTGAACAGGGTATTCGCTATTACTAGCTGAAACTTGTTACAGAACTCAATTAGTTTTCCTCCTCTTTCATTCCATTTTCCAAGCCCATATTCTCCTGTAACGTTCTCTTCTACTCCTTCCCCAACAACTGCATTCCAGTCGCCCAAGACTATTAGATTTTCGTCCCCCTTTACATACTGCATTACCCTTTCAATATCCTCATACACTTTCTCTATCTGTTCATCTTCAGCTTCCGACGTCGGCATGTATACCTGAACTATCGTTGTCGGTGTTGGTATGCTGTCGATTCTGATTAGAACAACACGGTCACTGAACTCTTCACAGTAACACACCCTCTGCCCTACCTTCCTATTCATAACGATTCCTACACCTGTTATACCATTTTCTGCTGCTGTTGATATTACCCGATACTCATCTGACCAGAAATCCTTGGCTTCCTTCCACTTCACTTCACTGAACCCTACTATATCTAGATTGAGCCTTTGCATTTCCCTTTTCAGATTTTCTAGTTCCCCTACTACGTTCAAGCTTCTGACATTCCACGCCCCGACTCGTAGAACATTATCCTTTCGTTGATTATTCAATCTTTTTCTCATGGTAACCTCCCCCTTGGTAGTCCCCTCCCGGAGATCCGAATGGGGTACTATTCCGGTATCTTTTGCCAATGGAGAGATCATCATGACATTTCTTCAACTACAGGCCACATGTCCTGTGGATACACGTTACGTGTCTTTAATGCAGTGGTTTCCATTGCTTTCTGCATCCTCATGTCGTTGATCATTGTTGATTCTTCCGCCTTTAGGGGCAATTTCCCACCCCTAGGACAAGAGAGTGCCCTGAACCTCTATCCTCACCTCCACCCTCTGTGACAAGGCCGTTGGCAGAATGAGACTGACTTCTTATGCCGGAAGTCTTCGGCTGCCAATGCTGATTATTTATCAAAGTTTAGGTAGCGGCGGGGATCGAACCCAGGACCGAAAACGTTGTGATTACGAATGAAAGACGCTACCCCTAGACCACAGGTAGAGATATGAAACACAATACAATATTGCAAATGAGAAGATGTAGAATTACTATGGTAACATTTGTGGATTACAAAAAGGCTTATGATTCAATAGATAGACAAATATTATTTCCCACTTCAGAGGAATTCAGGATTGACAATAAAACAAGGTCAGTTATTCAACAGGCATTAACAGACACAAAAAAATGTTCAAAAATGTGTGTGTGTGAAATCTTATGGGACTTAATTGCTAAGGTCATCAGTCCCTAAGCTTACACACAACTTAACCTAAATTATCCTAAGGACAAACACACACACACACACACCCATGCCCGAGGGAGGACTTGAACCTCCGCCGGGACCAGCAGCACAGTCCATGACTGCAGCGCACAGACCGCTCGGCTAATCCCGCGCGGCTTAACAGATGCAACCTCCAAAGTTAAATTCATGGGAGAAACATCAGAAGCATTTCATATACTTACTGGTGTTCACAAAGGAGATGGGATGTAACCCCCCGTCTATTTAACATGGTTCTGGAAAAATTGTGAGAACATGGGAAAAGGAAATAAAAGGAATTCAGCCTGGGATTAAAAAAGAGCAGAGAATTAGGTTGAAGTGTCTGGCTTTCGCGGAAGATCTTGCCATTCTAACGAACAATAGAGAGGAAGCCCAACTTCCATTGGAAAAACTACACGAAATCTCACAGAAAACTGGGCTACAGAACTCCTACGAGAAAACACAATACATGGAAAACAAACCTGTATATAACCTCCCCATTACTATTCAATACGGGAAAGTGGCAGAAATTGCCCACTTCAGATATCTGGGAGAGATAATCCAACCATCAGTACCGATCTCTATAGCCAATTAAGATAGAATCTCCAGATCACAAAAGGCATGTAAGCTTAATTGGAATCACTACAATAGGACATCTGTTTCTATCAATGCGAAATTAAGGCATCACACCACAGGAGTCCTATCAAAAGCACATTAAGCTGCAGAAACTACAGTGATTCATGGTCATATTAATATCAGAGAGACTGAAAAGCAGGAAAGACAAATTCTGAGGGAAATATATGGACCAGTGGATGAAGAGGCAACTAGAGAGGTTTCCAAAGACATAGAAACTACCATATTTAGAAAGAGAAGGAGGATATTTTACGGACATATCAGCAGGACGAATAAAACCAGGCTTTGAGATAGTAGACTGGATTCAAAACAAGACAAAGTGGATCAGTGAAACAGAAGAAGACATTAGAGAACTGAGAATCACACAAGACAACATAAACAATTGAGAACAGTTTAGAAAGATCATAAAGAAATACACACTTAAACAAGAACACTCAAAGAACATAACGGGGAAAAAGATGGTCAGAAGAATGCAAGAGGGAACACAGTGACTGTATGAAAAGAATTTGGGAAGAATGAAGAAAGAAGACGAAATCATGACTATTCAAGTTCAATCGCTCCCTTAAAAGGGAATATATATATATATATATATATATATATATATATATATATATATATATATATATATATATATATATACACTCCTGGAAATGGAAAAAAGAACACATTGACACCGGTGTGTCAGACCCACCATACTTGCTCCGGACACTGCGAGAGGGCTGTACAAGCAATGATCACACGCACGGCACAGCGGACACACCACGAACCGCGGTGTTGGCCGTCGAATGGCGCTAGCTGCGCAGCATTTGTGCACCGCCGCCGTCAGTGTCAGCCAGTTTGCCGTGGCATACGGAGCTCCATCGCAGTCTTTAACACTGGTAGCATGCCGCGACAGCGTGGACGTGAACCATATGTGCAGTTGACGGACTTTGAGCGAGGGCGTATAGTGGGCATGCGGGAGGCCGGGTGGACGTACCGCCGAATTGCTCAACACGTGGGGCGTGAGGTCTCCACAGTACATCGATGTTGTCGCCAGTGGTCGGCGGAAGGTGCACGTGCCCGTCGACCTGGGACCGGACCGCAGCGACGCACGGATGCACGCCAAGACCGTAGGATCCTATGCAGTGCCGTAGGGGACCGCACCGCCACTTCCCAGCAAATTAGGGACACTGTTGCTCCTGGGGTATCGGCGAGGACCACTCGCAACCGTCTCCATGTAGCTGGGCTACGGTCCCGCACACCGTTAGGCCGTCTTCCGCTCACGCGCCAACATCGTGCAGCCCGCCTCCAGTGGTGTCGCGACAGGCGTGAATGGAGGGACGAATGGAGACGTGTCGTCTTCAGCGATGAGAGTCGCTTCTGTCTTGGTGCCAATGATGTTTGGCGCCGTGCAGGTGAAGGCCACAATCAGGACTGCATACGACCGAGGCACACAGGGCCAACACCCGGCATCATGGTGTGGGGAGCGATCTCCTACACTGGCCGTACACCTCTGGTGATCGTCGAGGGGACACTGAATAGTGCACGGTACATCCAAACCGTCATCGAACCCATCGTTCTACCATTCCTAGACCGGAAAGGGAACTTGCTGTTCCAACAGGACAATGCACGTCCGCATGCATCCCGTACCACCCAACGTGCTCTAGAAGGTGTAAGTCAACTACCCTGGCCAGTATGATCTCCGGATCTGTCCCCTATTGAGCATGTTTGGGACTGGATGAAGCGTCGTCTCACGCGGTCTGCACGTCCAGCACGAACACTGGTCCAACTGAGGCGCCAGGTGGAAATGGCATGGCAAGCCGTTCCACAGGACTACATCCAGCATCTCTACGATCGTCTCCATGGGAGAATAGCAGCCTGCATTGCTGCGAAAGGTGGATATGCACTGTACTAGTGCCGACATTGTGCATGCTCTGTTGCCTGTGTCTATGTGCCTGTGGTTCTGTCAGTGTGATCATGTGCTGTATCTGACCCCAGGAATGTGTCAATAAAGTTTCCCCTTCCTGGGACAATTAATTCAAGGTGTTCTTATTTCAATTTCCAGGAATATATATATATATATATATATATATATATATATATATATATATATATATATATAGAGAGAGAGAGAGAGAGAGAGAGAGAGAGAGAGAGAGAGAGAGAGACATAAAAGAAAGTTTTGCATCACCTCAGTCTCTTTTCAGTGAATTAAACATCAACATAAACATGATTTCCGCCCTTTTCCTTGTTCATGAAAACACACATTGCATGTTGTACCACCATACAGTGAGACCTTCAGACGTGGTGGTCCAGATTACTGTACACACCAGTACCTCTAGCATGCAGTAGCACGTCCTCTTTGCATTCATTTATGCCTGTATTCATCGTAGCATACTATACGCAAGTTCAGCATGGCACTATTGGTCAAGATTGTCCCACTCCTCTACAGCGGTTCCATGTAGATCCCTCAGAGTGAGTGGTAGATTACGTCGTCCACAAACAGCCGTTTTCAATGTATCCCAGGCATTTTCGATAGATTTCATGTCTGGAGAACATGCTGGCCACTCTAGTCGAGTGATGTCGTTATCCTGAAGGAAGTCATTCACAAGAAGTGCACGATAGAAACGAGAATTGTCGTCCATGAAGACGAATGCCTCGCTAATATACATCTGATGTGGTTGCACTATTGCTCGGAGGATGCCCAATGTGTAAACAACAAGTCCTCCAGCAGGCATTGCAGGGTTTCTTCAAATCAAAAAACGTGGCTACAGTCTGATATTTTCTTCTAAAATGGTTCAAATGGCTCTGAACACTATGGGACTCAACTTCTGTGGTCATCAGTCGCCTAGAACGTAGAACTACTTAAACCTAACTAACCTAAGGACATCACTCACATCCATGCCCGAGGCAGGATTCGAATCTGCCACCTTAGCAGTCGCACGGTTCCGGACTACGCGCCTAGGATATTTTGTCAGAAAACCGATAATGACATGGGTTGCCAAAGTGATATATGTTCCATCACTTTGCAAACACAGCTGGTGAGGTAAGTGCGGTAGTACCTAGAACGAAGGTGTTTGTCCTTATCAGACTTGGGTTTGAGTATGACAGCATCTCGGAAACAGCCCATCTGCCCAAATGCGATTGTATTGTCGCCGTCACTGCCAAATGTAGATGTTGGCGTGCGGTGGAGGAATGTTGGACATGGATGGAAATTGTCAGCATGTGCCATATTAAAATTCGGCCATGATCTTCAAGTATTTTATTATTCCCAGCTACAGTGCTTCATTCCTCTTTGTCTATGTCACAGGGTCCCATGATGCTGAGGTCGCCACTTCGCTGTCTGCAAAACAGCTTGTCGCAGAAGGGCTACCTCAGTGACCCATGCAGCGTACTGTGACGTGCCAGCTGTTTACAGCTGTGGTGTCTTGACGACGTCAGGATGCGCCGGCAGCCGACTCAGTGGCCTCTGTCCCCGCTGCCTCAGTACTGCTCGATGGGAGCCACAGGGCAGCCCGCTGCATTCTTCTTCGCCGTTATGGTTAAGATCGCGGGCGACACAAGCGCCTGCGATCCGACAAACAAATCTGCGGCCCTTCCCTCGGGATGCCTCCTGCGTGTGAGCCAACAAGACTGCCTGCGGTAGCGAACCATCGAGTGGCCCACCGCAGGCTGGTTCCGGACCCCGTGTTGGCCTCAGAGGGTCCAACTAGCGACCCGCTGTGGACTGAAACGCCGGTGCCCCATCTGCTGCTGCGTGTAGGAGAGCTGCCACACTTTAAGCCCCCTCGTTAGAAAACCGGCACCTGTTTATACCCGGCTGTGTGCCTCTGTTCTGCTAACACGCCACTCCGAGTAACGTACTCATAACACCTAGGTTGTGCTAGTTGGCCCCTTCTGCCTGTAACTTGCGCCCTGCAAACTGCTGCGTTTACTCTTTTCAGCAGTTCGACGGCCCTGTGGCTTCCATTCTACTTCGCAACCGGTAGTCAGCGTAACTTACTGCCAACAGACCCACGCCTGGCTGTAACTTCCGCGCTCAGAAATATTGCACCGAATCTAACTTTTTCCTATCTTAAACAATGGTGCCACTACAGTATGTACGAATGAGAAAATTCCTGCCTGCAAGAGAAAGGAGCTGCAATATCTGAATGAGAACATCGTCCAGCCTTTGGACTGAAGATCAGGATGAAGTGAGACCAAGGTCTAGCTGCCTAGAAGATTTCGATCGGATTCAGATCTGACGAGTATGGAGTGCCAGCTGGAAGTCTCCACTGTATTCCTGGAACCACTGCAGCACACTCATTTCTTTGTGACATGGTGTATTATCTTGTTCAAAACTGTCACTGCCGCAGGGAAACATGATCGGCATGAAGGGGCTTACGTGGTATGCAAGCAGTGTACAATACCCCTAGGCCATCGTGGTGCCTTCACGAGATCTACTGGATCCACAGATGCCCGCAGCACTGTTGCCTAGTGTGCAATGGAGATGCTGGCGGCTTGTCTCCAGCCTGCAATACGTGTGCCGAGGAGCTGTTCCCCTGGAAGACGGCGGATTCGTGGCTTCCCATCGGCATGATGATGAAGATATCGGAATTCCTCGTTTCAGTCATAGTTGCCAATGTCGTGGTGTTAACATTGGTACATGCAATGGGTCATTGGCTGTGAAGGTTCGATGAACTCTCTGCCAAGCACTTAAATGTGAATTGCAGAGTAGTCATGTAGATGTAGAAGGCCCATCGTTAGGAGTGTTTGGCTCATTGTATGTTCAGACACACTTGTACTCTGCCCAGCATTGGAGTCTGATGCTAGTTCCGGCAAGTTCGCCGCCTGTCCTGCTGTACCATCCACCCAGACTACTATGTCCAACATCTGTAATAAGTGGTGGCTGCCCAACCGCAAAACGTCTCGACGTGGTTTCATCACGTGTAGAAGACACTCACCAAGGCACCCTCACCCGACAAGTCGTGCACTTACCAAAGAGCTCGTGCCGAGCCTCTGGGCTATCACAGTCTGCCATCGGTCAAACTCAGATAAATGGCGTGATTTCCCTACTACATGCATCTTGTGTCTGATTAGCAGTCATTCCTCGCCAAATGGCATTGCTATTGCCTGGATAGGTTTACATCGACAGTAGGTCGGTGGTCATAATGTTCTGGCTGGTCAGTGTATAGCAAATTAAGCAAAATAATGTTATTCTGTTTAACCTGACACGAAGTTAAACATATATAATGGGATACTCTTCCACTTATTACTAGACCTAAGTATACATGGTATATTACGTATTCGTTTTGTCCTGAATGGTGACTTCTCTTTGCGTTAAAGTCGAAGGTACTTGCAGTGATGCATGAACGGTACCCTTAAAAGGATTTATCCGCCTAACATGGACTACCGACGTTTTGGTTGGTAGCTGTAACCTGACATTTAATGGTGAATTTTTAGCGGTTGTTGGCTGCTGTAGACGATGGCATGAATACTAATGAAGGATAATTTGTAGATATGTGGCAAAATAATTACTTCTGCAGACGATTTCTCTGTTACTCTGCAAGAGGAGAGCTTTGTTATCCAACTACCTGTCGCCTGCTGTCCCAACAGTGGCTGGCACCGAATTTTCTCCAGTAGGGTTTCAGTTAATCTTTTAATTAACACAGTCAATAGGACAACAGAAGGAAGGCACAGGACAGGCGAAAATTCGACAGTTGTGGTAAAATCTACTGTATTGTTCCTCCAACAACACATAATAAATTGGTGAGGTTGCCTGAATCACGAGTATGACTGTACATTTATGATCTTAAAGTGCTAATGCTTTTGCTGGAGACATTAATATAAAATATAAAACATTAAATTGTTAATCATCATATTAAACAATCCAGCTCTTGAAATACGAGGGAGTCCCAGGAGAGAAAATACGGAGAATTTTGTTCACTAGCGTGAACGTTAGCGGGAGTCCCGTCAGGGGACTTGAAACAACTAGTCCGGTGTCATCTTAAATAGCACATGGACTACTGCCTACTGAACGATAATCAGAATAACTACGAACGCTACTGAATGTGAACTCGGAGATAAATTTAACTAACAGTAAACGTCGCGAAAGGGTGCGGCACGCGGCGGCAAAGGGCGCGGAGAGCTTATTCACCGCCTCTGAAATGGGGTTGGTGCTGAATTCACGATCGTCGTAAGTGCTCACCTCCATTAAACTCGATCAACTAGTCACAACTGGGTGGTCATGGCGTCTCTCGACACTTTTGTGTCTGAGGAGCCCTCTACACAGTAAGCCTACGCAAGACTACAGCCAACGCAACCAGGAAGCGCTGCCCAGGGGTTGCGAATGCTGAAGAGGCGGCACCTTCCGCAAAAACGGCGGCTACTCCTGTGTCCTTCCGCAGCAAGAAGCCGTGCCCTGAATCTGAAACCGGCTGGCTAGCCTCTTCCCATATTCGAAATTTTAGAATTAATCAAATTAGAACTCAGAAAATTCGTCCGCCTCCAAGAGCCCATACCACGCTAGTTAGGAAAACCGACATTGATATCAAATCGTCGGTGAAAATTAGTCTGATAGTGGATAATTAGACGAAACGGTGCAAATATGCACATCCTCTTTTGCTTTCAACTTAAGGGTACTTTCTTTTGAAATAATTCTAGATTTTTTTACCTTCATTAACAACGATAGCAAGTTAAACAAATAATGAAAAGCAAAATTACATTTATTCGCAAACGAAGATTAGCAAAAAGTCCGTAAAATGGAACTAAAAATGGGTATCCACAAAAAGTTACAAGAAATCTTTTAAAATATTTTAATAGAAAGGGATAAAACAATACATAGCGGTTGACTAGTTTACAAAAAGCAACTTAAGCTTCTCAAATGAGGAGGAACTGAGGTGACTGTCACATGGCGCTCACATCTGAATTTCGAACGTGGCTGTAAAGACCATCCAAGATCATCAAAACTGCTCTTCGTTCAGTAGGACAAGTTTTGTCAATGACGTGAAGGAACAATTCTGTGAACAAATTGTTTTTAACCCGTCAAGAAGGATGGAATCTATCAACTGCACCAGCAGGGCAACCTCTCATTAGAGTACATGATGTCCCAAAGCGCTTATAGATGCAAGAATTGTAATTCTAGCCTCTTTTTCTGCCGATGCTAGACCCCACTTTTTTCCCTTTCATCCCTGTCACTGCTCTAGACAGTGGACAGGTATGTATCCTCCACGTTATTCACTCGGTCTGCTGGATATGAGTATTTTCTGAAAGCATCTGACACTACATGAAAGAAAGCCATTACATTCTCTTTGGTGAAACCTAAGGTCATAGCATATGACGACCTACAAGGTTTGCGAATTGATAGCTGATCGTTGTGTCTCTCAAGGAAAAGGTCGGCCAAAAGAGCACATACTGCTTCTTCTCCCTTGAATGGAATCGTCACGTTATTTTTCTGGGCAACTAAAAATGCCATTCTTCTCTGATTCTCCAAAGTACACCCAAAGAATTTTCCTTACAAGCCTTGTCTCCTCATTCGCTCGCACAGGGATTTTTATTAAGTTTAAGAAATCTTTGCAAAGTAGTACGAGGCACTCCGAACGTTGTTACAGCACCTTTGATGGAAGCCTCCTTTGCTTTCACTGATGCTGTGGCACGTACCATATGATATTTATCTCACTCACTTCTCAGGTTCTTGCGTTCATAATGTTTCTACGTTCTCAACATTCTGAAAGAGCCAAGGAACGCACTATTAGCGCAATTTGAAAAAAATCTATTCTTTTGTTTCTGTGGAAATTGTAAATATCAAATTAAAATCCGACTAGCCGTAACCCATAAAAATCATGTAAATACTCTACGTTGTTTAAGAGAAAAAAATGGTGTCGTTGTGGCCGTTCCATTTGCATAGCAGACCACATCTACACAGACCCCACGTGCTCAGTTTATACGAACCACTCTCAAGCAACAAAAAAACTTTCACATCTAACCTAAAGGCTTATGTAGCTGCAAACGTGCTTGAAAAAGTAGTTTATGTTTCTGTTTTTACGGATGTCACTGAGGAATTGTTTAAAACTGAGCCGGCCTGAGTGGACGAGCGGTTCTAGGCGCTACAGTCTGGAGCCGCGCGACCGCTACGATCTCTGGTTCGAGTCCGGCCTCGAGCATGGAGGTGTGTGATGTCCTCAGTGGTTCTAAGTTATAGGGGACTGATGACCTCAGAAGGTAAGTCCCATAGTGATCAGAGCCATTTTAAAACTAATCAAAAGAACATAAAAAATATTCCACATACCTGACAAACGTTTGCAGTCCAGAACAAACATTCGTACAAGAGCCGACGCTGTAACCGCACTGCTTGGAACAATGTTTCCAGCTGCTCACTGCATCGTCTACAGTCCTGGTCGCCAGACAGCAGCCATTCCCATACCCTCTTTGTGAGGAGTGTCCATATTTACATCTTTCCCTCTAAAGATTAATTATAACGACTTTCGAAGTAAAAATTTAATCAGCTCGAGAAGCATATTGACGAATTTGAGGTCAAAGGTATTGATTTAATTTCCTTAATGCGTCTCCCTTTGTCACTGAGATGGACCACGCAGCAGCACAGACTGGTGACAGGCCAATCCACGAAAATTCATCTCCACTACCTGATATGCTACCTCAAAGTTTGTCAAGAACTCCTTAGTTTTACCCTTTGGGATGTAAGGATTTGCTAGTAAGACCGACAATCCTAGTCTGCTCTGAGGTAACTTAGAACTTATCCAATGCATTTTTGAAGCTTCAAAGCTCTCGTATTACCACGTTGTATTCGTTCCCAGACTTCTTTCAATACAATATTGATATATCTGTATAGCTCAGACGTATGATGCAATGTTTCTTCGGACATTGTGCGGATGTACGAGTGCTAGCCGTATACACATGGCTGACGACATATGGAAGTTTGTAATAAAATGGAACACCTGTGGCCGTCCTTTCAATGTTGTTTATTATACAGCTATCAGTCTCGTGGATTCAATACACCATCTTCATGAATTAACTAATGCTGAGGCGGTGAAGTGCATAACAGGGTCAACATTAGTTGATCGCTGCAGACAAAACATCGCCGTTACTGTCTACGGAAACCAGTTCATAGACGTTGGCCACTGATGAGATCGTGAATACTATTGGAGTTCACGCCTTCAGCGTCGATTAAGGCCAGAGTAAGGTGTATTGAATCACCGAAACCGAGAGCTATATAACGAGTAACATCGAAAGGACGACTGCACGTGTTCCAATTCTTTACATATGTGAACGTCCGAAGTCCCTTGAACTTTCGGTCAAAAGCATGGACATACAAAAATGTGGAAGTTTGGGGCTGGGCTTGAAGCTTGCTCAGGTAGACTTACGGTAAGGCACCGTTGGCGATAAGCGGGAAATCCGGTTTTGAAGTCCCGGTCGAGCACAGATTTTCACTGTCGTCATACCATTATCACGTTGTAAAGTGACGGCCTTTTTCGCCCATACACCAACCCCTTTGCCTATAGATCTATTTCCGTGTGGTTCTTACAGATGTACATACTCACCATATAACTTAATTACATACCCCAATGTAAGTGTTGGCTGGTCATGTAATCAGGTAACAATTTTATTATAGTCCGGTGGACTCTCTCTCCGTTCGACCAATTGCCTTTGGGTGAAACGGACTGGTACACAACTTCTTAACGTTTAACAGACGACACAAATGCCTCATCACATCAGACATAAAATTAGTTCCTTAATCGGTGACTATAGTTCCCTTTACTCCAAATTTAAGTACCCAGTCTTTAACCATGACTTGAGCTATGATACTCACTTTTTGATCTGGTACGGTTACTATTATTTGGTATCCTGGGAAGTGATCACTCGTGGTCAGTACATTAAATTCCATTCAATGATTCTAACTGGTCAGTCTGAAATGGCTTGTCTGATATTGTTAACCTTTGGAGCTGTATTCTGTGGCAACTCATGTCTGTTCGTTGAGCACGTGGAATGCCATTTCTGACATACTTTACCACATTACCAGCTCGTGTTTTCCGACAAACTCTTTCTGCTACTCTACCGTCAGTCAGTCTTTTACCTCCATGTCCATGGTACGTTCCTACATGTGCTGTACTCGTTTGTACGAAACAGTGATTCTCAACAGAATCTCCTTATTTGATAGCAATTCTACCAGACATAAAATTTTTGTGGTAAATTTACATCCACTGTAACCCGTATTAGCTTCCCTGTACCTGCAGGTACCGTGTCACGCGATACAACATGTAATGCACTTGTGCGCTGTTTATTTGGCACTGCCTTAGCAATGGGTATTCTTTGTGACGTAGAAACGTTTGCAACATCGGAAACGAATTCCCAATGCATTAATGCTTGTTGCCAAGGAGCTATTATACTATGATGCCTAACCAAAAAGACTAATCCAAGTGTACCAGAAAATTCTTGTCCCACAGTTAGTAACATTTCCGTTTGTTCATGAATACATGTATTCCCCACCTTAATATCGAGATATGTTGTCCCTATTGAATCTATACTGTTACATACTGTTCTGTATCTCAAAGTTTTCAGTCTCTTATTATCCATGAGGTGCAACACAGATACGTGCGCCCGCATTCCACTGAAATCTTACACTTCTTATTACGTACCCAATCTATTAGGCAACAACCCGTCTTGTTTATGCTTTGCGTGGTTTTCTGGGAGAGCTTCCAGATGGAACGAGTGATCCCCTTGGCATTTAACGGCTTCTTCCTCCGATTGTGCTTGCCCTGTTTCCTGTATCTACTTCCTGAGTCTCGTGCCCAAAGCGTTGACAACTGTAGAAGCGTAGTTTACGGCATTGTACCTTGAAGTGTCCATGCTTATCACAACAGTAATGTTCTCCAGACTTAAATATTCTCCGCTCACTGTACGTTTTTGTTGCGCTGCCTATTTCTTGCAAATTTATGGCATTTCTGGAGTTCAGCCACCAGGGTTTTCGATAAGCAGCCGCCATGAAAAATCTGGAGGGAGCCCTGGTAAGAAAACGTCCAACGCCCTGTTCTGTGCCTCCCAGAGCATGATCCTGCCCTCCTCCAAATTTTGTGTCAACTCGTAAGTTTGTGCATTTATATTCCGAACCCTCTTCAAAAATCTTTATTCCGTTTCATTCACTTTCTGCGTTCTTCTCTCAAAACTGTGCGCTGTTATGTTTTCTATACCTTTGCCCTAACTCCTCTACTAATTCTTCAAATGTGGATGCCTTACAGAGAACTTCATGCTACGTGACATTGGTCCTATCCTCGTCCATGATACATAATCTGGCCAGCGGAAGAATGTTTCATCTGACCAGTTACTTAACGCGGCCATAGCTAGTACATCATCTAAGAAAACACTTAAGTCCTCTGATGCTCTCTAGAAATGGGCTATGAGGTCCGCGGCTGAAGGATCAAAACCCGACTGCGGTTGCTGCCCCTCCTGTAAAGTTTGTAACTGCCGACTTAATTTTCCACTGTATGCTATCTGCTCCTCACTGTCGTCTAACAGTTCAGAAACGCTCCATGAGAGCGGCTATTGTCTTGTTAGTACCAGCTGCCCGTGTCTGCGTCATGTGTGTGCAGCTTAATTTTTCATTTGTAACACAAACAAACTAGTGTAACTCTCAAAATACAAAACTCGTTAACTACAGTTTTACAAAAAAATTGTCTTGATTCCTACGTCTCTTCCAGAGATACTCTGCGCAACCTTCTGCGCACTCTTCACGAACATTTCCCCTAAACTGAGACAAATCCACTGCCTTTCTTGGAGCGCTAAAAGTTCCTTTCCAATCTTTAAATATTCTTTTCTTTTTTACTTACCCTGTGTGTCTGTTGCACACGTTGGTTTCTGATAAACCTCCATTAGTGCATTTGGTCCAACACTGCTAACCATACAGTAAACATTGGTGCTGGGCTCGGACACTTTTGCCATCCAATTTGTAGGAGTCACCCACTCCCTGGCTGGAGACTCCTACTATTTAGTGACGATATTTGTCCTGAGGGACTGTAGGGTTTCGTTTGACGCCAATTGGACAAGATTAGTTATTACTTATTTTTTTGTTCAAAATAAATCTCATAGTTATGCCCCCAGTGAAGGCTAGTTGCTGCATGAGACGTAGTGGTATCTGCTGTCTTCAGTGGCAGACTCAAGGCTGCCTGGAGGTTACGATTCCAGCCCATGGCACAGATCGACTGCTCGTGGTCTGGCGGGCCGTTCAGACACTGATCCGCAGGTGCTTCCCATGCGGCAGACCCGCTGGGACGGAGGCGTGACCGCGATGTGAAATTCATTCACACGCAGCCCTGGGGGTGCTCTGTCCCTCTCTGATCCCTACCGCCATTGTCCCAGATGAGCAGGGAGACGGGTGCCGTGACGTCTGACGCCATGATTTACGCTGATCCCGGTCGGCCGGTTTACGCCAACGCCCTTGCCATGGTGGTAACACCGCTTCCCGTCAGACCACCGAAGTTAAGCGCTGTCTGGCTCGGTTAGCACTTCGATGGGTCACCATCCGGGTCTGCCGAGTGCTGTTGGCAAGCGGGGGCATTCAGCCCATGTGAGCCCAATTGAAGAGCCACTTGTTGAGAAGTAGCGGCATCGATCACGAAAACTGACAACGGCTAGGAGAGCTTTGTGATCCGCACTTTACCTACCATATCCGCATCTAGTGACGCCAAAGGGATGAGGATTACACGGCGGTCGGTGGTACCGTTCGGCCTTCAGAACTTGCTCGGACGGTGTTTGTTTGTTTGACCCGCCGGTTTGGTAGGCCCTCTGATCCATACGATGCCGAGTTATCAGAGCAGCTCTTTCCCTGAACCGGAAACGTTTTGGTAGACCCTTGGGCTACCACGACTAGAGCCTTCCGTCGGCTTCGGCGTTATTGACCTGTGATTATGGACTTGCTGTCATTACGTCAGGCAGCGAGAGTATGACTGGCCCAGTGTGATAGTACTGGAACAATTTTCACAAGACTACAATAACCAGAGAATCGAGTGGAATCTACATGGACGCCATCGAGGCTACTGATCAAATGCCTCTAGCTGGTTGGGACAATTAAATTGAACTCAGGAGAGGTTTTGTGTGCAACCGAATCGGTCCAGTTTATTACGAGTGGTCAATTGTCACCAGTTCTGCTCTATTTTCTTAGTGTTTACGTCTTGTGGCTGGCTTTGTTTCATTACCGTAGGTGCTCCGTCAGGTCTCCGATAGGCATTGTTGCGGCCTCTCTAGTACGCCTTACTTAATGTTACCAGAGCTATGAAGACAGTCTGATGTGCGCTTGTCTCACAAATTTGACCTCGCTCGCACTCTCACATAGGAGTGTCGATGTGGCGCTCTTGGTGACCAGCTAACCATGTCGAAATGTTTACGCCTTGCAGCTGGCTAGTGTTTCTGTATGTAGTTTAGATTACAGAATGTACTGACCTTGTGCATAAAGTGCTCCGCAGTACTCGAAAAATATCAAACACAGTAGAAAAAAATATGGATAAAAACAGCTTGTTGTTCCAAAGGGAGTCGCCACCTACCTGCCGATCGATCTGCGTGGCGGCTGCAGTGTGAACTAACAGTTGTTTGTAAATCTTGTTGAATTACCCTTGCTTACAGAATAAAGCTCTGATAAAAATCACTTATAAAAAACGTAGCTGGGTTCATTTTAACGCCACGACGATGAAGGCCATCAGAAATTTAGGACAGAGTAAACTTGCTGCGTATAACCTAGGACCAATTCTCATTGAAGAAGAAGTTTCAGACATACATTAGGTTAGCACTTTATAGTAAAACAAGCCTTCTTTTTACCATTAACGAAGAGGACGATTCCATAACATTCCTTCACATTACGACTACATTTCCAAATTTAAACCAAGCCATATATGCAAAGAAACACTAACGACTTTGTCAGTGCAAGGGGACGTAATACACACCTTAATTAAACTAAACATAATATTCCTGTAAAACGATTTTTCTACAATTTCCGTATTTACGTTCAGAGGAAAGATAGGTTGGGTTATAACTTTATTTAAACATTCATTAGTGCACATAAACTGAAGGCTTTTTTACCCAACTGTATTTATATTTCTAATGACATCTATTACACATAGATTCAAAGATCTATTAATGACCTACTTTGACTAGGTTAATTAGAGTCATTAAAATTATCTTTATCAGTTACCAATTATAAGTTCTGACGGCTAGATTTTCACATGAATCTACGTTCAATTCTTGAAGAATATTCATACGTCACACTTCGGTGCACTTCATCGTTCTCAGTGCGAGGTGATGCAAATAGTACGTTCTTCAAGAAAATACGAATTACAAACAGAATTGGTAGAAAATACCAGTAACATATTCAGTTCACCGTGCCCAACGACCGCCGGCGTCGAAATAGTCTTGTGACACTCTTCGATAGCTTTGAAATATTTTACAACATGTATTTCCTCTCACATTCATAATATACACTAATGGCCATTAAAATTGCTACACCACGAAGATGACATGCTACAGACGCGAAATTTAACTGACAGGAAGAAGATGCTGTGATATGCAAATGATTAGCTTTCCAGAGCATTCACACAAGGTTGACGCCGGTGGCGACACCTACAACGTGCTGACATGAGGAAAGTTTCCAAAATATTTCTCATACACAAACAGCAGTAGACCGGCGTTGCCTGGTGAAACGTTGTTGTGATGCCTCGTGTAAGGAGGAGAAATGTGTACCATCACGTTTCCGACATTGATAAAGTTCGGATTGTAGCCTATAGCGATTGTGGTTTATCGTATCGCGACATTGATGCTCGCGTTTGTCGAGATCCAATGACTGTTAGCAGAATATGAAGTCGGTGGGTTCAGGAGGGTAATACGGAACGCCGTGCTGGATCTCAAAGACATCGTGTCACTTGCAGTCGAGATGACAGGCATATTATCCCCGTGGCTGTACGGATCGTGCAGCTATGTCTCGATCCCTGAGTCAACAGATGGGGACGTTTGCAAGACAACAACCGTCTGCACGAACAGTTAGACGACGTTTGCAGCAGCATGGACTATCAGCAGGGGAGACCATGGTTGCGGCTACCTTTGGCGCTGCATCACAGATAGAAGCGCCTGCAATGGTATACTCAGCGAAGAACCTGGTTGCTCGAATGGCAAAACGTCATTTTTTCGGATGAATCCAGGTTCTGTTCGCATCATCATAATGGTCGCATCCGTGTTTGGTGACATCGAGGTGAACGCACATTGGAAGCGTGTATTCGTCATCACCCGGCGTGATGGTATGGGGTGCCATTGGCTACACATCTCGGTCACCTCTTGTTCGCACTGACGGCACTTTGAACAGTGGACGTTACATTTCAAATGTGTTACGATCCGTGGCTCAACCCTTCATTCGATCCCTGCGAAACCCTACATTTCAGTAGGATGATGCACGACCGCATGTTGCAGGGCCTTTCTGGGTACAGAAAATGTTCGACTGCTGCCCTGGCCAGCACATTCTCCAGATTTCTCCCCAATTGAAAACGTCTGGTCAATGGTGGCCGAGCAACTGGCTCGTCGCAATACGCCAGTCACTACTCTTGACGAACTGTGGTATCGTGTTGAAGCTGCATGGGCAACTGTACCTGTACACGCCATCCAAGCTCTGTTTGACTCAATGCCCAGGCGTATCAAGGCCGTTATTATGGCCAGATGTGGTTGTTCTGGGTCCTGATTTCTCAGAATCTATGCACCCGCATTACGTGAAATTTAATCACATGTCAGTTCTAGTAAAATATATTTGTCCAATGTATACCCGTTTATCATCTACATTTCTTCTTGGTGTAGCAATTTTAATGCCAATAGTGTACATTAGGACCTTTATTGGATAATAAACGATTTTATTTTTGCACAGTGTTTAGCAATAACCACAAAAATTTACGACTTTACAGCCTACGTTAACTTATAGAAATCATATTTTGAACTGGGTTCTTATCATGAGATCTTGTACCAACGTAAATTACGAGGGAGTGGTGAAAAGTAATGTCTCTGAATTTTTTATGTGAAAATTCTTAAAGCTTTTTAAATAGAACAAACTTTATTAACTTTCATGTCTACATATTTATTTCTCAACGTAGTCACACTAGCGACGATTATATTTCCCCCAACGTCTGATCATGCTGAAGGTGAGGTGCTGCACATAAGAGGTGCTCCATATGTGGTCGAACTCTTCTGAATTTAGGAATTCGAATACAGAGCACTGTTCCTCAGTCACCGACATAGTTACATTACACACCACTATGTTAACACGCAACAGTTCGGGCCCTCTAACGGCAAAGGGTTAAACCTTGCGCCAGTGAATCGGGAAAGCTGACCGAGTGATATGCATGACATGTAATATTTCATCAGATATGGACAACAGACTAAAAGTTTCAGAGGCATTATTTTTCAGCACGCCCTCGTACTAGAGTTTTAATAATAGCAATAAAATATGAAAGCATATAATTCGTTGTACAAATACTGTTAGAGTATCACAGTTACATAAAGAATTATTAATTTATTAAAAAAACTAGTCATTTACATATTTAACTAAAACCCTAAATTGAGGTGACAAAAGTCACTGAATACCTCCTAATATCGTTTAGAACCTCGTTTCGCCTTGTGTAGTGTAGCAACTGGACGCGACTTGGACTCAACAAGCCGGTGAAAGTCCTCTGCAGAAATAGTTAATCATTTTGTCTCTTTGGCCTTCCATATCTGCGAAAATGTTGGCGGTGCAGGATCTCGTTCATGAACTGACCCCTCGATAACTTCTTCATGTTAGATGAGTTCATGTCGGTTGATCAGGGTGATCAAGTCATTCGCTGAAATTCTCCAGAATGTTCTTCAAACCAATCGCGAACAATTCTGGTGCGGTGACATGGCAGATTGTCAACCATTAAAATTCCGTCTTTGTTTGGGAACATGAAGTCCATGAATTGCTGCAAATGGTCTCCAAGTAGTGGTACGTAGCCATTTTCAGGCAATTATCGGTTCTGTTGGACCAAAGGACCCAGTCCATTCCTTGTAAATACAGCCAACACCACTATGGAACCATCACTAGCTTGCACAGTACCTTCTTGACAACTTTCGTGTATGGCTTCATGGAGTCTGTGCCACACTGGAACCATACCATCAGCTCTTACCAACTAAAATCGTGACTCATCCGACCAGGGCGCGGTTTTATAGTGTGCGGTTTACAGCATTCGACGCACTCATATTGTCTAGCATGCAACCACAATATTAGCTGCTAATGTAAAGAGGGGACGGGACTACAGGTGTCCAATGGTGAGGACAGCATGAGGCTACGGAGTGTATTTGAATTGTTTAGTAACTCAGAACAATGGTATACAAGCAAATCCAGCATTGCATTGTATCTGCAACAGCTGATGAACTTGAGATTTCGTCAGAAAGGATAGAAAGGAATTTCGTAGAGTGAGAAAAAAGTGTCGGATGAAATATTATCATTTCTGCAAGATTCGTCAATGGAATGTGTGGTGTCGCACACGCTCAACTGTGTGAACCTTGTACATGAGGAGTGTAATGACGACGATACGTGCTTAACAGTTTAAAGCGCTTCTGTAACTGCTGCAAACCAGGTAGTCCATCATTCTTGTCCGACATGAAGAAATAAACCCCGTTCCAGCGAAACGCAGAAATGGACCATCGTTGTCCAGGGAGTGGGTAATAAACATAATCACTCGCAGCATGGTAAAAAAAAAGTTACGATCAGATTTCGCGTAGTGCATAAGAAAAACTACGGATACACATGGGAGGACAAGGCATATTTGTTACAAAAACTGGTCTTTGAGCGTTTCAAGGATGCTGAATACAATTTACAGGATTCACATGATATGCATACCAAATTGTGCGCGACATAGATTACGGTGATTTCAAGGGAACAGTGGATGGCTACATAACTTTAACCAGTACTACAGAACTGGAAGACGTAAGACAACGAATTTCAAACAAAGCGTCAACCTGACTATGCAAGGACCGAAAACGTGTAGATGGAGATAAATAGACTTATCGAATCGTTGAGTAAGAAATTTGTTTCCAACTTCACGCAATCTGGATCTGAAGAGGAAGTCTGAGGAACTCCGGAAATCTGAGGTACCAAGATACTTGTATCAAGGTCAATGTCGTAATTCATTACTATGTAATTATGCCGCCCGTTAATCTGGGTGGTAAGTTGGGCTAGAAGTTTATAGTGCTGCGAGAAATTGTATGTGCTCTTCTTCTTACGATTCTTTCTTGTATACGTGATCTGGCAAAGGCAATAGGGAATATTTACGTCGGAGCAAGCAAGAATGGGAAAATGGACTTGAGAAAACTACAGCTATCTTATGAGCACTGCCTATGGCCAATAGCTGGTCAAATTACTTACTTTTGCTTGATTCCTGATATGCATATAGAAATCATACACCTCTAGATTAAAGTATCCCTCCTGACAAGACTGTGACATTCCAATTGAGAACCAGCTCAACAGCATACTGTTTCCCGTGCGGCTGCGTGCCATCACATTCCATTAGTTCTCATGACTCTAAAAGTGGTTCTAGGCGCTCAGTCCGGAACCGTGCAACTGCTACGGTCGCAGGTTCGAATGCTGCCTCGGGCATGGATGTGTGTGATGTCCTTAGGTTAGTTAGGTTTAAGTAGTTCTAAGTTCTAGGAGACTGATGACCACAGATGTTAAGTCCCATAGTGGTCAGAGCCATTTGAAACATTTTTTTCTTTAAAAGTGGATACCTACCTGAACGACGTGCACAGTTTGTAAGTTCCAAGGAGATCGCCTCAAATATTGATGGTGCGAACCTTTGTGATCACTGTGGCACGCCATTTTTCATTCGCTGTTCAAGGCGCAAGTTAATGATTTTTTGAACATTTCTTGAATGTCGATTACGTCCATTTTGTGAAATGTCATACATACATCCCACAGAAGGTTTATCTCTGCCCCTTCGTGAAACTCATTTCCTGTTGCCCTCCTGATGCACATGGTGAGACATTAGCAGCTAACATGTTTACTGTCATAATTGCTAACAAAACATTTTCAAATGATCCTTACTATAGATTGAACTTGCTACCTCGCACTCAGAGGGTCTCTTTTGAGCTACAGCAGCGCGTGGCGTGTACAGTTAGTATCCAATAACTCATATCACTACTCCAGGAGTTGGAGAGATTTGCGTCTCTAGAATCGCTGCTTCCTGTGACCTTCAACGAAGTGTTCTGGAAGTACCTCTGGGTAGTGTTCTTACCACTTTGTTCTTCTCAGTTCATCTCGTCCCCATTCGTTCTGCAGTCATTGCACCACAGCAAATCTTCTGTGGAATCAGTCTGTACGGTGCTTGCCTTATCCCTCATACCAATGTTTCCCCACTCGTCTTTGTCCAAAAGCCGACAGTAAGCTGCCAGTACTCGTTCTCTGGGTGTGCTGCATCTGAAAAGTTTCAGTGACGTTTCATACATCCAGTATCCTTCATGTACTATCACCACTCTTCAATGGAGAGTTGCATAAAGATAGAAACCTTATCACCATCGCCAGCAGGCACGGAAACATCGTTCAATTACGACTTTGGTGCCGTTCAGACCATGCGTTCACGATATGTAACTGTACAATATGAGTGACAGATTGTACTTTCATTCAGTTACGTATTACGATATCTTCCAATTACATTA
Source organism: Schistocerca gregaria (assembly GCF_023897955.1). NCBI lineage: Eukaryota > Metazoa > Arthropoda > Insecta > Orthoptera > Acrididae > Schistocerca > Schistocerca gregaria. The sequence goes on along the minus strand of NC_064923.1, from coordinate 161,782,267 downwards.
AAGGGCATAGCATGATATGATCTGTTGTACTATGTATTAATATTTTTTCCACTTTTATAAACGTATGGAGTGTGATGTGATCTATTGCTTAGGGATCTGCTTTTAATTTTAGAATCGTTGCCTTTGAGAAAACAACATTAAGAAATTTTTGAGAAAATATGTTTTCTAGAACAGTGTTCCATCTCGACAACAATAATAATCTCAGATAATCACAGTCTGTATTTCAAAAGAGTTGGTCAACTGCAAATACCACTTGCATGTCACTCACCGAATTTTACAAGCATTAAACAACTATATGGCGCCGTTTGCTGTTTACTGCGATCTAAGGCAGCTGACTGCGTGATTCACGATATTCTCCTATATAAATTGAGTTTTTATGCTACTGACGGCGTAGACAACCCATGGACAATATCATATCTAACGAAAAGAAGTCGTACTTAGTAATTCAGCCGACGTAATCAGGAGAGATTTCTCACGGGAGAAATCACGAATGGGTCTACCCAATGCCGACTTTTAGTTCCGCTGTTGGTTCTCATGTATGTTACCAAAGTTCCGTCTAATAAACAACAAGCAGATTCAGTTCTTTTCGCGGATCACACTAGCTTTGTGACCATTCCTAGCACACATGCAACAACACAGGAAATCGTAAACAAGGTATCACTGAATGCTTTTCTGCGAGTAGTCTCACTTTCAATTTTAAAAAGACCCAACATGTTCAGTTCTGGACGTCAGAGGTACTACACCAGTCACACGTTTAAGACATTGTGAGGAAATAATAAATACAGTGGAAACTTCCAAATAATTGGGTGCCGGTATTAGTGAGAACTGAAACTGGGAAAAACACTTTTTGGAGCTCCTCAAACAGCTTAGTTCAGCCACATTTGCACTTAACGTCATCGCAAATCTCGGGGAGAGACAAATGAGTAATCTGGCGTATTTTGAATACTTTCATTAAATAATGCCATATGGAATAATATTCTGGGGTAACTCATCTTTAAGAAAGAGAATCTTCATTACTCAGAAACGTGCTATAAGAACAGAATGTGGTTCTCAAGCAAGATCATCTTGTGAACACCTGTTAAAGATGTTGGACATTTTGGGTACTGCATCTCGGTATATTTGTTCTCTCATGAGCTTTGTGGTAAATAATCCATTGCAATTCAAAAAGGAAACATGATACACATAATCATAACACCAGAAGAAAGAATGACATTCACACACTAACGTAGTCTTCAGCACAAAAAGGAGGGTGCAAAAAGTGGCAATCAAAATTTTAATCACTTTCCGAATGGTATAAGATGTGACAGACAGAGGCAGCATTCGAACCTGAGACCGTAACGGTCGCGCGGTTCCAGACAGTAGCACCTACTTCTGTAGAAGAGTTCCTGTTGTTGTAATGTGAAAAAGATGGTGCGTAGGAATTATTATCTCACATCTGCAAATTTAAAAAAAGATCAGCATGTAGCGATATTTAGAAAATAATTTGTTGTTTGAATGTTGCATCATCATGATTTATCACGCACATGATCCGTGGAAAATGAAACAAGCAAACAAAATTACGAAAGTGAGCCGTGACTTCTTGCGATGCTCTTGGCAGGATAGTTTCTCTGTCGAAGTTACGCGCTTTGAGGCGTCCTGGTTAGCTAGCGCCGTCTATTTAGGACGGCCGCAGCACGTGAGGAGAGTCTCGGTCGGGGCAGTGACAGAGGGCAGACAGCGCACGGAGCATCGCGAGTAGTCAGTCGGCGTTTGGTGTACTGCGAGGACGCGCCGTGTTGCCATTCCGACGCCTGGGCCTTGCGGCGAGCGTAACTGGAGTGCAGAAGCAGTCACCGGTTAACATAGGCTCTGTTTAAGAGTCGTGTCTATCTAGATTCCTGGCGTGCATGTTAACAGCGAGCTCCTGGACTAACTTAAAATAAAAACTATAAACTCCTCCCGAACAGGCCATGAATGCCCAACGGGACCGACCGACCGCCGTGTCATCCTCAGTCCATAGGCGTCACTGTATGCGGTAATGTAGGGATATGTGGTCATCACACCGCTCTCCCGGGCGTATGTCAGTTTCCGAGACCGGAGCCACTACTACCAACAGCCCTCGGGAGACGGGATGGTCACCCATCCATGTACTACCCCTCCCGGCCAGCCGCTGTGGCCGAGCGGTCTTAGGCGCTTCAGTCCGGAACCGCACGACTGCTACGGTCGCAGGTTCGAATCCTGCCTCGGGCATGGACGTGTGTTAGGTTTAAGTAGTTCTAACTTCTAGGGGACTGATGACCTCAGATGTTAAGCCCCATAGGGCTCAGAGCCATTTAACCATTTTAGCCCATCCCGACAGCGCTTAACTTCGGTGATCGGATGGGAAGCGGCGTAACCACTGCGACAACGTCATTGGCACTAACTTTAAATGGTGAGCTCTTTTGTGATGGCACTTTTAGATGTGAATGCTCAGTGTAGCCACTTTGATCTTCACTAGTCATTCCTTAAACCACTTGGACGTGGGTCCGGGATACTTGGATAGGCATGTAACTGCACTGTGCCCTGGTTCCGTTGCATTTATCTTGAATAACAAATGTGGCCGATATACGCCGATTCCTTTATTATTATTATTATTATTAAAATGTTAAGTCGTCAGTTTTATGAACCAAAGTTTTTTTCTGTGCCGCTTATTTAAATTGGAATCGCAAACTTCTTCCTTGTTGATAACTGTAAGAGAAACAATTTTGCGCTGTCAGTTTAATGAACTATTGGCTTGATAGTAACTGCGGTTGTCACACTGTAACGTTTAACATGTCTTCCTACATTTGGCTCTTCCCAGTGCTTGGCTGTTGGTTTTAGTATTTCAGTGAACTGTGTATTAATATTGGGTTTGCGTGTTCTAGAAGCCGTTATTGGTGTGAGCATGCCCTCCTGCATGTTGTTGTCTCCTGAGCTCTCGAGCACGAATTTCAGACGCGCGGCCGATGTGAACACCAAACGTCGAGAATGTGCTGATTGCTCTGTAGATTTTTCAGGTTATCACATCATATAGCGGGGCGGGATTAGCCGGGCGGTCTCAGGCGCTGCAGTCCTGGACTGTGCGGCTGGTCCCGGCGGAGGTTCGAGTGCTCCCTCGGGCTTGAATGTGTGTGTGTGTTTGTTCATTAGGATAATTTCGGTTAAGTAGTGTGTAAGCTTAGGGACTGATGACCTTAGCAGTCAAGTCCCATAAGATTTCACAAACATTTGAACATCATATTGCTGAATGTCTTCTGTAATAGATAATTGAGGTACTTATAAGATCTTGCTATTTGAGTATTTTTGAAACCTAATAGCTTTACAAACTGTTATTTTTCATATTCACAAGGCGAGATAATTGACTTAATGTCACAACTAGTGAGCTCGGATCTGCAGTTATGTTAAAGTTATATTTGTGTAAAGTAATTTTTTTTAAATTTAAAGTTGGAGCCATAAGGCTATTTCTCTTTTAAAAGTTTTTTGAAGTATTCTCATTGCTTTTATACAGTTTCAATTTGCAAATGCTAAATAATCATTGTGTTGTTGCCAGTGCTCTGTTTTAATTACCGTGGTGAAAACAAATTTTTGTATCCTCAAAATGGATCAGCATTCCACTCCAGCAGCCCATGTGCCCCGCTTATCAATCATATACCTGACCAGAGAAATTCCTCTCCGAAAACGGTTTCCGAATTTCGAAACAGATTTTCTTTAAATGGAAGCCGTCTTCATTCGAGTCCCTTTGACGTACGCTTTTATGGCATTTTGTTACATTCTCCATAGAGTTGTTCGGCCACTTCTTACAGACTGCTGGTGACGTTCGAGTCGAAAGGGTGAAGCAAAACACATGCGCTTCATTAGAATCCAGCAGATAAAACGAGTAGATCTGTTAAGTGAATGTGACTCCATCATGGGTTCAAGAGCGTGTGACAGCGGTTGGTCGATAAATGTAATAATATTTTACGAACAGGTGTTATTTTGGTATTGTTTTATTAGGCAACCAGTTTCAGTGTTTCAATCACGTCATCTTCAGGTCTGTCGCATGAAGTACCACTTGTACATGTATAAGACAGGATACCAATAATCGTGAAACTTCCTGGCAGATTAAAACTGTGTGTCGGACCGAGACTCGAACTCGGAAGCTTTGCCTTTCGCGGGCAAGTGCTCTACCAACTGAGCTACCCAAGCACGACTCACGCCCCGTCCTCACAGCTTTAATTCCGCCAGTACCTCGTCTCCTAACATCCAAACTTCACAGAAGCTCTCCTGCGAACCTTGCAGAGCTAGCGCGACCACTACGGTCGTAGGTCCGAATCCTGCCTCGGGCATGGATGTGTGTGATGTCCTTAGGTTAGTTAGGTTTAAGTAGTTCTAAGTTCTAGTGGACTGATGACCTCAGATGTTAAGTTCCATAGTGCTCAGAGCCTTTTGAACCATTTCAACTAGCACTCCTGGAAGAAAAGATATTGCGGAGACATGGCTTAGCCAGTCTGGGGGATGTTTCTAGGATGATATGAAACTTCCTGGCAGTTTAAAACTGTGTGCCGGACCGAGAATCGAACTCGAGAGCTTTGCCTTTGCCCCAGGCAGTGGCTAAGCCATGTCTCGGCGATATCCTTTCTTCCAGGAGTGCAAGTTCTGCAAGGTTCGCAGGAGAGCTTCTGTGAAGATTGAAAGTTATATACGAGGTACTGGCGGAATTAAAGCTGTGAGGACGGGGCGTGAGTTGTGCTTGGGTAGCTCAGTTGGTAGAGCACTTGCCTGCGAAAGGCAAAGGTCCCGAGTTCGAGTATCGGTCCAGCACACAGTTTTAATCTGCCAGGAAGTTTCATATCATCACACATTCCGCTGTAGAGTGAAAATTTCATTCTGCCAATAATCGTATGTGGTTCGTAGGTACGCGTGAGCTCTTCACACTTGTAACTGCAACTGCTGTCGCGTGTGTGAAGAACACACACTGTCAAGAAGTTCGTATATCTATAGAACCAGATACGATTATTGGTGCCTTTTGTGTCAGACCTGAAGATGACGTGATTCGAACGTCGAAGATAATTGCCTAATAAGACAATATCAAAATAAAGGCTGTTGACACAGTACCATTATATCTCATTAAATCAGTTAGAGGTTAGAGACAGGCTTAAGACATTGAAAGCAGCCGCAGTCGTCAAATATTGAGATTATTTCCATAGTTCCTAAAAATCTGTGATTATTGACAGCGCACAGCGAAAGAAATTAAATTTCAATTCTCAAACCACACGAGAAAATTTTTTCGGAAAACAACAGTCATTATGAAAGGCGATACTTTGTGTAGTTTTTAGCATCGCTAGCTGTCGGAATCTGAAGTCTGGCTTCGATTCCGGACAGTCGTCTTGCTTCTTCATAGGACAGGATCCGTTCACTTCCGCGATGCCACATGACAAAATACTGAAATAAAAACTCAGCGATATTAGCGCTCAAGCTACTGAAAAGTCAACGGAGAAGGAATTTAACCAGCATCAGAACCAAAGGTCGATTACTTTGTTTTTGTAAAAGTGGAGATGTAAAAGGCGTCCGCTGTACCCTGCGACTTAGCCGTACACTGCTCCTGAACGCCAGCTCAGGCGAAAAGTGCAGCCCACGAGGGCACTGCAGAGTTTCCGACTTTAAACTACGTCCATTAAAGTCGCCCTTCACGATGAACTACGGCCAACCACAAGAGGACCGCAAATTCGTTCCACAGCAGAGATCCTCGCAAAAGTGGAAACGTGCGCTGTGGAACAGTTATCTGGGCTGTGTCCTTTCCTTATAATTAGTTAGACAACGTATTTGCCCACAGATCTGTTACACAAAAACATTTGATTTAATGGAAAGAGGTAAACAATCAAATACTTATTTAATTCACATAAGTAGCGAAGTTACTACAGTATGTTTAAATGACGAATAATTTATTTGTTGCATGTTGCACATAATTTTTTATACATATATAATTACAAAGAACGTAACGAGTATGGTCATAAAAATCCTTTTACGCTGCAGACACTCCGCACTTTCCACTGATATGAGGATCACTACATTAGTTCCGGTTTTCCGTTACGTTCTGCGAGTATCTCATCTGTCTGAATAGCAGAGTCAGCACTCTTCCAAATGTGAACGAGACGTTGAGCACTGTAGAGTGACAGAGATCTTTGTCGTGGTGTTAATTTTTTTCCTGTTGCTTCTCTGTGTCCTGTAAAAAATATTTGACCCCCTACAAAGTATTACTTAAGAAGTGTTGTCTAACAAACTTTTCCGTTGTAATGTTATCTTCCAATTTCATTCCTTGGAAGAAAACGATGTTTTGTGGTTTTTTTTTCTTTAAATGAAAGTTAAATCTAGCACCTGTTTGATGCCAATTAAAACTGCTCCTAAAGTACTTTTGGTAATTTACACACATACCATTCCTATACGCACTCACTACTTAACTATGGAACAATAAGCAACAATACTAACTGGGCTCGAAGTAAAGATTTGTTACGTAAATTAACACAATATTGTTGGTTATTATTCCATAGCTAAGCATCTAGCGTATACAGCAATGCAGTAACAATTCACTGTCTGCCTCAAACTTATACCTGCAGGTAATAACGCGCTGATGACATTTTCTTCACTAGTGTCTTTGTGTGTTCATACCATACCAGATGGCAGTCAATATTCATCTCTAAAAGAGTTGTATTTGTTATGCTAGCTATGTAGGTATAGTCAAAATTTAATATTACAGAACTGTTTTCCTTCACTAACAAGAAATTTTTGCTATTTGTTTTCTTCATCTTCACTGTTAGTTTATTGCTAGCTGCCTATTACAAACTTACTTGAGAGTTTCATTTACTCTCCTTATCTGGAGTTTTGGTATTTTATGTGATTAACACATTACTGTCATCAAGAAGGAGAATATTTCCCCAGCCAAATAGTTGACTTATACGGGTGTTTCCGTAAGAGCATGTAAAAGTGTTACAAGACATGGATAATGCTCCACTGAACAATTTGAGATAGGGAACCTTGGACCAGAGCAGCCAGCTTAAGGAGACATGGAAGGAAACTTGTCCACCACTTTGTCCTGCATTACTGTTTTCCAGCTTGTTTACCACTAAAATGTGTACAATTTTACACATACAGTACTGTTTATTCACATGTACAAGGAGGACGAACCTGGTGACTAGCAATTCATGATGCAGGTTTTGTTTACTTGTCCTTAAGGTGGCTTTGTTGCATCGTACTTACATTCTTACATAACAAAACGTGCATGGAATTCATAAACGTGCAGTACAGTACGGTGGAGCAGTACCACTGCGGTTTCGCAGAACTCACTGACACCCACCTTATGTATGTAATTGTACGTTGCATTGTTCTTGCTGCTGAATGACTGTACAAGCGTCGATTGCCTAACAGGCATCATCCGTCACGATGAGTGTTTATTTCTCTCGATCGACGAATGTGGGAGACTGGTTCATAGGAAAGAATAAATTAGGGACCTGGCAACATAAGGATCACTCCGGGGACATTTGTCAGGGTGTGCCAAAATCTTGCTCGTCGATGTCATGCTTGCATTAAGGGTAATGGCCACCAGTTTCAGCACATTTTGGAAGACTCAGTATAAATAATACTTGTGTCGCTGTGGTATTTGCAGTTAACTGTAATTAATGAAAATAAAAAGGTACACATTAATGTGACATTATTTCTATTATCTCCTTAAACTGGCCTCTCGGATCCCGGGTTCCCTACCACAAATTGTTCAATGGAGCATCCTCCATCTCCTGTTAAATTTTTGCTCGCTTTTACGGAAACACCCTGTTTATCTCAAAATCACAGCGATGTGCTCGTATTGCACAACGGCCAAACTTGCTAGATAGTTAGGCGAACCAAACTAGGATCGACTCTGCATGGAGGATTAACGACCATGGACTGGTAAGCCAGCCAACATGGTTGTGGTTTTTAGGCTCTTTCCCTTACTCGGTTCGGCAATTGCTGGTTTGTTCTCCAGTCTCTGCCTAAGAAAAACGATATACGTAAGCAGCTAAAATATGGTAACACAGAGAACAAACATTAATTTTTGAAACCACTTCTCTTAAAAAAAAATCTGCTATCTGGTTAAAAGTACCTGAAAATGAATTAAAAATAATCTCTACTGCAATAAACCATTTATTTACAATTATCTGTTTCGGTTTGACCATCTTTAGATCATTTATATTATGTTGGTAGACAACGGCAGTGAATGGAGCAGATGTTACGACTCCATGAACGGCAACTGAGCAGCTGATTTTCGTAAGTCATAACACTTGCGCCTTTCACCGCCACAGCCTGCCATTATGGTATAAATGGTCTCAAGGAGCCGATAGCCAATTTAATAAATGTTTTATTGCGTCCGAGACTGTTTTAAAACCATTTTTAAAGTCCAGAGAACAATGTTTACGCGATTCACAGACAGGTGGCGCAGAAGAGTTCCCTTTCTTACATGTTTTTTCTCGTCTCATTGTAATTGTAGGCTTGTACTATGGGAAGCAAGGAGAGGATGTTGTTTGGTGGCTGGTATCCTCTTTCTGTAACACAACTGCATGCTTGTATTAACAGGGTTCTTTAATCATAAGAACAAGAAGCTAGTCCATGGATTTCGGCACAAGCTCTTTCGTAATAATCCACATGAGCCTCACTGGTGGTGAAGCACAGGTCTGCTACGTACACTATTCTGGTCGCTAGGTAATGACTGACTCTGAGCTAGAGTCTGAGCTAACTGCAACTCCCACTGGGCTGCGGCTGACGACTTGAATCTTTGACTCACTGGATGGAAAACTGGGCCCTCCGGTACACGGTGACGATCTAAATACTAGCGGTCGAGAGGGCGTTGCGGCACGTTTCTTGTAAGTCTGTCTTTGGCCTTTCTCCTGATAGGCACGTTGCTTGCGGCTATTATCCATCTTCTTGCAACTTCTTTGCCGCCTGACATGCTGTCGATGGCTACCGATCTTCTAGCAACCCCTCTATTACCTGATGTGCTCTCACTGGCTTACACCAACGCAACCTGGACGACCATGGCTTCAACATTTGAATATGTGAGCATTCTTTGTAATCATTTCTGCACTAGTAAATTTGGCGTATCTAAACAACTTTCATTTTGCGAAATATCTGCTGCCTTTGCTTAGAATCTTTATCTGGTTATGAAAAGAGCTGGACAAAAATATGGAAACATTGCGATAAATGCATGCTTGAACATAAATGCAGATGGTAGCCAAGACTACTATTGCATCTGACCACGGATGGCTACTGTGCAATGTCCTCAATACGCTGTAAGTATCAGTCATGGTAAGAAAAGTGTTGTCAGCGTATAATGTCCGAGCTAAGTAAATTTGAACATGGGCGAATTGTTGGCGCTTGTTTGGTGGGTGCTTCCATAAGCAAGGTAGCCAAAGCGTTTAGTGTTTCAAGAGGCACTGTATCGAACATTTGTAACACATACAGCGAAAGCAGAAAAACATCTTCTCCTAAGTCACAACGTGGGCGAAAGTCTGTGTTGGTTGGAAGTGACAGTCATCGAAGAGAAGTGCAACGACAGATGCAAGAGTCACTGTGGAACTGAATGTCGCCCTCAGGAACCACACCAGTAACAAGATAAAACGAAGGGAGCTCCATAAGCTGATAATGTAGGGCGACCTGGAATACCAAAACCGCTCATCAGAGATGAAAAGTCTTTAACAGAAAAATGTGCTTCAGAAGTCTTAAAACCTTTGCTATGGAGCAACGGAACAAAATAATTTAGTTGAATGAGTTTTATTTCACACTTTTTCCCAATTTTGGCCGACTTTACATCCCCAGAGTGAAACAATGGTGGTGTTTGGTGGTGATTTGGGCAGCCACATCGTGGTATTTCATGGACTCAAGGTTTGCTCCACATGGTTCCACTACTAGCAAGGATTGTGTGAAAAGTTTGGGTAATCAGGTCCATCCCATGGTACAATGTTTCTTCTTCAGTGGAGATGTTGTGTTCCAGGACGACAGGGCCTTTATTTACAAAGCTCGCACTGTTAACAAATAGTTTTGTGAGCATGAGGCTGAATTTTTCGCACCTCCCTGGCCTCTACAGACACCAAATCTCAATATTATTGAGCCTTTCTTGTCTACGTTGCAGAGAAGGATGCTTAGCTGCTATCTACCTACATCAGCTGTATCTAAACGTTCCCCTATTTTGCGAGAAGGATGGCTCAAGACTATTCTGAAACGACGGGAAGCTGTTTCAACGGTTTTCGTATGTCGAATTAGGCAAGGTAATGTTTTATATTTCCATTGTTCCCCTATTTTCGTCCAAGTTTTTCTTGCACATTACAGTTTTACAGTATTACAAGCCCCCGACCACAGTGATGTTCTTTTGTCAGTTATACATCTTCACACAGAAAGGTATGTGTTTTTTTTTTGGGGGGGGGGGGGAGGGCTGCCTTTCCTCAATGCCTAGCAAGAATGTGATCTCATAAAGTCGATTGTTGCCTCAGAAAGTACTCTTTGTTAACTGACGTTTGGCGTTCACTGCCTCTGGTCTGAAAGTATTGCTGGATTTTCTTCTTTTTACTGGGTGTGTGCGCATTTACCTTCATGGTTTAAACTCATAAATTAACCTCTAGAATGTAAAAGTGCAGAGAGGTTTTACATTAAAAAGGGATAAACAACACAGGAACTGCAAAGAGATTAAACTGTTCAGTGTGAGTTGTGAGTCGAAATCTGTAGAAGCTGACAGTCAAAGGATATATTTAAAATGTACCACGAAGCGGGCGCCCTCGCATTTTTTCAGCCCGGGAAGACAGAATACCTCGTCGACTACGCCGGAAGAACAGGAGTGCTACTTCAGTTGAACTGGTAAAAACATGGCAATAGGCAACGGGACTTGATTCTAGCTCGTCAGTAGTTAGGGTGTGCGATGGGAATGAGGACTAGAGTTTCCAAGAAGCAGTCATTTTTACTGCTGCCGTGAGTAGAAAGAGACTGGCATGTTTCAGGCTGCACGTAAACTGGACAGAACAGCAGTAGAGAATTGCGACGTTTTCAGATGAAAGCAGATTTTCCATAATGAGTGACCACAGCTCATCAGATGTGAACTCAATGAAAGGGTAGATCCTGACTGCCTTGTACGAACCATGAAACATTCTCCATCGGTAACAGTGTAGGGAGTATTGACGTACCAAGGTGTTGGAAGGCTATGCATTGTTCAGGGAACAGTGAATAGTGTTCAGTACGAAGTTGCATTGCGGCACCCTCTGATGTTCACCATAAGCGATGCTTTCCCGGATGCGCTTTGGATTTTCCGACAGGATCTGGCTTCACGCCACACTTAAAGCAAGCGAGTTTTGGTTATTTTATTTTCGTAATACGATTTCCAAGATTACTGCTGTTGCAAATCGTGCAAATCTGTCATTTTTGATTCGTTCTGTAACGATTGAATTAGGTGTCTGAGAAATTACATGGCCAGGAAATTTGCCAGACCTTATTCCCAATGAGAATTTGTGACGGCTAGATGGGAATGTGGTTCAGAAGAAGCAGCCTACAACAAAGTAGGAGCTGTTGAAGGTAGCTGTAGAAGTAAGGCTCCATGAACTTGACATCAGTAGCATTGGAAAATTGACCAACTTCAATTCTGACAGGTTGAATCCTGTTTCAAGGGCCAAGATCATTTAAAGCATGCCTATGAATAATGCGCTTGTGACACACAATGTTTTACGTTATGACCAAATTAAATGAAAATGTCATCAAAATATTTAATACACTACTGGGCATTAAAATTGATACACCACGAAGATGACGTGCTACAGACGCGTAATTTAACCGACACGAAGAAGATGCTATGATATGCAAATGATTAGCTTTTCAGAGCATTCACACAAGGTTGTCGCCGGTGGCGACACTACAACGTGCTGACACGAGGAAAGTTTCCAACCAGTTTCTCATATACAAACAGCAGTTGACCGGTGTTGCCTGGTAAAATGTTGTTATGATGCCTCGTGTAAGGAGGAGAAATGCGAACCATCACGTTTCCGACTTTGATAAAGTTCGGATTGTAACCTATCGCGATTGCGGTTTATCGTATCGCGACATTGCTGCTCGCATTAGTAGAGATCGAATAAGTGTTAGCAGAATATGGAATCGGTGGGTTCAGGAGGGTAATACGGAACGCCGTGCTGGATCCCAACGGCCTCAGATCACTAGCAGTCGAGAAGACAGGCATCTTTTCCGCATAGCTGTAACGGATCGTGCAGCCACGTCTCGATCCCTGAGTCAACAGATGGGGACGTTTGCAAGACAACAACCATCTGCACGAACAGTTCGAAGACGTTTGCAGCATCATGGACTATCAGCTCAGAGACCATGATTGCGGTTACCATTGACGCTGCATCACAGACGGGAGCGCCGGCCAGGGTGGCCGAGTGGGTCTAGGCGCTACAGTCTGGAACCGAGCGACCGCTACGGTCGCAGGTTCGAATCCTACCTCGCGCATGGATGTGTGTGACGTCTTAGGTTAGTTAGGATTAAGTAGGTCTTAGTTCTAGGGGACTGATGACCTCAGCAGCTAAGTCCCGTAGTGCTCAGAGCCATTTGAACCATTTTGAGTAGACAGGAGCGCCTGCGATGGTGTATTCAACGACGAACCTGGGTGCACGAATGACAAAACGTCATTTTTCGGATGAATCCAGGTTCTGTTTACAGAATCATTATTGTCGCATTCGCGTTTGGCGACACCACGATGAACGCACATTGGAAGCGTGTATTCGCCATCACGTATCACTCGGCGTGATTGTATGGGGTGCCATTGGTTACACGTCTCGGTCACCTCTTGTTCACACTGACGGCACTTTGAACAGTGGATGTTACATTTCAGATGTGTTACGACCCATTGCTCCACCCTTCATTCGATCTTTGTGAAACCCTACTTTTCAGCAGGATAATGCGCAACCGCATGTTGCAGCTGTTTTACGGGCCTTTCTGGATACAGAAAATGTTCTACTATTGCCCTGGCCAGCACATTCTGCAGATCTCTCCTCATTGAAAACGTCTGGTCAATGGTGGCCTAGCAACTGGCTCGTCACAATACGCCAGTCACTACTCTTGATGAACTGTGGTATCGTGTTGAAGTTGCATGTTCAGCTGTACCTGTACACTCCTTTCAAGCTCTGTTTGACTCAATGCCCAGTCGTATCAAAGCCGTTATTACGGCCGGAAGTGGTTGTTCTGGGTACTGATTTCTCAGGATCGATGCACCCAAATTGCGCGAAAATGTAATCATATGTCAGTTCTTGTATAATATATTTGTCCAATGAATACCCGTTTATCATCCGCATTTCTTCTTGGTGTAGCAATTTTAATGGCCAGTAGTGTATTTCAATCTGATATTGGTAGTTACATGGCATTTCATTGTACAAATATGTTCTTTCTGTTGACATATTTCCTGGAAGCAAAATATTGGAAACAATCTTGTTCTTCGCCATAATGTTCCTCCTCACATGTGGACTATACTTCTTTAATAAGTATTTGAAATTTCAAATACGAATTGATTTTTAGAAATTCTGTAACAACATTCTCCACATTCTATAGGGACGTGCAATACTTTAGAACAGCAGTATATGTGCAAAGCGCAGTGGCACGGCACGCTTGTCCAGGGTTCCCACTGTCGAATATTTATGCAATAAATAGTGACTGCAGCGTAGTTGTTCCAACGTTACGCTGACAGCCACCGAACTGCATAACGTCACCCAACATGGAGATGTAGCGTAGTGTAGCGCTATGTCATCTAATGTAGCGCAGAATCATAAATTACAAAATCTGTGGTTTGGCGCTGTGCGGACCACATTATCACGCTTCCTATTCGTTGTAATGAAAGCTCATAAGCGCTCCGCTTTCTAATCAGGAATTGTCACTGAACCGGAGCATGTGTACAGGAATTACTACTATCAATTCATGTCTAGTTATTCAACGCTGTTAATTCGTGGTATATTTGTTGCATCCTCGCCGCTGCGTTAAAAACGAACTTCCGCGTATTCGTTATATTAAAAAATATTTGATTTTGTTTCTTTCCTACTACCTACTTCATCAGTATAGAACGATTAACATTTTTCCAGAATTTTGATGAATCACTGCACATATCAAACAACGTGGCATATTTGATAGTTCTGTCAACGATGATAATTTTGTACCTTTTCCCCATTAGAAATTATGATGTTACGAGGGCAAGGCAGGGAGTAAATCCTTTATTTTTCCTCCTTCTTTAAGCTTCTAACGTAGTAAATCGTGGATTTGTCGCACCTCCGCACTCATTCCTCTAGAGTCCACTCCAACAGCGTCCTACTCAAGAGGTGGCAACAGTGTGAACGTTTAAAGAATAACCGACACTGACGTTAAGTGCGTAACAAGCGTAGCGGAGAATCTGTCATTTGTAGTCAGATGAATCACGTGAAAAGATTTCCGATGTGATTATGGACGTAGAATGGGGTTTAACAGACTTTGACAGCGGATGGTAGGTAAAGCTAGATGCATGGGACATCCCATTTAGAAAATCGTTAGGATATTTATATTCCGAGATCCACAGAGTCACAGTGTCAAATTTCAGGCATTACCTCTTACGAAAGACAACGCAGTGGTCAACGGCCTTCACTTAACGACCGAAAGCAGCGCCGTTTGCGTAGAGTTACCAGTGCTAACAGACAAGCAACAGTGCGTACAAATAACCACAGATATCAATGTGGGACAAACGACAAGCGTATCCGTTAGGACAGTGCGGCGATATTTGGCGTTAATTGGCAGCAGACGACAAATGCGATTGCCTTTGCAAATAACATGACATCGCCTGTAGCACAAACACGGGAAAACCGTGACTAGGTCACATGGATATGGTAAGATCTGACGGAAGGGTCTGAGTGTGCCTTGGACCCTATGAAGCCATGGACGCAATTTGTCAACAGGGCACTGAGCAAGCTGATGGTGGGCTGTGTTTACATAGAATGGACTGGATAAAAAAAAAAGGGTCAAATGGCTCTGAGCACTATGGGACTTAACTTCTGAGGTCATCAGTCCCCTAGAACTTAGAACTACTTAAACCTAACTAACCTAAGGACATCACAC
This sequence comes from Schistocerca gregaria, assembly GCF_023897955.1. Classification (NCBI taxonomy): domain Eukaryota; kingdom Metazoa; phylum Arthropoda; class Insecta; order Orthoptera; family Acrididae; genus Schistocerca; species Schistocerca gregaria. The sequence continues at coordinate 161,767,168 of NC_064923.1, read as the reverse complement.
ACATCCATGCCCCAGGCAGGATTCGAACCTGCGACTGTAGCGGTTGGACTGGATCCTCTGTTCTGATTGGCTACTAGGAGACCATTTGCAGCTATTCATGGACGTCATGTTTCGAAGCAATATAGAATTTTTATGGATGACAATGCGCCATGTTACCTGACCCCAACCATTCGTGATTGGTTTGAAGGAACATTCTGGACGATTCGAGAGAATAATTTGGCCACCCACTGTGACCAACATTTATGGAATATAATCGAGAGATCAGTTCGTGCACAAAATCTTGCACTGCCAACACTTTCGCAGTTATGGACAGTTACGGAAGCAGCATTTCTCAGTATGTCTGCGGGGGACTTCCAACGATTTGTTGAGTCCATGTCAAGTCGAGTTACTGCACTGTACTAGAAAAAGAAGGTCCAACACGATATGAAGAGGTATCCCATGACTCTTGTCACCTCACTGTAAGGTAGTATTATGTGAGTGAATTCCGTACTGCCGGAGATGAAGCACCCAGTCGCATTCATGAAAGGCGGGGAAGGTATACAGAAATGCGACGGTGGACGTCAGCACCGTTCAATAATAGGTTCGTCGCTTGAGAGAAGCTGAAAGGTCAGACACAACTGGCTGTTGCAAATGTGGAGCACCTGGCCAGTGGCTGCAGTTTTGGCAACTATGGGACATTTCAGCCCGACTTTTAGCACGTTTTGTAATACAGTACATGAAGACTCATGCTGCTCTAAGCTGTCAAGGACATTTTGACTCGAGTAGTTATCCACCTGAGCTGGAGTACTTACTGAAACAACGTGGCGTCTTCACACCGCTGAGTCATTTGTTAAGTGACTTCCTTCTACTAGTGACTCCGTCACTGGCGGGTCGCATTATCAAGACCTCACTGTCGCTGACCACCACTAGCCAGTGCGCCTATTATCTTTCGATTTTGGCCTGCTGGGTACTATGCTGGTGTGTCGAGGCTGCTGCCACAGACCGGCCACGCCCTTTTCTTGCTGACGGGATGACACCTGCATCGGGACTCACTGCATCATGGATGTCAGGAATTGCAGCTTTTCCAACGCCCTGCCGGCCAGACAGGCAAAACGCTGGCAGTACACCGCACGCCTGCAGCCCCAACGTCACTGAGGCTAGTAACGTAATCCCTAATTATGACTCCATTTCACTTAAAATTTCCGGCCTGACAGGCCGTGGTCAGTCCATAGTCCATATGCAAAGCTTTCCCCTAAGTTTCGTCTCTGGCTGCGGAAGACATCATCGGAGGTGAAGTGGTGATCTACAATCGAGACTCGAGAGAGGGCAGAGTACATAGGCTATACACAAATGTGACAAAAGTCATGGCATGCATCCTAATATCGTGTCGGACCTTCTTTCTCCCGACAAAGTGCAGCAACTCGACGTGGCATGGACTCAACAAGTCGCTGAAAGTCCCCTGCAGAAATGCTGACTCGTGCTTACTCATGCTTCTTCCACAGCCGTCCATAATTGCGAAAATGTTGCCGGTGCGGGATGTTGTGCACGAACTGTCCTCTCTAAAAAATGATCTATGGGATTCAGGTCGGAAGATATGTGTGGCCAAACCATTCGCTCGAACCGTTTAGTATGTTCTTCAATCCTGTGACGAATTGCTGTCGTCCGCTGACGTGATATCATTGTTTGAGAACATTAAGTCCACGAATTGCTGCAAATTGACTCTAAGTAACCGAGCATGTCCATTCCCAGTCAATTATCTATTCATCTGGATCACAGGACCCAGTCCATTCCAAGTAATCTTGGATCTGCACTACACATGAACCCTACCGTTAGTTTTTACCAACTACAGTCGGGACTCATCTGATCAGGCCACAGTTTTGCAGTAGAGTATGGGCCAACTGATATAGTCACGATCCCAGTAGAGGCATCGTTGGTGATGTCAGGCTGCTAGCAATGCCACACAAACGGCTTGCGCAGATGGTGACACTAATAATGTTAGGAATCATTTGCAAGGAGGAAGACTATTAAGGGATAAGGTTCGCAACAGTGAAAATATCTCCGCTAACAGAGGTACGAGGGTCACTCCAAAAGAAACGCACACTGTTTTTTTTAAAGCCCATCTTTTACTCTACATGTTTGAAAGTTTTACAGTCTGTAGATACATCCCTTAGGAACAATATTTTCGTTTCTCCACATAATTTCCATCCCTCTCAACTGCTTTACGCCATCTTGGAACCAGCTCCTGTATACCCGCATGGTAACATCTGGACCAACCTGTTGGAGCAACTCTTTGGCGGCGGGCACAAAGGAGTCATCATCTTCAAACCTCGTTCCACGAAGAGAGTCTTTCAGTTTCCCAAAGAGATGATAGCCACATGGAGCCAGGTCAGGACTGTAAGGCGGGTGTTTCAGTGCTGTCCATCCGAGTTTTGTGATCGCTTCCATGGCTTTTTGACTGACATGTGGCCGTGCATTGTTGTGCAACAGCAAAACATCCTGCTTTTGCCGATATGGTCGAACACGACTCAGTCGAGCTTTAAGTTTCTTCAGTGTCATCACATACACATCAGAATTTATGGTGGTTCCACTTGGCATGATGTCCACAAGCAAGAGTCCTTCGGAAGCGAAAAACACCGTAGCCATAACTTTTACAGCGGAAGGTGTGGTTTTGAATTTTTTTTTCTTGGGTGAATTTGCATGATGCCACTCCATTGATTGCCTCTTCGTCTCCGGTGAAAAATGATGGAACCATGTTTCATCACCTGTCACAATTCTTCCAAGAAATTCATCTCCACCATTCTCGTACTGTTCCAAAAGTTCGCTGCATATCGTTTTTCTTGTTTCTTTGTGAGCCACTGTCAACATCCTGGGATCCCACCTGGCACAGACCTTTTTTAACTCCAACACTTTCAGTATTCTGCGAACACTTTCTTCCCCTATCCCAATGTAGCGTGAAAACTCGTTCACTGCGATGCCTCTGTCAGCAGTCACCAATTCGTTAACTCTCTGCACATTGTCTGGAGTGTGTGCAATACGAGGCCTGCCGCTGCGAGGACAATCCTCAATATTGCCGTGCCCGCTTTCGTCATGTAACCTGTATGCCCACCGACTAACTGTACTGCGATCGACAGCAGCATCTCCATACACCTTTTTCAACCTCCTGTGGGTGTTGCCCACTGTTTCGTTTTCACAGTACAGGAAATCTACGCCAGCACGTTGCTTCTGACGAATGTCAAGTGCAGCAATCATCTTGAAGAAACGCTGTGACGGCGCCACTCACGGGAACAGGTTGAACTAAGTTTGAAAAGAAGCGGGAAGGATGTATCTACACACTGTAAAACTTTCACACGTGCAGAATTAAAATTGTATTTTTACAAAAATAGTGTGCATTTCTTTTGGAGTGACCCTCGTATTTTAAAGCATACAGTAAAACAGTTTGCCAGCATCGTCACACCCGGGGATCACAACTAAGTTAATTTTCAAGAAAGCGACACAGGCCGCTCGGCGAACACGGAGGTGGGCAGGCTCAAACAATTTCAACAAGCGATACAGACGACATTAACAGCGGATCCTAACTTCCCAGATAGCATAAATTCACAACTCTGGCAAGAATCACGCAGGGCATGGCAGTAACAACAGACCCCGTTAACGGCTACGGACCAGTTGAAACAGCACCGCTCGGCAACAGGAGAGAGGTGCCTTTTCAGCGCACCGGTATCAGCCAAATGTAATCAAAGTCGTTCTCGTTGCAAATCGGTCAATAGTCCGACCACCGGGTGCGTGTCAACACACCTTCCATCCAACCGACTTTCTTCCTCCTCGTCCCCGGTAACTGTCCTTTCCGCACTCGCCCGCCTCGCAAACACTTCAAACCGGAAGACGCTGCGAAAGAGCGCTGCCCGGTGACCAGAGGGAAAACGGACCAGTGATTCGATCTACAGACCGCAATCGAAGGAGCCAACACGGCTCAGACTTATCGATAAAACACTTTTACAACTACCCTTACATTTCAAGTAATTCAACATTTTTATGACTGTATATGTTGGTAGAACATTTCAAGATTGAATTAAAGTGATAAACTGAAGAAGACCCAGCACCCAGAAACGCCAATGTAGTCGTAGGAACTGAAACTGCAGCTCCCGAACGCTTTGGATTTAACAGGAAACTAAAATGTTGTGCCTGAACGCACATATTTCTATCAAACATAGTCCTAACCCCTGAGCCGTAGTCACGGATAAATTTTGATGAAATACACTCCTGAAATGGAAAAAAGAACACATTGACACCGGTGTGTCAGACCCACCATACTTGCTCCGGACACTGCGAGAGGGCTGTACAAGCAATGATCACACGCACGGCACAGCGGACACACCAGGAACCGCGCTGTTGGCCGTCGAATGGCGCTAGCTGCGCAGCATTTGTGCACCGCCGCCGTCAGTGTCAGCCAATTTGCCGTGGCATACGGAGCTCCATCGCAGTCTTTAACACTGGTAGCATGCCGCGACAGCGTGGACGTAAACCGTATGTGCAGTTGACGGACTTTGAGCGAGGGCGTATAGTGGGCATGCGGGAGGCTGGGTGGACGTACCGCCGAATTGCTCAACACGTGGGGCGTGAGGTCTCCACAGTACATCGATGTTGTCGCCAGTGGTCGGCGGAAGGTGCATGTGCCCGTCGATCTGGGACCGGACCGCAGCGACGCACGGATGCACGCCAAGACCGTAGGATCGTACGCAGTGCCGTAGGGGACCGCACCGCCACTTCCCAGCAAATTAGGGACACTGTTGCTCCTGGGGTATCGGCGAGGACCATTCGCAGCCGTCTCCATGAAGCTGGGCTACGGTCCTGCACACCGTTAGGCCGTCTTCCGCTCACGCCCCAACATCGTGCAGCCCGCATCCAGTGGTGTCGCGACAGGCGTGAATGGAGGGACGAATGGTGACGTGTCGTCTTCAGCGATGAGAGTCGCTTCTGCCTCGGTGCCAATGATGGTCGTATGCGTGTTTGGCGCCGTGCAGGTAAGCGCCACAATCAGGACTGCATACGACCGAGGCACACAGGGCCAACACCCGGCATCATGGTGTGGGGAGCGATCTCCTACACTGGCCGTACACCTCTGGTGATCGTCGAGGGGACACTGAATAGTGTACGGTACATCCAAACCGTCATCGAACCCATCGTTCTACCATGCCTAGACCGGCAAGGGAACTTGCTGTTCCAACAGGACAATGCACGTCCGCATGTATCCCGTGCCACCCAACGTTCTCTAGAAGGTGTAAGTCAACTACCCTGGCCAGCAAGATCTCCGTATCTGTCCCCCAGTGAGCATGTTTGGGACTGGATGAAGCGTCGTCTCACGCGGTCTGCACGTCCAGCACGATCGCTGGTCCAACTGAGGCGCCAGGTGGAAATGGCATGGCAAGCCGTTCCACAGGACTACATCCAGCATCTCTACGATCGTCTCCATGGGAGAATAGCAGCCTGCATTGCTGCGAAAGTTGGATATATACTGCACTAGTGCCGACATTGTGCATGCTCTGTTGCCTGTGTCTATGTGCCTGTGGTTCTGTCAGTGTGATCATGTGATGTATCTGACCCCAGGAATGTGTCAATAAAGTTTGCCCTTCCTGGGACAATAAATTCACGGTGTTCTTATTTCAATTTCCAGGAGTGTATTTGTTGATGTCATAGACATAATGTATCACAAAAATGGTTCAAATGGCTCTAAACATTATGGGACTCAACATCTGACGTCATCAGTCCCCTAGAACTTAGAACTACTTAAACCTAACTAACCTAAGGACATCACACACATCACACCCATGCCCGAGGCAGGATTCGAACCAGCGTGAATGGCTATTGGATATTACAGCGCCATCAATATTAGCGAATACTTTACTATGAATAACAATAATTCAGTACAGTGTTTCAAATTTATATTAAAAAGACACAACAGTACTGAAAGCAAAACACACACACACGCGCGCGTAGTATTGGTTTGTGGCGTTACAATTTTTATATCACTGATGTGCCAAAACATTATGGCCGCCTGGTTAATGATTTGTTTGTCCGTCTTTGAAATGAAATGCATCACTGATTCTGGATATCAGGGATCCGATAGTTTGTGGGTAGGTTTGTGGAGGTATTTGGCATTAGATGTCTCCGCAGAAGTCATATAATTCCTTAAATAGCCGGCCGATGATTTGCGTACATGGTGACACCCAATAGCGACCAAGATGGGTTCAATAGGATTTACATCAGGTTTATTCGGTGGTCGAGAAATCAACGTGAGTTCACTGTAATGCTCCTCAAAAAACTGTAGCACGGCTCCGCCTCCGAGATGCGGACATTATACTTCTGAAACATGACATCACTGTCGGAAAGACATCAACCACGAATGGAAACAGCTGTCAGCGTGTCAGCGATTAAGACCACAGGTTCTTCTCCTTCGGCAGCGATGCCACAGATCATCATCTGTTCTACTTTGCCGAGCAGAAAAGCATCCGAACCTCACGTTCTGTGAAGACTCATGGGCGTCCAATCACTTAGAGCCTAGAGATAGTTTCACTGTCCTTCTACCTCTTTTCGTAGATGGTCACGACAGTAGCACGTGAACATTCGACCAGCTTCACCCTTTTCGAGATGTTCTTTGATAGGCTATTGGTAATAACAATCAGCCCTTTGTGAATTCGCTTATCTCAATGGATTTCTCCATTTGCAGCCCACACCATCGCTAGGGTCATCCCCCGTCTGTGATTGCTCCTCTTTACTTTTGTTACCACCTCACTTACCGAAGGAAGCCACAGGACGACATCGAACGTCACGATGGGCAGTGCTCATTATGATTTATCTTATCAGTGTGTAACACACACCAGATGTAAGATACGGAAGTACTAAAAGCAAATAAGTAGAAAAACATAATTTATTAAAATGTTGGATAACATGCTTGTGATCTAAACTGCAAGATCATAGATCCCATGCAAGCGGTGAGAGATTTCAACGCCACAATACATTAAGTGCACTACCTAGTGTGCTTGATCAAGAAAATTATCTGATGATGGCATAAATCGAAACGCCTCATTTCGGATCAATAAAGTCATTTTGTATTCAGTTACTGACTTATTACCTTGCGACCTACTCAGCTTTTTCATACTACATATACGGTTTACCATGGTCGCTTCCCCCCTGTATGACCTTTTGTAACGACTTTGTATCATCCTTTATGCCAGAATATTGAAAACAACATGGAATAAAATTATGTTCGCTAATGGCTATGTTAGATAGGTCTCCCTTACACTGAAGAGCCAAAGAAACAGGTACACCAGCCTAATATCGTGTAGTGCCCCCGCGAGCATGCAGTAGTGCCGCAAAACGATGTGGCATGGACTCGACTAATGTCTGAAGTAGTGCTGGAAGGAACTGACAACATGAATCCTGCAGGGCTGCCCATAAATCCGTAGGATTACGAGGGGGTTGAGATCTCCTCTGAAGAGCACTTTGCAAGGCATACCAGATATGCTCAATGATGCTCATATCTGGAGAGTTTGGTAGCCAGAGGAAGTGTTTAAACTCAGTAGACTGTTCCTGGTGCCACACTCTAGCAATTCTAGACATGTGGGATGTTGCATTGTCCTGCTGAAATTGCCCAAGTCAGTCGGACTGCACAATTGACATGATAGGATGCAGGTGATCAGATACGTACATGTCACCTGACAGAGTCTTATCTAGACGTATCAGGTGTTTCATATCACTCCAACTGCACACGTCCCCACGATTACAGAGTCTCCACCAGCTTGAACAGCCTTCTCCTGACATGAAGGGTCCATGCATTCATGAGGTTGTTTCCTTACCCGTACTCGTCCATTAGCTCGATACAATTTGAAACGAGATTCATCCGACCAGGCAACACGTTACCAGTCATCAACAGTCCAATGTCGGTGTTGACGGCCCTAGGCGAGGCGTACAACTTTTTGTAGTGCAGTCATCAAGGGTAGATTCGGCTCCGAAAGCCCATATTGATACCATTGCGTTGAATGGTTCGCACGCTGACACCTGTTGATGACCCTGCATTGAAATCTGCAGCAATCTGCGGAAGGGTTACGCTCCTGTCACGCTGAACGATTCTCTTCAATCGTCGTTGTTCCCATTCTTGCAGGATCTTCTTCGGGCACCAGCGATGTCGGCGATTTGATTTTTACGGGATTCCTGATATTCAGGGTACACTCGTGAAATGGTCTTAGCGGAAGCCCACTTCATCGCTACCTCGGTGATGCTGTGTCCCGTCGCTAGTGCGCCGACTATAACACCACGTTCAAACTCACTTAAATCTTGACAACCTGCCATTGCAGCTGACCTAACAACTGCGCGAGACACTTATCTTATAAAGGCGTTGCCGATAGCAACGTCGTATTCTACCTGTTTACATATCTCTGTATTTGAATACGCATACCTATAGCAGTTTCTTTGTGACTTCAGTGTAACTACTGTGAGCTGTTTGTATAATGCATCCCAGTGATATTAAAGGAAACTGTGGGTTCTGGCCCTGAGGTGCCACTCGGGATTGACCCACTGCCGTGTCATCACCTGCCTATGTAGTCACTAGAAGAGGTATGGAGAGTCATGGGATCAGCAAACCTCTCTCCCTGCCGGTGACTTTCTTGATTATCAAGTCGGTACTTTTCGCTCAAGTTACTCTTCAGTTGGCATCACGAGGTTGAGTCATCCCGTTCCAGTCCTCCCACCAAGCGCAAAATCTCTGGCAGTCCCGGGAATCGAACCCGTCTCCTCTCAATGGTAGACATGTAGAACTCTGGGCTACGCAGGCGTACAATGCTATTAATTCATTCTACGTTCATTAAACAAATTATCCTAAAATATATCGTACCCTGCTGGCGACGTACAGAGAGAACGATTCCCTCCTAAAATAATTAATGAATACGCACAGCCCTATGATCATACAAGAAATAGTATACAATGATCAAGCAAGTTTCTTTTTCTGTGTGCTGAGTGGTGTTATAGTGGTGCACAAGCCCAATAAATATGAGTTAGTAATGGCGAATATACTGTTAAAGAATCACAAGAGGAGGAGGTATATTTGGAAAAGGCCGAGAGATGTGGGAAGATATCAGTTAGATTACATCGTGATCAAGCAGAGATTTCGAAATCAGTACGGTTTACCCAATAGCAGAACACTATTTAATAATGATAAAGAGTAGGCTAAAGTTTAAGAGAATAGTCAGGTAGAATGAATGCGAAAAGAACTGAGACACAAGTGTTAAGAAATGAAAAACACTCTTGAAGGTTTCTGATACTGCGATAATGAATAGTTCAGTAGGCAGCTCAGCTGAGGAAGGCTGGACATCTCTGAAAAGGGCAGCCACAGACCATCGGAAGAAAACCGTAGATACAAGGACGGTTAACACAAGAAATACTTCAGTTCACCGACGAAAGAAGGAAATACATAAATGTTGAGGGAAATTCGAGAATACTCAAATGCAAGACACTTAGGAACGAAGTAAACACGAAGTACAGGGCAGCTAAGGCAATATGGCTCCATGTAAAATGTGAAGAAATCGAAAGAGAAAGATTGTCGGAAGGACTAAGTCAGCATGTCGAAAAGTCAAAGCAACTTTCGATGAAATTGAAAGCAAAGGTGGTAACATGAAGTGTGCTTTGGAAACTCCACTGCTAAATGCAGATGAGAGAGCGAACAGGGGAACGGAGTACAATGAAGGCCTCTGCGAGGAGGAAGACTTCTCTGGTAATTGACGATATGCCATCAGACCTTCGGAAGAGCATTATCCATACGCTTCGGAACATCGCAAGAACTGACAAGTAAGAGAATTATCACACAATCAGTATAACAACTCAATAAGCGAAGTTGCTGACAAGAACAATATACAAAAGAATGCAGAAGAGGATCTGCTGCTTGACGATCAGTTTGGCTTTAGGAAAGGTAAAGGCACCAGAAAGGCAGTTCTGACAGTGCGACTGATAATGAAAGCAAGACTGCGAGAAAATCAAGACACTTTTCTAGGTTTTTTTGGGAGAAGACCATGAGCGAAGTGCTCGGATTAAAAAGGGTGTAAGGCAAGGGTGCAGTCTTTCGGCCCTACTGCTAAATCAACACATCGAAGAAGCGATGAAAGAAAAGAAAAGTTCGGGGGTGGAATTAAAATTCAGGGTAAAGAAAAGTTCAAGGGTGGAATTAAAATTCAGGGTGAAAGGATATCAATCATAAGATTCGCTGATGGAGTTGCTTCCCTCAGTGAAAATGAGGAAGAATTGCACGATCTGCTAAATGAAATTAGCAGTCTATGAGTACAGATTATGGATTGAGAGTAAATCGAATAAAGACGAAAGTAATGGGAAGTAGCAGAAATGAGAAAGTGAGATAGTTAATATTAGGTTCGATGGAAACGAAGTAGATGAAGGTACGGAATTCTGCTACCTAGACAATGAAATAACCCCATGACGGACGGAGCAAGGAGGACGTCAAAAGCAGACAAGCACTCGCAAAAAGGGTATTCCTGGCCAAGACAAGACTTTTAGTATCAAACACAGGCCTTAGAGAAGAAAGTTCTGAGAACGTACGTTTGAAGTACAGCACTGTATGGTAGGGAGACATGGACTACGGGAAACCGGAACAGAAGAGAATCGAATCCTATCAGATGTGATGCTACAGAAGAAATTAGGTGGACTAATGATGTAAGGAGTGAGGCGGTTCTCCGCAGAATGGGCCAGCAAAAGGATCATTTGGACAACACTGGCAAGAAGAAGGAACAGGATCATAGAATATCTGTTAAGATATCATGAAGTAACTTCCATTCTACTAGAGGGAGCTGTAAAGCATAAAAACTAGAGAAGGACAGAAATTGGAATACATCGAACAAATAATTGAGGAAGTTGGTTGTGATTGATACTCTGAGATGAAAAAGTCGGCAAAGGAGAGGAACACAAGGCGGGCCGCTTCAAACCAGTCATAAGACAGATGACCAAAACAGACGAACACTATCCAAGTACCAACGAATTTTGGGGAAGTACATCACAAGGCGAACCACATTAGAATGTGTCTACTGGAAATTAGCTTTTTCCGGATGGTAACAAGCACGCTGTGATATCGAACCGCCGCCCAACCATACCGACTAGCGAACAAAAATGAGTCAACTGTATGGAGTAAATTATATGTCCAAGAACTGGAAACAATCTGGAAGAACGTCCAACGCCCAAAACTAAGTGTTAAGAAAGGCCATAAGATCAACCTGCTACAATTAAACTCACTCAACGGAAGAAAATACTCTCAGAAAACATCTCTCGGAAACTGAGAAATTTAGAGTGTCTAATGTTATCGACACGCTACCATACATACACGTCTGTCGAAAGAACAACGACCTCATATGGCAATTATGTAGACAGAATCTAGCTTTGATTTCTTGAACAGTTAACATCTGTGGTACAACCAGTAAAGAGCAATCAATCCTTAACCAAGAAAATTAATTGGATACGATTGGTAGTACACACTCTGCCTAATTCAATTAGTGACCACGACGAATGATCGTGAGAGTAAACATCGCACCCAGGAACTACAAGTAACTAAAGACTTCAATACAGTAAATTTATGCAAACTATGTCTCATAGCTCAAGTTCTGTTCATTCATTCTGCAAATCTGTCATCGGAAGACATTCAAACTAAACTCAAAGACATAAATACGTCTTTGCCGAGAAGAAGAACGCTGCCAATATGCTCTTTTACGCGGCTGGAGGAATCGACGATTGGAACCCGCTACTGAATTACGGCTTCATAAAATTTAGGCCTAATTCACGAGGTGCATTCAAGTTCAAAGGCCTCCGATTTTTTTCTAATTAACTGCTCACCCGAAATCGATGAAACTGGCGTTACTTCTCGACGTAATCGCCCTGCAGACATACACATTTTTCACAACGCTGACGCCATGATCCCATGGCAGTGGCGAAGGCTTCTATAGGAGTCTGTTTTGACCACTGGAAAATCGCTGAGACAATAGCAGTACGGCTGGTGAATGTGCAGCCACGGAGAGTGTCTTTCATTGTTGGAAAAAGCCAGAAGTCACTAGGAGCCAGGTCAGGTGAGTAGGGAGCATGAGGAATCACTTCAAGGTTGTTATCACGAAGAAACTGTTGCGTAACGTTAGCTCGATGTGCGGGTGCGTTGTCTTGGTGAAACAGCACACGCGCAGCCCTTCCCGGACGTTTTTGTTGCAGTGCAGGAAGGAATTTGTTCTTCAAAACATTTTCGTAGGTTGCACCTATTACAGTAGTGCCCTTTGGAACTCAATGGGTAAGGATTAGGCCCTCGCTGTCCCAGAACATGGAAACCATCATTTTTTCAGCACTGGCGGTTACCCGAAATTTTTTGGTGGCGGTGAATCTGTGTGCTTCCATTAAGCTGACTGGCGCTTTGTTTCTGGATTGAAAAATGGCGTCCACGTCTCATCCATAGTCACAACCGACGAAAAGAATGTCCCATTCATGCTGTCGTTGAGCGTCAACATTGCTTGGCAACATGCCAAACTGGCAGCCATGTGGTCGTCCGTCAGCATTCGTGACACCCACCTGGATGACACTTTTCGCATTTTCAGGCCGTCATGCAGGATTTTGTGCACAGAACCCACAGAAATGCCAACTCTGGAGGCGATCTGTTCAACAGTCATTCGGCGATCCCCCAAAACACCACTTTCTCGATCATGTCGTCAGACCGGCTTGTGGGAGCCCGAGGTTGTTTCGGTTTGTTGTCACACGGTGTTCTCCCTTCATTAAACTGTCGCACCCACGAAAGCACTTTCGACACATCCATAACTCCATCACCACAAGTCTCCTCCAACTGTCGACGAATTTCAGTTGGTTTCACACCACGCAAATTGAGAAAACGAATGATTGCATGCAGTTCAAGTAAGGAAAACGTCGCCGCTGGCGGTAAAATTCCATCTGCCGTACGGTGCTGCCATCTCTGGGACGTATTGACAATGAACGCGGCCTCATTTAAAAGCAATGCTCAGGTTTCTATTTCTTTCCAATCCGGAGTAAAAAAATCGGAGACCTTAGAACTTGAATGCACCTCGTATGTCCATCTTTCCCTTGGTCGACCTGTGTCTCTCCTTTCTTTCGTACTGTAGTTCAGGACTTTCATCGGCCATCTCTCATTTTCCATTCTGTCCTCGTGTCGTTTCCACCTCTCTCGGCAGTCAGTTGTTTCCTCATTAACACCATGAACTTTAAACTCCTATCAAATATTTTCATTCTTTATTAAATCTATTCTTTTTCAGCCCTTTACTCTTCTCGAGAATCTCACATCTGCTGCTTATATGTTACTGTCATCTTTCTATATATTTATACAACTCTCAGTCCCATAAAACAGCAATACATGGTTCAGACACATTAATGTGACACCGCCTGTGTTCAACGTTAACTTGCAATAAGAATTCACAGTCGGCAGGTGGTAGCACTACCAGTGTGGGGGGGGGGGGGGGGGGGGGGGCGAGGGGGTCACGGAAAACAGTGCTGTCGCTATAACCCATAAACCGAGTGATGTATCTGTCGTCCAAAAGGGCATGGTCATTGGCTTTCGCGCCAAGGCTGGAAGTGTTTCCGAAACGGATTAAGTTCGTAAATGAGTTTGTAAGCTGTTAGCGTGCCACGGTAGATAAATTATGCCGTGCTTGGCAAAATGGAACTATCGAAAACCAGCGCTGACCAAATGTGGTGCACCGCAGGACAAAGATAACAGGGCTGAACGACAGCTGCAGAGATGTTTACAGGTGAACAGACGTGCAAACGTTGAGCAACTGACCGCCCAGATGAAGTAAGGGCCTACGAACAGTATTATATTGGAACAAATAAGCCCTCGGTCACAAATATTAAGTCAAAATTGACCTGGTGTCGACGCTACTATGAGCGTCGTCTTCAGAATTAGACTAACTGTTCTAAGACGTTTTAGGTATATAGTACATCAATAAAATTAAAGTTCGTACTGACTGGAAAAGATGCAGTACTTACAAGTCACATATTGAAAAAGGTCTGAGCCGGGAAGGCGACGTCATGAACAGCTGTCAGATGGAGAGCCGCTAAGGACTGCTCGTACTGTGAACAAGGGTTGCAACGAGACTGAGGTGCCCACTTTAGAAAGTGTGGGCAAGTAAACATGGTGTTGCTACGAGCGCCATCTAGTAGCCGCAGAAACAACTATGCTACTGCACATTCAAAATTAGACACATGAAAGCATAACCTAAGAATTAATAGGCAGCCGGAGTGGCCGAGCGGTTCTAGGCGCTACAGTCTGGAACCGCGTGACCGCTACGGTCGCAGGTTCGAATCCTGCCTTGGGCATGGATATGTGTGATGTCCTTAGGTTAGTTAGGTTTAAGTAGGTCTAAGTTATAGGGGACTTATGACCACAGCAGTTGATTCCCATAGTGCTCAGAGCCATTTGAACCTAAGAATTAATAATAAAGGGTGAAGTTACATATTTATCTGCTTTAAATAGAGATACATTTTGTAACGTAAAAAACGTTAGTTATGACATACAAGAAAACAGAAAATATGTGACAGGCAAACAACATTTCGGTAAACTGCATGAGGAAATCTGAACCAAAGAGCAAGCAATGGTTTTAAACAGTCAAAAAAGTTTTTATTTCGCAGCTGCAGCTGTTCGTTGAGAATGAGGCCATCATCACGAGTGAGATGTTTGAAAATCTCCAATTCCTCTAAGACATCTAACCTACGCCCCTTCTTTTCGGTATGCAGAATTTAGGGGACTGGCGCCGTTCTTTCTCAAAAGATGTTCTTTATATCTGATGGTGGAAGCACGTCCAGTTTGCCCTATATAATAGGAGGAGCAGGTATCGCAGATGATATTATAAACAACAGAACTTTCTGTAGGGGAGCGAATGGATTTCAAATTATGAATGAAGTTTCTGTTTAAATTATTATTAGTAGAGAAGACAACATTGCAGTTGTATTTGTTGCGAAGCATGCGCTGAATCTAATAGGAAATGGGTTCTATGAAAGGAATAGAAAAACGTTTTTTTTCTTTTTGGGTTAATTTCAGTGCATGAGGTGTTGAGCGTGGTAGTTCTTGCAGTTTTCTTTTTTAGGATATTGTCCACTATGTTAGGCGTATATTCGTTATTGACTGCTATTGTTTTAAGTAAATTAATCTCCTCATTAAACGTTTCTGTTGAAAGTGGTATGGAGGTGGCTCGGTGGACGGCACAGTGAAAAAAGGGCCATTTTTTGAGACTGTGGATGAAAAGAGGAAGCAGGTACGATTTGGTCAGTACACGTTTCTTTTCGAAAAATATTGAAAGTGATGTTATTGTCTTCTGTTGTAAGCGTCAAGTCTAAATAATTTAATTGGCGGCTATCATTTTCGAGTTCAACAGTGAAAGAAATTTTTTCATGGAGGTCGTTAAAAAGTTAAAATATGTGATCAATTCTATCGGCGGGTCCGTTATAGATGACTAGAATATCATCAACGTATCTTGTGTAAGAAAGGATACCTAGTGAAGCGGCTGAGACACGGTTAAACAGCTTTTTTTCTCGGGAATTGATAAAGATGTCGGCAAGGATGCCGGCTAATGGGTTGCCCATAGCGAGCCCATCAGACTGCTGGTACAGTTGTCCGTTGAATTCAGAGTACTTGACAACGACATTAATGAGATTCATAAAGTCGGTAATCTGTTCTTCTGATAGATCCTTTTTTCAATTGACGTAAGTTTTCTTCCACAATGATGAGCGTCTCATGTACTGGGACATTGGTATAAAGATTTTTAATATCAAAGGAAAAAAGCTTGGTGTCTGAACTGCATACTAAGTTTTTAATATTTTGGACCAAAACGTGGCTGTTAGGAACGGAATAATTATTTTCGAAAACGAAGGATTTTTCAAAGTTTCGTGCAGAAATCGGGCCAAATCGTGATGTGTGCTATTCATGCTGCTATTATTAATGCTTAGGTTATGCCTGAATCAGCTGCATCACAATTTCATGTGTCTAATTTTGAATGTAGAGCAGCCTAGTTGGTTCTGCGGCTACTAGATGGCGCTCATAGCAACACCATGTTTACTTCCCCACACTTTCTGAAGTCGGCACCTCAGACTCGTTGCAACCATGTTCACAGTACGAGCAGCCCTTAGCGGCTCGCCATCTCTCAACTGTTCATGACGTCACCTTTCCGGCTCAGATCTTTTTTAATATGTGACTTGTAAGTACTGCATCTTCTCCAGTCAGTACAAACTTTAATTTTATTGATGTACTATATACCTAAAACGTCTTAGAACAGTTAGTCTAATTCTGAAGACGACGCTCATAGTAGCGTCGAAACCAGGTCAATTTTGACTTAATATTTGTGACCGAGGGCTTATTATCTTCCAACATAATTCTGACACAGTCACAGCTATGTTCAAAGTTTTGCCTACCAACAGTGTTTCTCCGGCGACTGTTCACCAAACGCTGCTGCGTATGAGCCTCCGCGGCAGGCGCCTGGTTCATGTACCCTTGCTGACTGCTGTTCATCGGCGATGAAGGCTGGAATTTCCCCGCAAGTAATGCCACTGGACGTCCACTGACTGGTGGCGGGTGGCCTTTTCAGATGACTGATGGCCGTTGGCGTGTACGTCTGAATGCAAGACCTTGCAACAACCATCGGAAGCGTCCAGACCCGCGGACGGAACGTTATGGTCTAGGAAATATTTCAGTGGCATTCCCGGGTGATCTCGTGATTCTGGATGGCACAGTGGATCAACATAAAAAGCATCTATCCCTGGGGACCATTTCCACCCCCTTTTCAGTTTCTTTTTACTCGACACGATGGCATCTACCAGTAGGTAACGCAAAGTGTCATACAGCTCGCATTGTACCTGCGTGGTTCGCAGAACAAAAAAAGAAAAAAAATGGTTGAAATGGCTCGGAGCACTATGGGACTCAACATCTGTGGTCATCAGTCCCCTAGAACTTAGAACTACTGAAATCTAGCTAACCTAAGGACATCACACAACACCCAGTCACCACGAGGCAGAGAAATTCTCTGACCCCGCCGGAAATCGAACCCGGGAACCGGGGCGTGGGAGGCGAGAACGCTACCACACGACCAGGAGCTGCGGACAGTTCGAAGAACACCAGGATAACTTTCCTGTACTCCCTTGGCTACCAACCTCGTCGTAATTTAACCCTATCGAGAATGTGTGGGACCACCGTGATTGGGCTCTTCGCGCCATTTATCCTCAACCGAGAAACCTACCGCTGCTGGCCACGGTACTGGAGCAGGCGTGGATCCACATCTCTGTCGGTACCTTCCAGAATTGGAAGAACTTTCTTCCTGCGAGTCTCGAGCTGCAAAAACTGGTAATTCAGGCTTTTGTCAGGTGCGTATATTTACTAGTCAGTGTAGTATAGCCATAGTTCTGTAAAATTAAATTTTTGTACCTTTTTGGGTTTTGTAGTTAAATATTGTTTCTTGTTCGAGATACTTTTTGAAATTGTAAGGCTTTTCTTGTATATCATAATTATAGCTTCTGTTGCAGTCCGACTATTTAAAATGTTGTCAAATACTTTTTTCGACTGTATTCGGCAGTTATATTGAAAGGTCATATCATTTGTCTTACTTAATGATATTTTCATATTGTATTCTGTACATATTGGCTTTTGCTATTTACTATTAAATGGAGGTAGTTCTCAACCTTTTGTATTGTTAGTTTGTTATTTGTAAATATTATTGCACTTACAGTAGTGTGTTTATCTAATTTATTTCATGAATAACTGTCTGACTTCCAGTTTTTAAGGACATTGCCAACATAAATATTGAATGAAGTGCTGGAATGGGAACAGCCCTGTTACACTCCTTGTTTTATTTTTGCCTGATATGTCCTTTCCTTCCTTTCCTTTATTATTCATCATCATCATCATCGCTGTCATCAGCTCCTTCCAAAGATTACACGTTAGTGTCTACCGTTTCAGTCTCTGACATCTGTCCAACTTTTACGAGATCTATCTAGTTCTCTCTTCACAGTCGATTGAAAATTCAGTATTTGTTTGGGCATTCAATTTTCTATCATTCTATCAAATTATCCTTCAGTTTCATTCTATTTTCTTCTATCTCGCTATTAAAATATTTCTAAGTCTCATCTTATCGTTTCATTCATTATTTTATACATTTTTGGAGTCACATATCTCATGAACTTCATCTCTGCTACCTGCGTACTTTTTCGTAACTATATACAGGAGTTGGGTACACCCATAACGTTACAGAATTTCATTTGTGCTTCTTAACTACATTTTTCCAGTTCTCCCGTAGACAGCTTAAATTTATTTACCTTCATCTCGACGTCTTTGTTATAGTAAAACTAATATTACATCAAACGTAACTGAACTGACATTCTTGTTCTAAAATTTTCTCTGTTCTTATTATTTTCGATGTGATTGGATGTTTCCCTTTGAAGCTCTCATTTTTATCTTATTTGTAGATATACTTAAACTGGAGGACATTGCATTTTGATTCAATCTACTTATTGCTGTTTGTAATCTATCTTCTGTTTCCTGTCTAATTATCTGGTCATCACTGTATAATAGAGTACTTAATTGTATGCTGTATTCTTTTTCAATTCCTAACTGTATTTCAGGTTTCACCTTCATAACAAGGTCGTCCACATGTTACTTAAATAAAGTGTGTGATACAATACACAATTGTCCTACAACATGGGTTGTTCATATTTCATCCGACATTTTCCAACCTGAGGTTAAAACTGTTTTCCTATTTATACACAGACTCTTTATGGATTTAATAAGACGTTTAGGAAAACCTTTTATTTGTAATGACGTGCGAGGTAGCCGCTCCGTCTATGAGCGCCTTGTCACGGTTCGCGCGGCTCCTCCTGCCGGAGGTTCGAGCCCTCCCTCGGGCCATGGGTGTGTCTGTTTTCCTTAGCGTAAGTGAGTTTAAGTTAGATTAAGTAGTGTGTAAATCAAGGGACCGATTACCTCAGCAATTTGGTCGCATAGGAACGTACCACAAATTTCCTTTTTCAGAACTTCCTTCTGTAAGGCCTGCGTTTGATGCTATAGACATCTTTTATCCAGGAATGCCCTTTTTGCGAGTGCCAGTCAGATTTTGATGCGCTCTTTGCTCCGTTCGTCTTGGGATATTTTACTGCCTAGGTAGCAGAATTCCTTAACTTCATCTACTTTGTAACCATTGATCTTAATGTTGACTTTCTCGTTGTTCTCATTTCTGCTACTTCACATTACTTTCGCCTTTAACGATTTACTCATTAGACAGTTAATTCCATCTAGCAGATCCTGTCATTCTTCCTCATTTTCACTGAAGGAAGCTATGTCATAAGCGAATCTTATCATTAATATTCTTTCACCCTGAATTTTAATTCCACTCTTGAACCCTTTTTTTTACTTCTCTCTTTGCTTCTTCAATGTGTAGACTCAGTAGTAAGGGCGAAAGATTGCACCCCTGCCTTACACCCTTTTTAATCCTAGCACTTCATTTTTGGTCTTTTGGTCTTATGGTTCCCGCCTGGTTCGTTTCCTAGTTCGAGAAATCGTAGGAACGTGTCTTGATTTCTTGCTTTCATTACCAGTCGCACTGTCAGAACTGCTTCTCTCCTGCCTTTACCTTTCCTAAAGCAAAACTGATCGTCGCGCGCCGGCCGGAGTGGCCGAGCGGTTCTAGGCGCTACAGTCTGGAGCCGCGCGACCGCTACGGTCGCAGGTTCGAATCCTTCTTCGGGCATGGATGTGTGTGATGTCCTTAAATTAGTTAGGTTTAAGTAGTTCTAAGTTCTAGGAGACTGATGACCTCAGAAGTTAAGTCCCGTAGTGCTCAGAGCCATTTGAACCATTTTTTTATCTTCATGCAACAGATTCTTTTCTCCATTCTTTTGTACATTATTCTTGTCAGCAACTTGGATGCATCAGCTGTTATACTGATTGTGTGATAATTCTCTTACTTGGTGGTTCTTGCGATCTTCGGAATCGTATGGGTACTGTTTTTCCGAAAGTCTGATGTTGTATTCTCAGTTATCAGACAAGTCTTGTTCTCCGTTCAGCTATTCGCTCTCTCCTCTGCATTTAGCAGTAGAATTTCCATAGCACTCTTCATGGTACCACCTTTGCTTTTAATTTCATTGAAAGTTTGGTCCCATAGGAACTTACCACAAATATCCAAAATTTATTTGTAATATTTTCCTTTATTTCATGGTGTAAGCTTTTTGATTGTCCATAGCAGATGTGGTGGATAGCCATCGTTATTCATTATTGTCCATAATTTATTTCCACCAACTTAGTCGAAAATTTTTTCATAATCTATAAATGTCTTTCTGTACACAAGTGTCCAACGGGTCTCGTTCTGTATTATATTCAGATATTCGCAAGCTAGTTTAAATAATCCAAAGGAAGACGTTCGTCACCTCGAGATGGTTTACGGGGGCACCTGGCGTCGAGACAAATTCGCAGCGGAAATGTTTTTGTGATCATCTGCCACAGAATTAATTCGCCATCGGACCATTAGCTTCATCGCCTTTCGACCTCGCAGCAGCAGGAAGAGCGGCCTAACTCCAATTACGCCGGCCCTCGCGGGTCGTGGGAGTCGTTTTTGCACCTTGGCCCCTGCAGGGTCCGTCTGACGCGTAAATTATGAGCCGCCATTAGAGCAACACGGCGCGCGCCGGCGCCTGACAAATGACGTACTCTCGCAATCTTGACGCTCGCCTGTCTCAGCAACGGGAACATCTTCCTCCGCTGTTAACGGGCCGTGTTGTGCCCGTCACCCAAATGACAGAAAGATGTCTAATTTCTCTTGTCTCTCTGGCCCCATCCCTCACTCTCTCCGCGTTCTCAGAGCTAAGGCGTAGGAAATCCGCCGGTCGCGAGCAAACAAACATGTTCTACACAGAAAATGCTGTGAAATACCATTTAACCTACTGTAATTCTGATAGCCTTGTTAGAGCCAGCCATAACAAAACTCATCCATCTCCTGTAAAATATGTATGATACAGTGTATCGTTCAAATGTACAACGACTGCTGAAGGCTAACGTCTAAAATTATATTATTAATTTCGACGAATAATAATAGATCACTCAGTAACAAGAATGCAACGAAAGAAAACAAATAGTAATATTTTGATTTTCAGTTTTATTAAATGGAAAAATGTTTCGTGCTTTAAGCATAAACATTCCGTGTCATGGAAAAATTATTGTTAGAATTACATCACATTGTAGGTTAGTGCTACTAAGACGAATTCTGTAATACACGATTTGAGCTTGTAAAACCATAACTCTAATGCCGTACTGATTTCTTTTGCTTTTGTTTCATTTAATATTACATCGTTAAGCTCCTGTAAATGTGTTTGAGTGAATAGATAACACAGAATTGTATACTCCTTTCTTTGTACAAACTTTGATGTCATGGTTTGGTTCTATGCAAAGTAGTGTATCTGTCATTTAAATTCTTTGTCCCATTTGGAGGGAACGAAACTTACTGTATATAATTGTAATTTTGTGTGAATAATTTTTGGTAGAAATATCAATATGTGCAAATGTTCTGTTTTATTTATTGTATTTGTTTGCTGTTATGTAAACTGCTGATCCTCACTTAGGGTTCGTAGTTTGTATGTAAAAGGTGTTGTGGTTCCCCTCGGGAACGGAACTGCGTAGCGCGCACAAATTGTGGTTGGCCTATGTAGAAAGGGTGGAACAAGAGTCAGTCGGGGGCGAGCCACCAGCCGGGGGCGAGCTACCAAACTGTGCACTGCCATGTAAAAGATGCATATTGTGCTGGTTCCGAGAGAGGATTTTTCTGCTACTTTCCAATGCCTCGGATGGATGGATGGATAAATAGCTGGAATTATTCTGGAATTTGTATCTATCATCGCCACCAAGAAATGACAGAGTCCAGCAATTCTACCTGCAATTCCACCTACCGACATGCAATCGCCACCACATTGCACAATCACTGTAATGGAGCACTATAGCAATGTACAGTGAAGGATCAGCTTAATGGATGTGTTAGTGTGCTCAAATATAAGGTAATTTATAACTGAATTTATGTACCTACCTTGATTTTTCTCCTTATCATAACACCTCTCAGGTTCCTCTCCGTTTGAACTAAAGTGATTTCCGAGTGTCCTTACTGAAAGAACATTAAAACCCAGTGTTTTTGCTAACTGATGCTCCTTGAACATAGTAAAAAAAAAAGTTAAAGTTAAAGTGGCAAGACAGTGAGTTAAAGTTAATGATGCTTGCTGAAAATAATTTTCATAGTAAAACTGCTGATTAATGTGTTGTTGCCAACTTCAAATTAAAAGTTCTTAAGACTGAGGCTTATAAAGTTTTGCTTAGTAAATTATCACATTACTGCCTGTTGTGAATCGCAGAAGGTGAGTCAGTATCTTAAATATATGTTAATTTTGTCTCTCACTGTAGTAAAAGTGGAAAACTGCAGTTGTGAAACGTTATGTACTTATGTTTGCTAAGTGTTTGTCTCTCTTGTGTATTAGAAGTGCATATGAATAGTATAACAGGATCCATAGTTTGTCTATTGTGTTAATGCTCGGTAACATGTAACGGAAAGACCATTAATTATGAAGACCATAATTTCTTTATTCAAATGATAGTGAGAAGCAACCTGTTAGTGGATTCTAATTAACTCTCATTCTAAATAATAAAGTATTTAACTGAGAGAGACTTAACCTATATCCAATTAATGATTCTGCAGTGAATAGTAATAATAACGTTGTAAAGACCATTCAGTTTGTGTAAGCCCTGAAAGTAATAGTGTGTTTCGGTATCTGTTATAATTTTGCAAATAGTTTGTGCTGCTCTAACCTGTTAGCTTCAATCATATCAACATATATATGTGTCAAGAGTTCACTGCACTCGCGTGTGACAAAGTATAGGTTGTGTTTATCCATTAAAGTTATTAATAACTATTTTCTTGAACGAGAATGTTAATCATTCTCTTGCCTAGTTAGGCTGGTGACCGTTTTCTTTATCCGTTGAACAGTGCAGATAGGCAAAATTTTGTTTGTTACTGTTCAAATATTTACGTAATTCTGACTTTCATTTTCGATAAGCCACCTCCGTTAGGTACAACACGGTCAACATAACAAAATTCCTCTCAGAGGGTAACACTGCTCTGTTGCTGTATACCATAATTGCTTTAACAACATAGTTTTATTTCACGACCTGCTTCCACCATTAATGTCATGGTACAGCAGTAGCAGACGGTAGTGTTATAAGCTTCTCATTAAGATGATGGGAGTTGCTACATAAAAGATATTTTTTGAATACACGGAAGTTAACTTATCACAAATGTCAAAAGGTATCAGTTGAACTGTACCGCTGCAGAACGTACCTCAAGAATAAAGTTGCAAATGAACAGAAAATAATTTGGGTACTTCTTGTTCAGTAGTATTAAGAAGAAAAGTTCTTGTTTAAAAATATAGGCGACACGGTCCAAGAAAAGAAGAGATACAACAAAGTGGCTAAGAAACGACATCGAAAGAATTTTGCGTATTCGCGAAAGTAAAACTACTGCACAAGAACTTAGTACGAATGTAAAAGAAACTTTCAGACATACAATGATCTTAAACGAGACTCACAGATCAATTCTAACGACATTTATAGTATATGTCCAACTTTCCGAGGTCGATCACACCGTTGTATCATTACCTATACTGATTCCATAAAAGAATGGGGTATAATTAGACAGGTCAAATACGATCAGACTTGAAGAAGAATATAATAATTCCAATTATAGAGAAATCAGTTGCTGCATATATGAAAATCACGAAACTATCGGTTGAACAAGACGTGGATGCGAAATACTAACACCAATTCATTACAGAACATTGGAAAAACCGGTAGAAGATCCGTTTGGATTCCGAAGAAATGTACAAACATGTGAGGCAATACTGGTCCTATGACATATATTAGAAGATGTGTTAAGGAAAGGCAAACCTACGTTTACAGCATTTGTAGACTTAGAGAAAGCGGTTAACCTTGTCAACTGGAATATTTTCGTTGCAATGATGAAGGCATCAAGGGTAAATCATAGCGAGCGGAAAGCTATTTGCAACTTGTACAGAAACCAGACAACAGTCATAAAAGTCGCGGGACATGAAAGGGTAGCAGTGGTTGAGAAGGGCATAAGAGAGGGTTATAGCTTTTCCTCGATATCTCGGTTGAAACCAACGGTCGAGATCGCAATAATATTTGTTTATTTACCAGTTTCGGCTTATGTTAAAGCCGTCTTCAGAACTTTTGGTCCTGCAAGGTTGTAGCGTTTACCCCTATGTCTGGCGCTGGCGGCTCCTCGGTTTTCTCGTGATACCACGATCGTACACTGTGATGTGACTGATGGCTGTAGAGCCACGGGTGAAGTAGTGTTCACTTCGAGGGCCAACTATGGATTATGGCATCAACAGCCAATGGTAAACGCTTCACAAGAACTGAAGTGTCGTTGCTGTGTGAAATTTGCACAGAAAGTTCTCGTAGACCACATACGAGTAGATAAGACATTAGAGCATTACAAAGTATCAGGAAAGCAGTAATTTATGTTAAAATAACGTAAACAAACATACAAAACAACAGAAGAACTAGTGTAATCTATGACACTGGTATAAAAGACAAACAGATCGTTCTTATTCATGTTTGGTTGATAAACGAATAAACCAGAGAGTGGTATTATATGCACATATAGGTATTATTATATAAAGACGTAATAACAGATAAAATTACATTAAAAAATATAACCATCAAAATACACGTCATTGTTTATTCACTAGCCAGTGCCCTCTGATAAGACTTCAAAAGCACGCCGTTGTCTAACAACGTGAAGTTAAGACGGCCGCCATGATATGATAAACATGTGTACCGAAAAGGACGCCGTTGTCATGGTAACGTAACGGCGGGGGTGGCATTTGAGAAACCAAACCCAAAAAAGTGCGCCTGGGGATGCCGACCACGAACAGGTACCGATTCGGGTTCACATCATCAAAGACGGTCGTGCCAACGACTCATAAATAAATGCTGTAGGAAAGTTACCTAGTAACATCCAGGGCCATTAGTGAGACCACATGTGGTGACACATCAACAACCACAGCAGCTACTGCTGTCAAGGTGCCATAGTGACAGAGTGAGCTCTGTGTGGACGTTTTCATGCCACGGGCTTCTAGAAACTTCAATATATATGCGACATCGTGTTGCTAGTAATCTGATGTTACAGGGCTGTACAAATCTTAACGGTACAAGGATACATTAATAGTATTCTATAAATTTGCAAGAAAGGAAATACAATACGTGAAAACTATAGATATGCGACAATACATATTAAATTAGCTGGTTCCAAATTACACTATAAAATGATAACTATGTGAGATAAAAAGCTTCTTCACAATAAGGTGACGCTAACCTACAACACTGGCCATTAAAATTGCTCTACCAGGAAAAAATGCAGACAATAAACGGGTATTCATTGGACAAATATATTGTACTTGAACTGACACGTGATTACATTTTCACGCAATTTGGGTGCATAGATCCTGAGAAATCAGTACCCAGAACAACCACCTCTGCCCGTAATAACGGCCTTGATACGCCTGGGCATGCAGTCATAGCATGGATGGCGTGTACACGTACAGCTGCCCATGCAGCTTCAACACGATACCACAGTTCATCAAGAATAGTG
Organism: Schistocerca gregaria; assembly: GCF_023897955.1. Lineage (NCBI taxonomy): Eukaryota > Metazoa > Arthropoda > Insecta > Orthoptera > Acrididae > Schistocerca > Schistocerca gregaria. The sequence continues at coordinate 161,741,465 of NC_064923.1, read as the reverse complement.
ACGCGTATTGTGACGAGCCAGTTGCTCGGCCACCACTGACCAGACGTTTTCAGTTGGTGAGAGATCTGGAGAATGTGCTGGCCAGGGCAACAGTCGGACATTTTCTGTATCCAGAAAGGCCCGTACAGGACCTGCAACATGCGGTCGTGCATTATCCTGCTTAGATGTAGGGTTTCGCAGGGATCGAATAAAGCGTAGAGCCACGGGTCGTAACACATCTGAAATGTAACGTCCACTGTTCAAAGTCCCGTCAATGCGAACAAGAGGTGTCCGAGACGTGTAACCAATGGCACCCCATACCATCACGCAGGGTGATTCTCCAGTATGGCGATAACGAATACACGCTTCCAATGTGCGTTCACCGCGATGTCGTCAAACACGGATGCGACCATCATGATGCTGTAAACAGAAATTGGATTCATCCAAAAAAAACACGTTTTGCCATTCGTGCACCCAGGTTCGTCGTTGAGTACACCATCGCTGGCGCTCCTGTGTGTGATGCAGCGTCAAAGGTAAACGCACCCATGGTCTCCCCTGCTGATAGTCCATGCTGCTGCAAACGTCGTCGAACTGTTCGTGCAGATGGTTGTTGTCTTCCAAACGTCCCCATCTGTTGACTCAGGGATCGAGACGTGGCTGGAAGATCCGATACAGCCATGAAGATAAGGTGCCTGTCATGTCCACTGCTATTGATACGTGGTCGTTGGGATCCAGCACGGCGTTCCGTATTACCCTCCTGAATCCACCGCTGCCGCAATCGTGATAGGCTACAATCCGACCTTTAGCAAAGTCGGAAACGTGATGGTACTCATTTCTCCTCCTTACACGAGGCATCACAACAACGTTTCACCAGCTAACGCCGTTCAACTGCAGTTTGTGTATGAGAAATCGGCTGGAAACTTTCCTCATTTTAGCACGTTGTAGGTGTCGCCACCGACGCCAACCTTGTGTGCATGCCCTGAGAAGCTAATCATTTCCATATCGCAGCATCTCCTTCCTGTCGGTTAAATTTCGCATCTGTACCACGTCATCTTCGTGGTGTAGAAATCTTAATGGCCAATAGTGTACATGTGAAACATGAATAAGTAGTGGTATTGTAATTAAGTTTCATAAAACCAAGATAAGACAAGATACAAGGTATGAGTCGTAAATTAAAACAGGGAAAGCAGTATCCTTGGGTTCAAATCATATTCTGAAAAAGTTCAAAATATGCTTTATCTTGAAATTCTATGTGTTCGTTATTCAAACTGTGCATTGAAGAAGCAGTAAGAGAAACCTAAGAACCATTTCGAGTAGGAATTAAAGTTTAAGGTGAAGATATAAAAACCTTGATGTTAGCCGATGACACTGTAATTCTGCCAGAGACAGTAAAGGACTTGGAAGAGAAGTTGAGCGGAATGGACAGGAAACGAGAAAAATGAAGTAGTAGAGTAATTTAGTTATTTGGGTAGCAAAATAACTGATGATGACCTAAGTAGAGAGGATATAAACTGTATATTGGCTATGACAAGCCAAGCATTTCTAAAGAAGAAAAATTTGTTAACATCGAATATAGACTTATGAGTTAGTAAGTCTTTTCTGAAGATATTTGTCTTGAGTGTAGCAATGTATGTAAGTGAACCATGGACGGTAAATAGTTTAGAAAAGTAGAAGATATGAATTTTTAGAAATGGGGTGCTACAGAAGAATGTTGAAAATTAGATGGGTTAGCTCACGTAGCTCAGGAGGAAGTACTGTATAGACTGGGGGAGACAAGAAATTCGTGGCGCAACCTAAAAGAGGGGATTGGTTGATAGGACACATTCTGAGATATCAAGGGATCGCTGGTCGTGGTGGCCGAGGGGTTCTAGGCGTTACAGTGTGGAACCGCGAGACCTCTACGGTCGCAGGTTCTAATCCTGCCTCGGGCATGGATGTGTGTGATGTCCTTAGGTTAGTTAGGTTTAAGTAGTTCTACGTCCTAGGGGACTGATGAACTCAGAAGTTACGTCCCATAGTGCTCAGAGCCATTTGATCCATTTGAACACCAAGGGATCACCAGTTTAGTATTGGAGGCAAGTTTGGAGGGCAAAAATCGTAGAGGGAGGCCAATACAACAAGCAGATTGAGAGAGGATGTAGGTTGCAGTAGTCATTCAGAGATGAAGAGGCTAGGACAGGATAGAGTAGCATAGAGAGTTTGCATCAGACCAGTTTTCGGACTGAAGACCACAACAACAATTCTGTGCAGGCGTACGTGTTGTTTGTTTATTTTTGCATTGCTTTCTGAAAAGCAGTTCGTAGAGTACACTCGATGTATCCAAAAGTCCCTCATTAGAGTTTTCATCTATATCTACATGAGTATCCTGTCTATACTTAACTTTTTTGCAAAGGATTCATAGAACCACCCTCAGACTGTTCTTCGGTCGTTCCATTCTCGAATGAAGCGGAGAAAATGAGCACCCAAATATTCGCTTTCTCTTATTTTCTTTCGAAGGTCGTTTCTCGCTGAATATGTGAGCGTCCCGAGAAAGATCTAGCAGCAATGAAAAAGTCTTTGTCTTAATGGTTACCGCCTATATATCACATCAGTGTGAATGTCTTCCCTATTTCATTATAATACAAAACTAGCTACTCTTCTCTGAACTTTTTCGATGTTCGTTGTCAATCCGATTTGATAAGGATCTCATACCACGCAGCAGTTCTCCAGAAGAGGACGGACAAACTAGTGTAGGGAGTCACTTCAGTAGAATTTTTTTCATCTGCTCTGTGTTCTTCCTATAAAACAGTCTTTCGTTTTCCTTTCCACGACATTTTCTATGTAATGGTCGCCATTGTAATCCCTAGGAATTCAGTCGAATCGACAACCTTTAAATCTGTGTGACTTATCATGTAATCGAAATTTTATAGTACTCAAGCGGTGGACCTCACGCTTTTCATTGTTCTGGATCAAATGATAATTTCCTGTATAAAACATTTTGCAATTTGTTTTGATCAGTGATGATTTTGCTAGACTCTAAATGACAGCCTCATCTGCAAACAATCTTAGAAAGCTCCTCAGTTTGTCTCCTTGATCGGTATAGATTAAGAATAGCAGAAGGCCTATAATACTTACTTGGGGAACCTCAATTACCAATTCTATTTCACTAGATGAGTTACCGTCAACTACAGTACTATGAACTATGAAATCACAAATCCAGTCCTACAACTGAGTCGATTCTCATTAATCATACAGTTCCACTGGAGTCCGCTTGTTAGGGACGGTGTCAAAAGCCACATGGAAATCTCTAAATATGGAATCAGCTGGATATCCCTTCATCATAATGAGCATCATCATTTTCCAACTCCAGTTTCCCTGGAGTGGTGTACGAGCTCTCGTTATCTCCTTGTCTTCATACACCTGTTTCCGGGCAACTATCTTTTTGTGTCCTTTCTCCTCCACATCTAATCTTACAGTCTCTATGCAGCGTTTTCTTCGTCTTCCCCTTGCTCTTCTTCCTACTAGTTTCAGATTGAAATACTTTTCACCAGGTCTTGCACTGTTCATTCTCATTATGTGACCATATCACTGAAGCCCGCGTTTCTCTACGACACTGGTAACAGGAATCTCAATACAGCTACTTTCCTATTCACCTCATTCCTAATTTTGTCCTTTCTAGTTGTTTGATTCATACTTCTAATGAATCTCATTTCTGTTGCCTGAGGTCTTTGTTTAGTGGGGTCCATGTTTATAAACCACAAGTAAGGATTGGTACGAAATAATTGTGGTACATGGTCGCTTTTGCTTTTCGTGGCATTTTATCGTCCCAGAAAAGATTTATGATTTGACTGTAAAAACTGGATGCTTTCTGTATCCTGCTAAGTACTTCCTGCTTAATGGTGCTGTCTATAGAGAACATGCTTCCTAGGTGCTTGAAATGGAGAATAGATTCTACTTTGACTCCCACTAGAAATACACTCCTGGAAATGAAAAAAAGAACATATTGACACCGGTGTGTCAGACCCACCATACTTGCTCCGGACACTGCGAGAGGGCTGTACAAGCAATGATCACACGCACGGCACAGCGGACACACCAGGAACCGCGGTGTTGGCCGTCGAATGGCGCTAGCTGCGCAGCATTTGTGCACCGCCGCCGTCAGTGTCAGCCAGTTTGCCGTGGCATACGGAGCTCCATCGCAGTCTTTAACACTGGTAGCATGCCGCGACAGCGTGGACGTGAACCGTATGTGCAGTTGACGGACTTTGAGCGAGGGCGTATAGTGGGCATGCGGGAGGCCGGGTGGACGTACCGCCGAATTGCTCAACACGTGGGGCGTGAGGTCTCCACAGTACATCGATGTTGTCGCCAGTGGTCGGCGGAAGGTGCACGTGCCCGTCGACCTGGGACCGGGCCGCAGCGACGCACGGATGCACGCCAAGACCGTAGGATCCTAAACAGTGCTGTAGGGGACCGCACCGCCACTTCCCAGCAAATTAGGGACACTGTTGCTCCTGGGGTATCGGCGAGGACCATTCGCAACCGTCTCCATGAAGCTGGGCTACGGTCCCGCACACCGTTAGGCCGTCTTCCGCTCACGCCCCAACATCGTGCAGCCCGCCTCCAGTGGTGTCGCGACAGGCGTGAATGGAGGGACGAATGGAGACGTGTCGTCTTCAGCGATGAGAGTCGCTTCTGCCTTGGTGCCAATGATGGTCGTATGCGTGTTTGGCGCCGTGCAGGTGAGCGCCACAATCAGGACTGCATACGACCGAGGCACACAGGGCCAACACCCGGCATCATGGTGTGGGGAGCGATCTCCTACACTGGCCGTACACCTCTGGTGATCGTCGAGGGGACACTGAATAGTGCACGGTACATCCAAACCGTCATCGAACCCATCGTTCTACCATTCCTAGACCGGCAAGGGAACTTGCTGTTCCAACAGGACAACGCACGTCCGCATGTATCCCGTGCCACCCAACGTGCTCTAGAAGGTGTAAGTCAACTACCCTGGCCAGCAAGATCTCCGGATCTGTCCCCCATTGAGCATGTTTGGGATGGATGAAGCGTCGTCTCACGCGGTCTGCACGTCCAGCACGAACGCTGGTCCAACTGAGGCGCCAGGTGGAAATGGCATGGCAAGCCGTTCCACAGGACTACATCCAGCATCTCTACGATTGTCTCCATGGGAGAATAGCAGCCTGCATTGCTGCGAAAGGTGGATATACACTGTACTAGTGCCGACATTGTGCATGCCCTGTTGCCTGTGACTATGTGCCTGTGGTTCTGTCAGTGTGATCATGTGATGTATCTGACCCCAGGAATGTGTCAATAAAGTTTCCCCTTCCTGGGACAATGAATTCACGGTGTTCTTATTTCAATTTCCAGGAGTGTATATTAGTGGTTGTTCCTTACCTGTCTTTGTTTTACTTATTTTTAGCCCAAAATTTTTGAATGTGTAGTTCCAAATTCAAGTTTCTTCTGTGCTTCAGCTTTTGTCTCTCCCCACACTATCAAATCATCAATAAAAACCTGGTCATTTGTTTCTCTGCGATATCCCCTGGCGATTCCTTACCCTAACAAGACAATCATACAGATATTAAATTATACAGTACCACTTAAAAATAAATACATATAAAAATTATAGTCAATTAGAAAGAATATGAAATAAAATAGCAACGCAACATAAAAACAAATATGCTTGTATTAACATGAATTTTTGTTGCCACCCTTTGGTTTGCGGCTACACCGGTATAGATTCGACTTTCGTCTGCATCGAGAAGATAAATAGCCTACACCTACAGCCACCTGTGCATTTCCCGCAAATATTACCCATTTATAGACTATTTGTATTCTATAGTATGAATAGCCCACTGATTAGTGTGTGGCTCGCTAAGTCTCGACCGAGTACACGAATGAGAGAGACGACGACAAAATGGACGGAGAGAGAGAGGGGATGGTGGACATGGACACAGAAGAGAGGAAAAAAGAGATAGACTAATAGAAGATAGGAATAAATTCATACTTGTGCAACGCCAGGTACTCAGCTAGTTAATTATATATTTATTGAGCAACTTGTCAAAACATCGAGTCATCACAATTCCGTTAATATGAATACATTATTGTTTTCATCGTTAACTGATATGTGTAAATTAAACTATACTAAATTCACAGACACATCATTTCACTGATCACACAGTGACCTTACCCTACTTGGGAACTTTCATTCATGCATTTACTCGTTGTAGTCACTGTCACTTAAGTATCACTTAACAATATTAGAATTACAATTGGGACCGTAATTGCCCATAACTATTGTCAAGTTTCCACTCTTTTGTTTTCTCTGAAAAGCATGAGTATACGACATTCAAATTACTTCTGTTTTTGAAGTGTTAGTTGAAGTGACTAACATTGATATTATTTCAGTTCTTCATTTTGAATATTAACAAAGCAGCTATTAATTATTTTAAACTGTACGATGTTCCTGACTATGGAAAATCTCATTTTATGGTGAGTTATGTTTTTATATCCATTTATTTGAATATGAAATAACAGAAAATTATTATTTAAGACTTTATTTTGCAGTATACGAAATTTAAATGCCAGTACATGGGAAAATAAGTGACAACTGTTTATTTTCCCCACACATCCTTGAGTCCCTTTACAGTATATAATTCACCTTTGTTGAATATCATAACTGGTTGAATTTTTCTAATTGCATTCTTTGTGCATACAAAGATTCCTTTCCTGAGGCGAGATCCACAGTTTCTCTCTTCTTGTCTTACAACTCACCTATGAGCCAGTTTTGCAAACTTTAATGACATCGCTTGCTAAGACTTGTCCCTAATCTTGATAACAACACAATACTTAATTTATGACGCTTCTCTCTGACTCAGCGCCTCTTTGAGTATTTCTCTTACTATAATTCGGTTGCATCTAGCGCGTAATAGCAACATTGCCGCCCATCTGTTTTCTTTTACTGTTTCTTCTTCGTTGTTTAGTGTAACCCTCAATTTGTATTAAAAAGAGCTATTTTTATTTATACACTACTGGCCATTAAAATTGCTATACCAGGAAAAAATGCAGACAATAAACGGGTATTCATTGGACAAATATATTGTACTTGAACTAACATGTCATTACATTTTCAAGCAATTTGGGTGCATAGATCCTGAGAAATCAGTACCCAGAACAACCACCTCGGCCCATACTAACGGCCTTGGTACGCCTGGGCATGGAGTCAAACAGAGCATGGATGACTTGTACACGTACAGCTGCCCATGCAGCTTCAACACGATACCACAGTTCATCAAGAGTAGTGACGCGTATTGTGACGAGCCAGTTGCTCGGCCACCATTGACCAGACGTTTTCAGTTGGTGAGAGATCTGGAGAATTTGCTGGCCAGGGCAGCAGTCGAACATTTTCTGTATCCATAAAGGCCCGTAGAGGACCTGCAACATGCGGTCGTGCATTATCCTGCTGAGATGTAGGGTTTCGCAGGGATCGAATGAAGGGTAGAGCCACGGGTCGTAACACATCTGAAATATAACGTCCACTGTTCAAAGTGCCTTCAATGCGGACAAGAGGTGACCGAGACGTGTAACTAATGGCAACCCATACCCTCACGCCGGGTGATACGTCAGTATGGCGATGACTAATACACGCTTCCAATGCGCGTTCACCGCGATGTCGCCAAACACCTATGCGACGGGCATGATGCTGTAAACAGAAGCTGGATTCATCCGAAAAATGACGTTTTGCAATTCGTGCACCCAGGTTCGTCGTTGAGTACACCACCGCAGGCGATCCTGTCTGTGATGCAGCGTCAAGGGTAACTGCAGCCATGGTCTCCGAGCTGATAGTCCATGCTGCTGCAAACGTCGTCGAACTGTTCGTGCAGATGGTTGTTGTCTTGTAAACGTCCCCATCTGTTGACTCAGGGATCGAGAAATAGCTGCACGATCCGTTACAGTCATGCGGATAAGATGCCTATCATCTCGACTGCTAGTGATACGTGGTCGTTGGGATCCAGCACGGCGTTTCTTATTACCCTCCTGAACCAACCGATTCCACATTCTGCTAACAGTCATTGGATCTCGACCAGTGCGAGCAGCAGTGTCGCGATACGATAAACCGCAATCGCGATAGGCTACAATCCGACCTTTATCAAAGTCGGAAACGTGATGGTTCGCATTTCTCCTCCTTACACGAGGCATCACAAGAACGTTTCACTAGGGAACGCCAGTCAACTGCTGTTTGTGTATGATAAATCGGTTGTAGGTGTCACCACCGGAGCCAACCTTGTGTGAATGCTCTCAAAAGCGAATGTTTTGCTTATCACAGCATCTTCTTCCCGTCGGTTAAATTTCGCGTCTGTAGCACGTGATCTTCGTAATGTAGCAACTTTAATGGCCAGTAGTGTATTGTTTACCACCGTACCGGCAATGTAACATAATTTGACATGTAGACCCAAATTTAGGATCATAGTTACGTCTCATGTTATACAAACTCTCATGCAAGGCAAATTTATTATGATTATTTGCGACAGATCATTGTGAGAAATGAGAGTAAGATGCAACATTTTAATTTTTTGGCTTGTTTATGATCACATCAATGCCGATTTAGTAATTTGGCCGTTTAATACAGCACAGCGCCTATCGGAGCTCCAAATGCACGGCAAAATAAACACATACAGCAACTGTACAGGTCTACTCAACAAATAAATCGAGAGTGGCAGCTTGAACTGTAATCACGAGAAGCATAGTTACGGGAAAGTACGGTACAGCCGAGATTTATTACCACACCCCATCATTGACTTCTTCCCTTTCATTAATAATCTCTCCTTTTTTAACGTCTCCCAGACCTCTGTTTCTAATATACACTCTGGTCCTGTTTAGTTCATTCCTAGATATGTTGCTTGTAACATTGTTATGTAGCTTACATTTATTAGCATTCCTAATTAACATCTGCGTTTCGTCCAGAGGACATAATACCTCCTTGCCTCCACTTGGCGTGTGAAAACCACATGCTCAGTTCTTAAGACACAGCAGTCACACAATGTTTATGGTCTCCTTCCTATTCCATCTAAGTATTGGAGGTATGTACTATGCCCTGCCATTAAATAAGCCACATCTACATTGACGTAACAAAAATAATGAGATAGCTATATACACACAAAACAGATACCGATAGTTTCGCATATGCATTGTGCAAAAGGGCAGTGCATTGGCGGAGCTGTCATTTGTACTCAGGTGATTCACGTGAAAAGGTATCCGATGTGATTATGGTCGCACAAAAGGAGTTATTAGACTTTGAACAGAGAATGGTAGTTGAAACTGGACGCATGGTTTTAACCATTTGGGGAATCGTTCAGGAATTCAATATTCCGAGATCCACAGTGTCAAGAGCGTGCCGAGAATACCAAATTTCAGGTATTGCCTCCCACGACGGACAACACAGTGGCCGATCGCCTTGAATTAATGACCGAGAGCAGTGGCGTTTGCGTAGAGTTGTCAGTGCTAACCGACCGGCAACAGTGTGAAATAACCGCAAAAACCAATGTACAACGTACGACGAATGTATCCGATAGGACAGTGCGGCCAAATTGGCCTTTAATGGGCTATGGCAACAGACGGCCGACGCGAGTGCCTTTGTTAACAGAACGACAACGCCTGCAGTGCTATCCTGGTCTCGAGAACGTATCGGTTGCACCCTAGACAACTGGAAAACCGTGTCCTGGTCAGATAAGTGCCGATTTCAGTTGGTAAGATCTGACGACAGGGTTCGAGTGTGACGCAAACCCCACGAAGCCATGGACGCAAGTTGTCAACAAAGCATTGTACAAGTTGGTGGTGATTCCATAACGGCGTGGGCTGCGTTTACATGGTATGGACTGGATCCTCTGGTAGAATTGAACTGATCGTGGACTGTAAATGGGTAAGTTCGGCTACTTGGAGACCATTTTGAGTCATTCATGGGCTTCATGCTCCCAACAACGATGGAATTTTTATTGATGACAGTGCACCATGTCTTTTGTTCGCGGCTGGTTTGGGAAACATTTTGAACAATTAGAGCGAATTATTTGGCCACTCAGATAGCCCGACATGAATCCCATCTAACATTTATCGGGCATAATCGAGAGGTCAGTTCATACACAAAATCCTGCACCGGCAACGGTTAGGCTGTTATCGACGGCTGCAGAAGCAGCATGGCTCATTGTTTTTATAGGGGACTTCCAACGACTTGTTGAGTCAAGCCACGTCGACTTGTTGCACTATGCCGGCAAAAGGAGGTTCGACACGATGTTGGGAGGTAGCCTATGACTTTTGTTACCCCAGTTTCCAATTGCCTAGCGTGATTCATCTATATGCTCTGATGTTCATAATAATACTGTATGCTTGGCATTTCCACTGTTCCACTCACATTGTCATTCGCCGAGTATCCCTTCTCAAAGATTATTTTGGAACCCGTAATTTCTGCAACATTTTTCAGTATTTTGCGACAATATACCTATTTTACCGTGATATCTGTGGAACATGGAATGACCGGAAGAATCGCCGCTGTTGGAGTACTGTGGCTTAGGTGTACTGATGCTTAGGAGAATCATGCACTGAATACGTGTTGTGCCAGTACAGTACCAAACGGCACCGGTGGGCCCACAAACTTGCTGTCAAATAAACGACAGAGATTACTATTGTATTGTGGTACAGTTATACTACATGAAAGTATACGATAACACAAACAAAAACTTTCCAGTAAACTATCCGTTTGCGGGATCTACGTCTGCTGGAATGCTCTGCAAGCCACGGAATATGGTAGGTCATTTCGAGAGACTTGTTGAAAAGATCCCGCCAATTGCTAACCGAATCGTTGCACCGAGAACAGCCTCTACCTCTACCTCTGCTTCTTGTTTATTTCTTGCTTTTCTAATAGGAACGGAGTGGGAAAGGCAACAATAATTGACAGAAACAATTGTGAAAGATCAATATGTGCCACTTACCATGATCCAAATGTAATAGAGCTGTATCTCCTTAGTGTAGGTAGCATTACTTGGTATAAGAAAATAAATTCTTACCCGGTACCGTAATGTTGGTTTTTGGCTTCAACACTGGGCCAAACCATGGCTGGCGGTTCTTTGTGAAGGAAAAAAATATTCGTCACGAAAGACGAGGGGACTCGAATGCTATGTGAGTAGACGGGCAAGCCGTTCTGGTCATGGCCATGTCATCGGGTGCTGGGCCGGGGGGGGGGGGGGGGTGGAGGGGGGGGGTGGGAGGGGGGGAGGCGTGTCCACGGCGCTTCTCTTGTTTATTAATGGCTCCAACTCAGATCGTGCTACCGAGAGAGGCCAGAAGAGGCGGAGCTCAGGGCAAATCTCTTCTCGGTAAACGTTCACACACAAGCATGAGTGAGGAACAACCTCCATGGTACCGACGTAAATTTAGCAATAGGACTCGCGTTCTCTGAAAAGCTAGCCCCAGAACACTTTGTTGCATCAACAAGTATTATCTCTCTCGCTCGTTGTCTCCCTCTGTCCCTAGACGTCATACGTGCAAATATCCACTCGAATAATTTTATATTTCCTTAGGATTGGATGACGAGTACTTAACATTCCTCTGTCTCATTGGCCCTTACACGAAATCTAACCTAGAGGGGATGTCAGGGGTAGACAGTATCCCGTCTGATTGGCAATTTAATTATTGTTAGAACGTGATTCGTTAAAAATAAGCATGTTGACTTTTCCCATGCAGAGTCGAAGTGGAGTTCACAAGGGAGTACCAGGATTATTATACTAGTATCCAGCGCAATGGAAGACAGATGGACTCTGATGATGAATTCTGGAGGAAGCCGATGTATGATCCCTAGTATCAGACCCCGAGGAAATCAGACGCAAGATTCTGATGAGAGCAGAATTCTGATTGCTGGTGTTGGACTTCATGAAAAAGAGCTTCTAATGGGTGATGGCACTGATTTGACGTGCGGTAGCGGAAAGCACTGAACTGCGAGATGTGTACTGGGTTCGGTTAGACATTGTCCATTCTGAGACAACAGTCTCATTATGGGAGTTTTATTCGGATAGTTTTCGAATGGACCAGGGATTTATTAATCGTATCCAGATGCTTATTTTCAACGAACTGAAAATGCTGAATGTGTAACTTGGTTCACATAATGTATGACAATCCGTGCAATTGTTTTGGGTTCAGTCAGAACATTCTCATGACAGCAGATTATATTATTGGCGCAGCACATACCTTACACAGTGTCAATCGCAGAAGATTCCTTAACTGCCTCTGACAAAACGCTGACGTTTCCTTGCGTCTATAATTAATGCCTCCAGACTCCAAAATGTCGATAACCGAAATGCCTCATTACGCCAATAGAATCATGTCACAATAAAAGCAACGTTTGCACATAGTATTAAAATAATGAATGTTTCATTGTCATATTATTATTATGAAAAATCTCAATGCTCAGTCTTCCACAGTCATTTGTTTCTAGAACATGCAGCATACTAGCGTACAACTATTTAATGCAATAAAGGACTGGCTTAGGTTGAGCAAATAATTAACAGAAATATTACAAATAGTTGGCTAACAGATCTCAAAGACCACATGGTTCTCAGTGAAGATAACAAGAATTGATGGTCTATGAAAAGTAAAAAAAAAAAAATCATGTCCCTGAGATATGTGCCCGGGTTCCCGGGTTCGATTCCCGGCGGGTCAGGGATTTTCTCTGCCTCGTGATGGCTGGGTGTTGTGTGATGTCCTTAGGTTAGTTAGGTTTAAGTAGTTCTAAGTTCTAGGGGACTGTTGACCACAGATGTTAAGTCCCATAGTGCTCAGAGCCATTTGAACCATTTTTTGAAATATGTCTTCAGGCAAGACAATAAACCATTTCTAATGCAGGAGAGGGTGATAAGACTAAATATACGAGTTTTTCGGCTTATAGCTGCAGATATTTCTATTGATGAATGACAACATCGTACTGCACAGCATTAAATCAGTATTTACTTCATCTTAAGACTAGTAATTATAGCTATTACAAGTAGTATGTTGTTAGGTTGGCTACTACCTCCAAGTATGTGCGGCACAAAGAAGCCCTTAATGTTCAATTTCCCCTGAGTAGCAGATCAGATACTGAAGTGTCGATGCATGGACGCCAAATGGAAAGTAAATACTGTCAGGCATAGTCCACTTCGAAGTGCAGTTACGACCATGCAGAAAACATTAGGTAGTGAATTACTTGATGTTTCTGCAGGAACAACGTTAGACACAGAGAAAAAATCACTAACACACAGTAGTGGATACATATTAAGAAACCATTTATCAGATAGTAATTATTTATATCCCTAACACCTTTATAATTCAACGGATTGTGTATATATTAGACAATCCTGTAAATCGTTTTCTAGCTTAAGAAAAATGAACGATATTTGAGTCTTTGTGTAGCCACATGAAAGGATACTATTTCAAGTTATAATTCGCTACAAACTCTGTACATAAATTATGGCAACACTAGTGTGTGACTATTTCGATCACACGACTGAAATGACTATGCATCACCTATTAACCACCATGGCAAGCAGTTGTAAAGATATCACCCACAGATTCCAAAACTGCATGACTCTGAACCACGTCACGTCGACCAAGCAGAAAGCCAGCATCAGAAAACAGAATTCTGAGTGCGAATGACCTCGACCTCGTAGCCAGATAACTGCGAACTTTTCTCTCTGCTTGAAGGCCTGAGCACAACACTAAAGATACAAACAAACTTCAGTGGTTCCAGGAAAATGGTTGTCGTGGTGGTGGTATGTATAGGGTGCTCAAAAACGAGGTTATCAGCATCCGCATTCAGATGATGGTAGACAAATTTGGTTTTGTTTCGGGAAAAGTATGCAACCGACAGTAATATTCAAAATTTTGCCCTCATAAAGACATAATCCAAATAATTTGGATCGACTAATCGAAGCTGACCATAGGATGACCCAAAGAGATTCGATCTCTTTGGGATGGCCTTGCAGAATACAGTGAAGGTTAGTTTGCGATTTTACAAAAAAATATATTGTGGGTAAAATCGGAAGTGCATTTGAACAGGCAACTTTCAGATGTTCAGTTAGTTTTACCGCGGTTTTGTTGACGTGTGTGCGCAGAGAACATGAGGCATTCGTGGATATTAATTGTGTACTGAAATGTTATTTTAGCGAGGGGCGAGGGGCAGAATAACACAAAAAAAACAAGGAAAAAGTTGTGAGCGTATTTACCGCGCTCGGAGTAAATAACACAGAGTTTGTAATCGTTCTAGAGTTATTAAATGAAATAAATGTCAGTAAACATCAACACGTTCCAGCATTTAATAACTTGCAAGCTACCATATTACGGGGCAGCAGCTGTAATCTAATTTCCAACAATGTTTTACTCGAAATATTTGCCAGCTGTTTCTACATGTACGTTCATGGTACACTCACTTCACAGTAGTGATTACTTAACGAGTAAAGCAACGACTCAGTCGAATGTGCTTTATTGTTTTAGAGAACTCCGGATTCTAGGCAAGTGAATTAGTAGTTTTGCTGACAGTTCTTAAATTATTCAAAGGAACCTTTAGCATTCGTTCTCAGTTTGTACACCGATTTACAGGGAAAGGCCTTTCTACCCAAATCTGACTGTCTTGCAATGGTTTCACTTCTTGATCCATTGCTTCCTTCTGCTTAACTTATTGATCTCCTCTCACAGCTTCTTGAAAAATTGGGGCTTCTCACAATTTATTACATAACCGTCATATCTTATGGGACGTTTAAGTGTCGATTGATCGTGTGAGTTTATTTCAATCATTAATTTTCTCGCAGCATATTCACAAATAGTATTGTAATCTTAACTTGGAATAGGTCTTCAGAGTTATATTCAGTACGAGTTGTCGGGAGTATCGATTGTTATCGGAACAGTTTAACCTTTTTCTGAAGCAATATCTTTGTTGAATTTATTCAGATATTCTGATGGATAAAAGCTAAAAATATCAGTTACGTTTCAGTCACGAAACTAAATTATTTTTTTAAAGTACATCACCGTTACCACTATTTCTTAGAACTGTAATAATGAATACAGGAGTTACTAATAATTACTTATTTTAGTTACTAGGATTAATGCGTGACTGTTTGGTGGAGATCGCACCTTCAGAAAAGAGTGTGTGAACAAAATCTTACTCACATAGCCCACCCGCTACAGAGAGACTTTGTAACAGGCATCAACGATAGAAAAACTGAGACATGCACATTACATAATGCTTAAATATCTCGTGAAATTACTTTCTATTAGTTACTTCTAGTGCTTTCAATGGACCAGAAATTGCTTCATTGTTCACACTGCACTAACGACCTAGCTAGCTGACTTCGCAAGACAACAGTTCAAATGGTTCAAATGGCTCTGAGCACTATGGGACTTAACATCTATGGTCATCAGTCCCCTAGAACTTAGAACTACTTAAACCTAACTAACCTAAGGGCAGCACACAACACCCAGCCATCACGAGGCAGAGAAAATCCCTGACCTCGCCGGGAATGGAACCCGGGAAGACAACAGTATCTACGTAATAAGAACAACACTATTGTGGGACCTACACTGTATTTTTGTCATTATTATTATCAGTGGTAGCAGTGCTGACAGTAGTCAGATACAAAGCATTGGCAGCCACGTCTTCCAGTTTCTTTCAGTTGGGGGGGGGGGGGGGGGAGTAAGGTGTCCAGCATATCAGAATAGTATGTATGAGCCGTGGCTGGCTCATGTTATGCGTTCGATTAAACCTTGGTTGCTATTCTGTGTTTAGCTTCCCACAGTTATCGAGGTAATGCTGTTATCCTCTCTCTCCGTGAGTGGCAGCAGCTGTGTGTATAGATATTTGCACCTTGTACTGTCTTTGGCCTGGCGCTTAAGTTTCCGGCTGTGCTGTGTGCGACCAGTTGGTCGGTTGCGTGGAGCAACGAGATAATCTCCGCAGCGCGTGGTTCGGCAGGGGCCGCTGGCGGCGTCCACGTGCGGTTGGAGTGTGTGGTGCTGTTCCCATCGCTATGAGGTCCGTGGCTAACCGATCCTGGACACGAAAGCTGAGGCTTGAATAAATCTACCAGCAAGTCACGACGGTTCACATTGTGTCGTTTGGATTTCGTTGTCAGCTGTTGGGACATTCCCGCGAGCAACAACGTTTGTTTTCAAGTTGGCAAATTTTAGCCACCCTCCGGTGGAGTTTAACTGTGCTTCGTTATTTTAAATTGAAGTGCACCAGTGGAATCTTCTGTCTTGTGGCCGTTAACGTTCTGGTTACCTGCCCTGGCCGTTGACGTAAATTCAGGCAGTGCTTTTCCTCATCGTGTTGTCGCTGTCCAGGATGGTGTGTAGTTTGACAGCTCAATGTGAAATTGGTTATGGGCGCCAATACCTTCTACGTTGTTCCATTGAACTCCCTGTTGTGCGCTGGTCGGGTAGAGCGGAAGTTATCTTGTCGGTGGGTCCACTGACTGTCTGTCGGTTGGGTTGCCGTCGGATCGACGATGCATGGGCCGGCTGCCTGACTCACCTAAGCAAGGGTTAGTGATTGAATTCCAGGCCGATCCTCAGAAACTTCCGAGTGCCGTTGGGTGTACTGCCTTTTCTTATTTGTTCTAGTTGTTTGTAGTTGTATGGCTTCTAGCCGATTTTTAAATTCTGGTGGTTTTGCCCCTAAGGCGTAAGATTGTTTGGGCCTTCAGCCTAATTGAAGAACTGTTTTAGGATAAGGCCTTTCGCCTTTTAAAAATTTAATTTTGGTTTGAGTCTTAAGAGACGGGCCTTCAGCCGATCTTTTTAAAAGTTGTTTTGCTCTTAATGTGTGAGATTGTTTGGACCTTCAGCCTAATTGGAAGAACTTATTTAAGATAAGGCCTTCTGCCTTTTAAATTTCTGATTTTGGTTTGAGTCTTAAGGTATTGGGTTTCAGCCGATTTTAAATTAAAGTGGTCTTGCCCTTAAGGCATGAGATTGTATGGCGCATTCAGCTGGTAAATTAATCCGGTGTTTTTTTTTAATTTTCTTGGGTTTTGTAATGTGTGGTCAAATAAGTAAAGTTGTATGTCCGAGTGCAACTGACAGCCGCTTATTTTGGCCCCTTTCCATAATTTAAACTACCTGTCCTGTCCTGTGGGTTTAGTAGGGCGTCTCAATGTGTGTTTTAATTTGGTTGATTTTAAATTGGGGTGCAGTGAGTGTATTAAGGAAATGTCAGTAGCATGAGGAGTGGTGCAGAGGAAGCATTTTTTTGTAACAGGTGGCTATCGTCAGTGTGCATAGCTAGCTTTCTTTTAAACACGGCGAACTCTTCAACTGACCTCTTTCACTTTTGTTCACCTTTAATTGTGCAAATGGAGGGAGTGAATTAGTTTAACGGAAGCCATGGTATCGCAGTGACTGTATGAGCTGGTTACACTTACTCTTCTTAACATCTTCTGGTTTAACGTGGTTCTGGGTACGTTTATTTGCTTTATAGGCTAAATTTGGAAGTAAGGAGTGCAGGAGACACACCGTTCAAGGCCTGGCAGAACAAACCATGGGGGTAGGGTCATAGGTGTGCCGGCCATCGCAGAAACAAACCCACCTCTGCCAGGGGCGGAACTAGCTTGGCCACATGGTGAGCATGTGGACAGGTCATTAATTCTCAGAGTAAGGTACTAAGGTACAATTTTGTACAGCTGTGGTCCGTATAACTGTGTTTTGTTGCATTATTATTTATGTGTCTATCACACAAACCTTAGCGTTACTTAAATATTGAGTTTATCACAAACATTTTCTTTAAATGATAAATATTTTGTCAATTTACCATCTTCAGATTCACTGCTAGGGGTAACAAATTAAAGCATTAGTAATTCCGAAGCGTACATTAAATTCAGTATTGGATCTGCAGGATGTGCCTGGTTCTTGCTTACTTTCAGATACAGTTATATTTCATGTTCTTACACGGGAAGTGTTATGCATATTTTCTGAGAAGGATTTCTCGTTAGCGCTCGCAATGCGTTGAGAGTAGCTACTCCAATCTATAAAAACACTGTTAGAAATAAGCAGCACCAATTTCTCATCTACTCATTAGTTCTTGATTTAATAACAAATGTACCAATGCTACATACCATTTACATTTTGTCGCTTCCAAAATGAAGGCGCTCAAAGAAAATTATTAAAGTTCACTTAGGTTCTAATTTTGATGGTAATGAGCGAAGGTACTGGCTACTATCTGACTTTGCAGCAAGGGATATACAAAGGTTGGGAACCAGTGGTTGGCCATGGCAAACAAATCCTGTCGTACGCAAATGTCTTCTTCTAACATTCTTGTCGTCCCGCAATTTAAACGAAGATACTCCAGATAAATTGGTGGGCTTTATCTACGACGTATTTTGCTGAATTCAACATTTCAGCCCAAAGACATTGTGGTATACTAACGTGAGCGTGCTTCATGGCTCAGCCTTTCTCCACAATGGTACGATGATCAGCACGTATTTTGCTGAGGAGTGTGGAGCGTTGTAAGGCGTTGTAAGACGTTGCCTCTGCGAGAAGAATTTCTCTGACATCATTGTTGTAAAATTTCCCCTCATTATCAATCAAAAGTCCGCAGCTCGTGGTCTCGCGGTAGCGTTCTCGCTTCCCGAGCACGGGGTCCCGGGTTCGATTCCCGGCGGGGTCAGGGATTTTTCACCTGCCTCGTGATGACTGGGTGTTTGTGTCGTCTTCATCATCATCATCAATCATCCCCATTACGGTCGGAGGAAGGCAATGGCAAACCACCTCCACTAGGACCTTGCCTAGTATGGCGGCGCGGGTCTCCCGCGTCGCTCCCCTACGCTCGGTAAACGGAGTATGGGACTCATCATCATCATCATCATCAATCAAAAGAACATTAACACAATATGCAATATGTTTGTTTCAGCTATATAATTGCCTTACTTTATGAATATACGATGTCGAAATACTTCGTGATATATGCGTAACAAAATATCTAAAGAAGTGTATTTACTACAACAAGGTAATGGAGGTTTATCATAACTAATAAGTGTGAATAAGCTTCCAAAGCGATTACGTGACCCAAATAGTACGATATTTGTACCAATTTTAAGCCTCCGTTTTACTACTGATGAAATAAATTCAATATCTCTAGTTTTATCACTTGTATTATAAATAGAAATTATTTCCAACAAATTTTTGAATCATACCATATGCCTCCCAGAATGAATTTCTGCTGCCTTCCATTTATTTCTGTCTCACTATCCATAGTTATCTTGCCCATCGGTTCAACTGTAGTCCCGTCTACAGTTTAACAGTATGTGCTGACAAATGTGTTTCAGATGTCTAAGTGCTCCTTTTGTCATTGGTAACGCGCCCTGTTGTTCCACAATCCATACAAGCGTAGAATATTTCTTTTGTTGCTTCGAAATTAATATAAGTAAATGTTGAGATTTATATTCTTTTCCTTTATTTCAGACAGCTCTCTCATAAGTACACTACTGTATTGTCAGATTTTCAGCTATCACTTTTAGACATAAGCAGATAACGGCATTTGGATGAAAAATATTCTTCCCACAATGTACCCAAAATTGTAAACATCAAAAATAAATTAGGTAATTCAAAATAATTAATGGTATATTTTCATTCCCTCCTTCAAATCACTCCAAAATATTTTCCGTTTATTTCTGTGGATAATTAAACATCACTGTAATTTTTTATGAAAGAATTGCAAGCAGAGATCATACTTTATCTGCAGAAACAACACCAGATGATCTATGATTTTTCTTACAAATCCTCTAGTAGAAGCAAATTCCATTACCTTTTTCGATGTTTCTTCATTCATATTTGTCGTCAAAACAAGTAATACAATAAGGATGTAAGCTGAAGGAATGAATTAAAATTTGTACCATGGCCAAGACCTGTACCCATGTCTCCTTGCTTATTTGAAAGGTATGCTATTACACCACCACAGCATTACAACTAACATAGCTGCACGGAATACCCCAGTCTAATGTCCTCCCTAACACAAACTTCAATTCACATCTCCAGCTTATTTTTCCCTTCTTAGATAGTCACTATTGCCGAGGCTCTCTAGTTTTGGAATAGCACCGCAGCGTTACATGAATTGGAAAAATCCTGCCTGTACTTCAGGCGCAAGTGACCAATAGATCTGATATAATTAAATTTTCCTCAAGACATTTGAGCCTCGTCGTTATCTTTGATAATAATGGAAGCTGAAGAAATGAATTGAAATTCGAGCAAAGAGACTCGGGTTCAAGACCCAGCCCTGGCACAAATTATAATTCATTTCTTCAGCTTCCATCACTATCATGGACAAATATGAGATTCAAATGTTTCGAGGAAAATTTAATTACATATAAGTAGTACAATGTTATTTGCTTCGGAAAATGTTACCGAAAGTAATTTTATTTATATTTAGCCATCGTACAAATGCATGTTGAAAAGTAACGGCCCAAATTTTTTATTTCAGAACACTTAAAACTTTTTAAATAAAACATACGTTATTAACACTCTACATCTTTAATGTTCTTCACTATATATTTGCAGTCCTCTGCGGTTAGAGGGCTACGAACTGTACCGTGTAGCGTGGTGTGTGTCGTAACTCTGTCAGCGCATGTGAAACAGCATGTTGTGATCGATGTAAAACTTAAGGAAACCTTCGAGGACTCCACTTTAACAGCGACGAAGCGCTGCAAGGAAAGGTAATGTGGCTCCGTCAGAAAATCAAACATTCTACAGTGACGGCATCAACAGACTGCTCTATCATTGAGAGAAATGTGTTCTTCGCCAGGGTGACTATGTTGAGTAGTAAATAAGTAGACATGAAGTATAAAGATGTAGAATTTTAATAACGTTTATTTTATTTAAATAGCTTTAAGTGTGTTCACAGAAAAATTTCAGAGATTTTCAAAACGTCTTCGTAATTTCGTCTCCTTCAGCTCGATTCAGTTTCACTAATTTACTTTTCAAACTGCCAAATGCTCTTGAAATGCCTCTTGCGGAGTACCCAGTGTTTCAGTTACTTTTTTCTTTCAGGTAGCCGAAGTTGGTGTGCCTTGTTGTTTCAATTTCCATGTTGTCTCCGAAGATGCTGTTTATCACAAATTACGAAAAAGAATAAAACTTATTTTGAGATTACAGATCACGAGAAATGATTCTCATTGAATAACGTTACAGTGTATGGTACTGAGACGTTTACAAACTTCAAAATTTCCAGAATTTTGGAATCCAATGTGAAGCTCCAGGAACATTAATTGCTATTGATACATGACTGTGTACAGCGATTAGCTAAAACATTATAAGCAGCTAATTCGCAGCGTACTGGACCACCTTTAGTATACAATACAGCAGCGATTCACGTGGCGTGGATGCGACTAATCCCTGCTAGATTTCCGGAGGTATGTGATAGCCACAAGTGCACAGGTGCACAAGTAACGCAAATCCCGTAAATTACGGGTCCGTGGATCATGGATGTGGCACTGAAGCCCCATAGGTCCCAGATATGTTCCATTCGGTTCAGATGAGGCGTATCTGGTGACCAAAACATCAACGTGATTTCACTATCATCGCCCTTAACCACCGCAGCAAAATCCTGGCCCTGGACGGACAGTTATCTTGCTTGAAAAGTCCATCGTTGCCATGGAATACTTCATGACGCATGGTAAATCTGATCGGAAACGGTCCTAAAGGCTGAATTTCTTTATTCTGTAGGAAAGGAACTTTCAGATTCCTCCATACGTTATAGTTTTCAGCTAAGTACATCCATGTTTTCTTATGTCGTCTATTGACCATCCGCTACGTTGTCATCTAGGTCTTCCATTATTCCTTGGAAAACAACAAGGATCGTTCTCTGTATAACTGTCATCCATTCTCCTGGCTACATCTTCTGCCCTCGTCCGTTGTTGTTGTTGTGGTGGTCTCCAGTCCGAAGACCGGTCTGATGCAGCTCTCCCCGCTATTCTATCCTGTGTAAGCCTCTTCATCTCCAAGTAGCCGCTGCAACCCATATTCATTTGAACCTCTTTGCTGCAATCCATCTGCCTCTAAGACTTTAACGCTTAATATTTCCCTCCAGTATTAAATTTTCAATTTAGTATTGAATTTACATTTTCTTAATGTCTCAGTATCTTTCAAACAAGTGATGCCTCAAATTTCTCTTCTCCTCAATTCCGATGGGAACTTTCACATTAGCTACCCCATCTATCCATCTGGTCTTCAGTATTCCACTGTCACATATCTCAAAAGCTTCTGTTATCTTCTTGTCTGAACTGTTTATCGCTCACTTAAGGAGCGATACACGGCTACTCTCCAGACAAATACCTTCAGAAGAGTAACTCTTTTATTTATGTTTTATGTTAACAAATTAGTCTTCAGATTCACCCTTCCTGCCATTGTCAGTCTACCTACATTTTATATCCTCCCTGCTTCGGACATAATCAGCTATTTCACAGCCCCAATCCATCTTGTACTTTGTATGTCTCATTTCTTAACCCAATTCCCGACCCTTCTCCTGATTTAATTCGACAGCATTCCATTGTCTTTATTCTACTTTTCATGTTCATCTCATATCCTTTTTGCAAGACACTGTCATTCCATCAGTTGCTCTTCTAAGTCCTTTCCTGACTCTGGCGAAATTACAGTGTTGTTGTCAAACTTAAAATTTCATTTGTTCTCCCTGAAATTTAATTCATTCTCAGATTTCCTCTTTGGTTCCTTCACTGCCTACTGCTTGTACAGATTGAATAACATCGAAGATAGGCTAAAACCCCGTCTCACAACTTTCTCAAGCGCTGATTCCCTTTCACGCCCTTCGACTCTTGTTAGTGCGTTTTGTTTTGTATAGTAGTTGTAGGCTTTTATAACCTTTCACTTCATGATTTTACCAATCCTACAGAGCTTCAAAAAGTGTATTCCAGTCAACACTGTCAAAGACCTTTCTGTAAGTGTACAAATGCTCTACAGAGTGTTACAAAAAGGTACGGCCAAACTTTCAGGAAACATTCCTCACGCACAAAGAAAGAAAATATGTTATGTGGACATGTGTTTGGAAACGCTTACTTTCCATGTTAGAGGTCATTTTATTACTTCTCTTCAAATCACATTAATCATGGAATGGAAACACACAGAAAGAGAACGTACCAGCGTAACTTCAAACACTTTGTTAGAGGAAGTGTTCAAATGTCCTCCGTTAGCGAGGATACATGCATCCACCCTCCGTCGCATGGAATCCCTGATGCACCCCTGGAGAATGGCGTATTGTATCACAGCCGTCCACAATACGAGCACGAAGAGTCTCTACATTTGGTACCGGGGTTGCGTAGACAAGAGCTTCCAAATGCCCCCTTAAATGAAATTCAAGAGGGTTGAGGTCAGGAGAGCGTGGAGGTCACCGAATATGTTGTTGAGAAGCGTACGAACACTTCGACTGAAATGTGCAGGAGCTCCATCGTGCATGAACCACACGTTGTGTCGTACTTGTAAAGGCACATGTTCTAGCAGCACAGGTAGAATATCCCGTATGAAATCATGATAACGTGCTCCATTGAGCGTAGGTGGAAGAACATGGGGCCCAATCAAGACATCACCAACAATGCCTGCCCAAACGTTCACAGAAAATCTGTGTTGATGACGTGATTGCACAATTGCGTGCGGATTCTCGTCAGCCCAAACATGTTGATTGTGAAAATTTACAATTTGATCACGTTGGAATGAATCCTCATCCGTAAAGAGAACATTTGCACTGAAATGAGGATTGACATATTGTTGGATGAACCATTCGCAGAAGTGTGCCCGTGGAGGCCAATCAGCTGCTGATAGTGCATGCACACGCTGTACATGGTACGGAAACGACTGGTTCTCCCGTAGCACTCTCCATACAGTGACGTGGTCAACGTTACTTTGTACAGCAGCAACTTCTCTGACGCTGACATTAGCGTTATCGTCAACTGCACGAAGAATTGCCTCGTCCATTGCAGGTGTCCTCGTCGTTCTAGGTCTTCCCCAATCGCGAGTCGTAGGCTGGAATGTTCCGTGCTCCCTAAGATGCCGATCAATTGCTTCGAACGTCTTCCTGTCGGGACACCTTCGTTCTGGAAATCTGTCTCGATACAAACGTACCGCGCCACGGCTATTGCCCCGTGCTAATCCATACATCAAATGGGCATCTCCCAACTCCGCATTAGTAAACATTGCACTGACTACAAAACCAAGTTCGTGATGAACACTAACCTGTTGATGCTACGTACTGATGTGCTTGATGCTAGTACTGTAGAGCAATGAGTCGCATGTCAACACAGGCACCGAAGTCAACATTATCTTCCTTCAATTGGGCCAACAGGCGGTGCATCGAGGAAGTAGTGTACATACTGACGAAACTAAAATGAGTTCTAACATGGAAATTAAGTGTTTCCGGACACATGTTCACATAACATATTTTCTTTATTTGTGTGTGAGGAATGTTTCCTGAAAGTTTGGCCGTACCTTTTTGTAACACCCTGTATACGTAGATTTGCGTTTCCTTAACCTATCTTCTGAGGTAATTCGTAGGATCGTAAATACCTCTCAGAAACCTAAACTCATGTGCCCCACGGTCGGATCTACTTTTTTCCGTTCTACAGTAAATAATTAGTGTCAGTATTTTGCAAACGTTGCTTATTAAACTGATACTTCGGAAATATTCACAGATGCTGCACCCTTTTTTCTTTGGCATTGGAATAATTGCGTCATTATTGAAGTTTGGGGTTATTTCCCCTGTTTCATACTGCTTGCACACTAGGTGGAAGAGTTTTGCAAAAGGCTGGCTGGCTCAAGGATGTCAATAGTTCAGAGTGGAATGTCGTCAACCCTAAGGTTCTTGTTTCGACTTAGATCTTCCAGTGCTCTATCAGATTCTTCTCGCAATCTCATATCTGGCATCTCCACTTCTACTTTCTCCTCGTTTTGAATAACATTCCGTTCCAGTTTACTTTCCTTCCTACCGTCAGCTTTCTCTTCATTGCTTAATACTAGTTTTCCTTCTGACCTCTTGAGATTCATACAGCTTATTCTCTTTCCAATAAAGGTCTTTTTAATTTTCCTATAAGCTCTTGAGATTCATACAGCTCTTTCTCTTTCCACTAAAGACCTTTTTAATTTTCCTATAAGCGGTATCTACCGTTACCCTCACCAAAAATGTTTGTATAGCTTTTCCTTTGTCCTCTGTCCATTCCTGTTTAGTCATTTTGCAATTCAGACACTCTCATTTTTTTGGATATCTGTATTCCATTTGCCTGCTTCATTTCTTGAATTTTCATATATCAACTTTCATCCATTAAATTCAATGCCCCTACGATACCCAAGAATTTCTACTAGTCCTTGTCTTTTCATCATTTGATTTTCTGCTGCCGTCACTATTTCATCTCTCAAAGACACCCGTTCGCCTTCTGCTGCTTTCCTTTCCACTGTATCAGCGACCAAGCAGTTGGTCCCTCACCCCTCCCCCCCCCCCCCCCTCCTTAAACCAACCAACCACTGTATCAGTCATTTGTTGCCCAATCCTAGCTTTTAAACTCTCAAAGGTCTTATTCTTTCAACTTACCCGGGTTCTATCTCCTTAATTTTACACTCTTTTGCAACTTTTTAAGTTTTAGTTTACAGTTCACAACCATTAAATTGTGGTCAGTGTCGCTCACTACCTCTGAAAATATCTTACAATTTAAAATCTCGTTCGGAAATTTCTGACCGATCATTATATAATCAATTTGAAACCTCCTAGTGTCTTCCATGTGTCTTCTATATTTACAGTCTTTTTTCAAGATTCCTAAACCAAGTGTTAGCGAATAATAAATTATGCACTGTGCAAAATTCCACCAGGGGGCTTCCTCTTTTATTCCTTTTCCTCAGCCCGTAATCCACTACTTTTCTTTCTCTTGATTTTGTTGTATCAAATTCCAGTCTCCCCATCACAATTACTTTTTCCTCGTCCTAAACTCTCTCAATTATTTCTCTTACCACCGCATATATGTTCTGAATCTCTTCATCTACGGTGCCAGTGGGCTTATAAAGTAGTACTGCTGAAATGGGTGTTCCCTTTGTGTATATCTTAGCTACGATAATGTGTTCACTATGCTTGCTGAATCACTATATTCTCATTCATTATTAGACCAACTTCTGCATGACCCTCTTTTTGATTGTGTATTTATAACTCTTTACTGACCTGACAGGAAGTTTAATTCATCCTATCACCTGACTTCTCTAATTCCCATTAAATCTGTCTCCAACTTCTCAATTCCCCTTTTTAAAATTTCTAACCTAACTACCCGATTAATGTATCGAACAATCTGCACCCCGGCCTATAGAACGTGAATTTTGTATTTTCTGATGACGATGTCCTCCCGAGTAGCCACCGTCCGGATATCTGGACGGAGGACTATTTTACCTGAGGAATATTTTACCCAAAAGGATGTCATCATGATTTAGCAATATAGTAGAGCTGCTTAAGCTCAGGAAAAGTAATACTGTAGTTTGCCTTTAATTTCAGTCTTTCGCAGTACCAGCACAGCAAGGTCAGGATGGGTGATATGAGGCCAGATCAGTCACCCATCCCTAACAATAGGTTAGTCTGCCGCTTCACAGAGATTCCTTCATTGTGGTTGCACCTACGATACAGCCAGACCACAAGGCAAGATCCGTGATTCATGGAGGTGTGGGGCTGCTCCTCCATTGGGTTTATAACTACGATTTCCGTTTGTTACCCAATACATTTATTTGCTCATAATTGAGCAAAGTAGGGGAAGTTAAAGAATTCTGCTACCTAGGCAGCAAAATGACAAAAAACAGACAGAGCAAGGACGGCATAAAAAGCAGTCTACCACTGGCAAAAAGGGCATTTGCGGTCAAGATGAGTCCGCTAGTATCAAACACAGGCCTTAATTTTAGGAAGAAAGTTCTGAGAACGTAAGGCGGACT